>NW_023494805.1:22566661-22876661 GCF_904425465.1 Colossoma macropomum | reverse complement strand
TTTGACAGTGCATGTTCAACAAATATGAGACATGACTGTATTCTGCAGGTTTGCTTACCTTTGTGAACTGTGCCTATGTGAAGTGGGGGACTCGTGTACAGGACTTCTTTACCTATGCCAAAGTCATCGCTCTCATTGCTGTTATCATCACTGGCCTGGTCAAGATATTCCAGGGTAAGCACACAATCTATCCTCCTCTTATTATTTAGTACTTCTAAACAAAACTGCATGTACTGTACACACTAATGCTATTCTTTGTCTTTGTATTTATGTGTGCTTTAGGTTACACCCAGAACTTTGAGGGGATGTTTCATGGTTCGTCCCATGACCCTGGTGACGTGGCTCTGGCTCTGTATTCAGCTCTGTTCTCCTACTCTGGCTGGGACACCCTCAACTTTGTAACTGAGGAGATCAAAAACCCTGAGAGGTGAGAAACACTATACACTGTCTTCATACTGTTTATTTTAAAGTTTTATTTTAACTGTTTTTCAAAGTGAAATGAATTAGGAGAGACCAGTGTACAGACTGCTCTATATAGACTGCCTGTCTCTTCACTCAGCAATGATAAAAAGATCATTTAGAATAAGAAGTCTCTTCAGTGAAGTTTAAGATTGCTGGTTTAAATTAACTCCATTCAAACTCCTATTGTGTCTTTATTAGTGACAAAAATCCCAAATGACAAGAAAGAAAAAAAGACCTTTTTGTGCTCAAGAGTAGAGAAAAGAAAGTAAAGAGAAAAGACTGAGTAGATCATTGACATTGAAAGAGGATGCAGATGAGACACTTGTGTTTCCTAAGCATGAAAGGGTAAAGAAAGGGTTTGATTGGTCCTTTTATTTCTGAGGTTTGTATCTTGATGTGTTTAGCTGACTGAGCAGTCATGTGACAGGATCATACGTGCTTTATGGGGTGCTTAGGTCAGTTGTGTGATCAGAGGTCCCCCTTAACATGCCCTTTCACCATAAATTGTCCTTTGGGCATACTGAAGACCTAATTTTAAGGATGTAACAATGTACTTATTTTCATATTTTAACATATTTTTTTCTAATTTTCCATTCTGGGCTCAGGATTTGGTGTGATTTTCTATGTTTTGATGCTACAGAGCTGTAGTTATGTACTAGGCAGGACCTAGTTTCCCAAAAGCATCTTAGTGTTAAGATCATCTTACAAGGTAGAGAGAATGTTTGATGTGATGCTTCCTCTACCATTTAAGCAAGATCTTTGTTCTAACATACTTTTGGACAACACAGCCCTGATTGTTTTGACTTAGAAATAGAACTTTCAAACGGAGCTTTTTTTAATGCTGCACCAGCCTTCTAACAAAGTATTCCAAAAATTCTCAGCCTCTACAATTTAGTAGAGTGATCATACGTCCTTTTTTTCCAGAATGTGTCCTCTTTTTGGGACCTAAAAATGCATCTGGCCAGATTTTTTCATTGAGCGCATGAATCCCTCCTCCTTCCCTTCCCACTTTACTCTGATAGGATGCACCCAGATGCTTAGTTTTGATCATTGAGAGTGCTTTCAACAAAAACACTGAGAGACCCTCAGAAGAGACCAAGGGGTGTATCAGTGATACAATTTAAAAATTTGATTCACTGGTCAGATGTTTGACCTTTCAAAACTGTACTGAAATCGTTAGTCTTATCCAATTTCATGCTGGTTGCACTCTGCTAATGATCTCAGGTTCTCTCAAAATTTAACTAGAACCTGAGAATAGACCTAATTTGAGATTTGAGGTCTGTTTATGGTCTGAGGTCAGCCCTGAAAGGGTCATTTGTACCTGTTAAGTTGTACCTAAGGGACATTGGCATTGAAACCTTTCAAACACCCTCTGTTGCCCTCTGGTGGGCACATTTATGTAATACAGGAACCTGCCGCTGTCCATTGCCATCTCCATGCCCATTGTCACAGTGATCTATATCTTGACCAATGTGGCCTACTATACTATTCTGCCTATTCCTGCTATCCTGGACAGTGATGCTGTGGCTGTGGTGAGTGCCCCCTTTTGGTCCTGACCATGATCACAGATTCAAATTAAAGAATAATGCAGGTACAGTTCACAGTGACAAACTTTAAACTTACATTTTTCATGCGAAAAATAAAGTTCAGTATGTTGGTAGCTGACTGACCTATGTGAAATCTAACAGACTTTTGCAGACAGAGTTTTTGGTGTGTTTAACTGGACTATCCCGCTGGCTGTCGCCCTCTCCTGTTTTGGGGGACTAAATGCATCTATCTTGGCTGCTTCAAGGTGAGTGACTTTCAGTAGCACTTCTGAACAAATAACATGATTAATGATGGGTGTTAAACTCAGGCCCTGGAGGGTTGATGTCCAGCAAAATTTAATGATTTCCCTGTTCAAGAACCTCGTAATCCTGGTAATTAAAATGGCCCTTTTTACTTTGTCTATACGTGTGTCTGGTCATATTAAGCATGAATTATCATATCATGTTTTAATGGGTTGATCTTTCATCAGAATATGTCTTTTGCCTGTCTCTAAATGTAATGTATAATATCTTATATATGTATGTGTATATATACACATGCAGGAAATAAACTTTTCAATGGGCCAAGCCTTCATTAAAGTTGACAACTTTTACAAAAGAAGAATTGTACAATGTAGAATGTATATAAATTGACAAAACACAGGGAAATAAACATATTTTTGTTGGGTTTTGACATTTTCATTATTACAGAAATCATGCTGACCGCTCCAAAATTGTCATTTTTGCCTGTTGTGTCTTGCCTTATGTCATGAGTTGAATCATGTGCGTGTGAGCAAGGAAATCATTAAATTGTACTGGACACTGGTGCTTCAGGACCAGAGTTCAACATTTCTGATTTACAACATCATCATCCTGTGCTGTTGTGTCTGATGTGTCATGTGCATGTCGTTCTCCAGGCTGTTCTTCGTTGGCTCCAGAGAGGGCCACCTACCTGACTACCTGTGCATGATTCACGTTAGCCGCTTCACCCCCATCCCTGCCCTGCTCTTCAATGTCAGTCACCTCCCAAACATTACTGCTTGAGCGTGTGAGAGAGTGAATACATAGAAACAGAGAGTTGTAGAGATGGAGAATGAATGTTTGAATTAGTATGCATGTTTGTATTAGTATTCATGTATTCTCAGACATGATAAAGTTGTCAGTCTGTCTTCTGTCTTCCATTCTTCTGATTGCTAATTGTATACATCCCATATTGACTCTGATTCTGTAAAGACCCTTGTGAATGTTTACTCTTATAAAAGTGCCAAATAGGTTACTTTGAAGCAGTGGTTCCCAAGTCTGGTCCAGGAGTACCCCTGCCCTGCATATTTTCAAGTCAAGTTAGGTTTATTGTAAGGGTGGGCAATATGATGATATTTATCATTATTAAGATAAATTATGTCACATTATTTATTATTATTTTCTGAACATATCAGTACTTAAAGAATACTGACAGACTGCATGTTTCATCACAAAGACAGCATAATAATATAGGCCACTATTGTAAGTATGAATATGTTCCTAATGACTTGCCTGGTTAAATTAAACCAAAATAAAATTTGGTTAAAGAACCAAAATAAAAAAAATCCTGCTTTGGATTTGGTCCACTGTGTGCATATGACTGTATTTTGCCATATTGCCTACCCTTAGTTTATTATCATATGTATTCAGAGCACAGTGCATGTAAAAAAAATTACAATGAAATCCTAATACTGCATCAGCAGTTGTAGACTATTGTCATAAAGAATCTTTCACTGAATGGTTCTTTAAAGAGCCACGTGAAGGAGCTGTTTGAGTACACAGAACCTTTTTAAAGTCTTTTAAAGTAAAACCCAAACTGTATGTCCAAGGTAAGAACCATTTAGTAACCATTATTATTAATAATGCATGGTCATCTGAGTAACAGCTTTGTGCTGGCCTACAGGGTGCCATGGCTCTGGTGTATCTATGTGTGGAGGACATCTTTAAGCTGATCAACTACTATAGCTTCAGCTACTGGTTCTTTGTGGGTCTTTCCATTCTGGGTCAGCTGTACCTGCGCTGGAAACAGCCAGACAGACCACGCCCACTAAAGGTATACCCATAGTCTGACTTTTTAACCTTCTAGAGGATGATTATAGGGAATTTTCACTTTCATTCTGTCCAGTGCTTTAAAAACAGTTCTTTTAGTGATATCCTTCCATTATAATATTTAACGATTGTCAGAATCAGATGTTACATTTTTGTCTTTTTAATCATTTGTCATCCTTTTCTTCTCTTTCTCAGCTCACTATTGTCTTCCCGATTATCTTCTGCCTATGCACCATCTTTCTTGTGGTGGTCCCGCTCTATAGTGACACCATCAACTCCTTGATTGGTATTGGAATTGCCCTCTCTGGTGTACCTGTCTACTTCCTGTGCTGCTACACCCCAGCCTCACGCAGGCCGCTGTGGCTGCGCAAGTTCATTGGTGAGATTCACATATTATTGCCGTTTGTCACCAGCACTATTGTTTGTTAGTTGTTCTCATGACCTGTTCCTGATAATAATTAATCAATTTTTTTTCTTGATGCATATTTTCAGCATCATCAGGTGTGCTGATTCAGAAGGTTTGCTACTGTGTGCTGACAGAGATGGATACAGATGAAGGGAAAACAGAGTAACAGTGATGACAAGAAATGTCCACACAGTATGCAGAATTCTTCATGACTCAGTCATGATCACCAGTGGGGTAATTTGACTGATGTAACAAACTCTGTGGGTACTGATTTATACAGCTGCCTGAATGACTATCCTCAATAACATACACATACCTTTCAGGAGTAAAAAATTCACTGAAGTTCATTTCCTGTTGCACATATTTATGTATTTTCTCACTTGTTTTGGAGTATTCAGGATATTTTAATAGATTAGAAGTAAATGACATTTTAATGCAGGGGCACCCAGCAGCACTTCCTGGGCATTTGTTGCCTTGCAGCTCGACTCTAACCCCAAATTTAACACACTGCGCACTAATATTAAGATACTCATGAAAATGTGATTAGATTGGCCGTTTCAGATTCTGGAAGGAATTCTTCATGGCAGAAGATCTCCACAAGCAAGGCTAGACAACTGTGCTTTCATGTTAAAAAGTGGAGTATGTGAACCCTAAAAGGGGCAGAACTAATAAACATTAGCACTGATAACACTAGACTTAGATGGTAAAATTCACATGATGAAATTTGAGAGTTTAGTGTTCCTAGTTCTTTGTGATATTAAGCTATTAAATGTACAGAGGTATCTGTGATACTGCCAAAGATTGTAAGAGAACAAAAAAATAATTTACATTTGTTGTTCATTGTTGTCAACTGAAGGGCTAAAATAATTTTAAAAAGACAGAATTCCATGTATCTTAAGTAAAGTTTGATAAAAAGAGATTTCTAAGTAGTTTAAAGAAAGTTTAGACAGATTAAATTTCATCTTACAATATATGTGCATCAGTAATACATTATATAAATGTTAGTTAGGGTTATATTTTCCAAGTTTTGCATTTGCTATCTATGACCAACCAAAGTAATTACAGTATTGAAACATTTGGGTCAACTGTTCTAGTGGTTCTCTTATGTGAAATAAGGCAGTTACAGAAGAGTTGATTATGAGGGAATGTGTACACTGCCATTATGAGAAAAATAATGGGGTTGGAACTGAGGATGGGTTTAAGATGTGTATAACATTTAGTTATTTGTGTATAACATTTATTATATTTATGTCCTGTGGATGGCAAATAAAAGAAATCCTAATTATGTTTGTGAGTTACTTATTGATCAGTCAACCAAATCTGTCCTTTACTTTTATGAGAAAAAAAGCAAAACAGTAATCAGCAATAAGGTGATCAGTTTCCTCTTTAATGTTAGTACAATAATGCATTTAGCATGATACATGTATCCCACCCAGCATTCATTATCCTCCCACTCTTCCACTTCCTCAGTCTCTTCATAATTATATACAAATTAGACTACAAACTGTCTGCTAACCAGCTGTTAACCTATCGTCTCCTCCCAGGGCCTTTTCTTTCCACCCTTTGGCTGTTGTTCTTGCTTTGGACTGGCCAATTTTGCTGTTGACATGGGTGCTGTTGCTTGCTGCAGGGGATTGTGGGTAAAGGTCTGCCTCAGGGGGCCTAAAAGAGTTAGACAAGTGGTTGAGGGAAAGTTAAGAACATACAGTAACCATACTCTCTCAATAACTGACACAAACATGCACACACAGACTCACCTTTGGCTGCCATGTCAAGGTGTCCTTTAATCCTCCGCTCTCTCTCCTCCAGCTGCTGAGCCAACTGAGCATTTTTCCAACCTATAAGAAAAAAGTTGAAGAACAAATGACAACATGAAATAAAGATTTTAACCATATAAACCCAAAAAGCTGTATAGGGCCCAAAGAAAACCAAGGAACGCCATCTGTTTAAATGTGCCGCATTGATAACAGTAAAAACATTTGATCCATTTCAGTGTGTAGAACCGGACATTTCTGTGTGCTACCATGGTTTGTGTCACTGTATAAAACATGCATGAGGCTTCCTTTTTTGTTGGACGCACCATGTTTTTTTCCCCCCCAAGTGAGCGTGCAAGCTGAACAAAACTCAAACCGGCAAGCACTTATTACTGATTTGTTCAACAGAGTAATGATAAAGAGTGATTGATGTGCAATTTATATTCCTATTCATGCGTTTCCTTTTTCAAAATGTAGTTTGTGGCAATGTGAATGAAAAATCTCAGAATTTTCATCTTTGTTGGATATCAAATAAACGCAACAGCACTGAGACATCACTTATTAACAAAAAGAGTAGATAAAACATCAGAAATAGCTACTTTTGTGCGTCAGCTTTATATAGATATAAGCCTGTAATATCAGTAATAAGTCTGATGTTTGCTTAAAATCACTTTTTCAGTTTCTAATCATTATTGGAAATGTTTTGATAAAGCTTTTTGCAGATGAGGAAGTACCACATGGACCTAGCTTGTAACTCATTCACCAACTCACTCATGTTTGGCAGGCCCTTCTCCACAAGGGGCCACTATTAGCACTCAAGCAGCTATTGGTGCTTTGTAAGAGTGGTGCTTCGCATCAGTGATACTTTTTGTCTCTACCGTTTATTAGCCTAGTATCAATAAGTCACTGGTGTTACTGTCCATAATTATGATTAAATGCAATGCATCCCAATTGTTTTGGTAGACATGGAAATACTGATAACTGGCTACAGCCAAGAATGTTCATACTGGTATGCGCTTATATTCACAGTGATTCCTATTTACAATGTAACAAAAGTCACTATGAGTGGGCAGAACAAATGTGTGACATTTAAGTAACACAGAAGAAAAACAAAACGAGGAGGGACAGATGGAACACGCACAAATTCACAGAAAGTGGTGTATTTGTGGAGAGCACCAAGTACAGGGATCAGGTGATAGTATGTGGTGCTATCCTGATAGTATCTGGTGCTTACCTTTCAGAAGTTCTGTACAAAACGCATAGTAAAATAAAATAACAAAGAGAGAAACAGACAGAAATAGAGAGACAAAAGTGGTACACAAACACTCCACTGAGGCACTGAGCTATGCCATACCCTTCTTGATGCTCTCAATGAAGCCCTCATTGGGAGGCAGGGCAGAAGGAGGATGAGTGATGCGGTCTGGGATGCGAAATTTCCGCCTCACCGCAGGATGCCTCAGTAGGGCCACCTGGCCGAGAGAGAAGAGGTTCGAAGTCATCCAGTAGGTAAACACCGCCTAGGGAAGAACACACATAGACATAGTTACATTTACAGGAGTCAGATGAATGTAAGTAAGAAAAAAATGCAGAGCGAGAGAGAGAGAGAGACAGAGAGAGAGGGAGAGTGACTGACCGTAGGGAAGTTGATAGTCATGGGCAAGATGACAAATGGCATAATTCTGAAGACAGTCTTCATTGCTCTCAGATTAGGGTTGTCCACACCAGACTCCGCTCCCAACTGAAAATTGGAAAAATGTTTAAAAGAGCAGTGTTTTTCAATCCTGGTCCTGGAGGCCCACTGTCCTGCATATTTTAGCGCTTCTCCTGCTTTTACACACCACTTTAACTCAATAACAGGCTGTTAATGACGTGATTAGTGGAATCAGGTGTGCTGGGAGCAGGGAAAACACTAAAAAGTGCAGGGGAGGGGGCCTCCAGGACGAGGGTTCAGAAACACTTGGTTAGAGAAAGAGGCGTGGTGTATTAACGGGGTTAATAGGCAGTTTAGATAAAACAGCCACATAAATTTTCAAGGCATTACATGAAAAATATTTGATGAACCTCATTGTTTTCACCCAAAAAATATCCATTTTTGAACACATATTGTTATGGTGCAGCTAATTTGGATATCAAATTACAGTTTACAACCTTTCATTAACATTCAAATTGACTCTTTGACTCTTTGACTCTAACTGTGAAAGTGACACATGACAAAATGCAGTCAGCTTTACAAGATCATATTATTATATTCAAATAGTCAAAGGCTGAACTGCTGGCAGTACCTCTAGGATTGCAAACATTGTCCCAGTGACAGCCAGTGGGAGGATATAATATGGATCTGCTGCAGTTAGATCTGTGAACCACCATAATCCTCCAGTTTGCAGACTGGGCACTGGGAGATAGGCCATCTTACGCAAGGCAATGAAAAATGAGATAAAAACTGGTGCCTGAAAAGAAAAAGACCACATACTCAGTGAGATAAAAGTATCAGCAGAACTTAAGTTTGTTGTGGCACTCATAGTAATCTAGCTCAAGTATAGCAATATTATTGTTAGGTATTATAGTAGTAGTAAAATAGTACAGTAATTATATCAGCTGAGCTGATTCAAGGATTCCATACTGACCTGCACCAAAGGCACCAGGAACCCTCGGAGAGGGTTCACATCATGCTTCTTTTGGAACAACATCATGTCAGAATACGCCTTTGAGACTGAAAAACAGAAATGCACAGTTAAAATCTCAGGTTTAAAAATCATAGTAATTGAACATATTAAATAATGAAGCTAGTAGTTAATAATCTAGTACCTAAATAAAAAAACGGCAGACATAATTGAAGCTCCTATTACATGTGTACTAAGCCAAGACTGTCAATGAGATAAAAGTCAGAATTGAATGCAAAAAATGCTTTCTGTAAATTCCAGTAAATCCTAGCCAGAATATATGAAGAGAATTTAGAAGAAGGTGAGGAACAATAGCTGTGAAGGGAGATACTGACACTCAAACTTGTTGCCACTCTGCTTGGCCTCATTCATGCGATTTGTGAGCTTGGTCATCTCTGGGAGGACATTGTTTAGCTTGGCTGCCTCCCTCTGGCCCTTTACAATGACCGGAAACACTGCACAACGAGCTATGATGGTGCCTGAGTATGAAACATTACAAGATTAAAATCGATTAGCAAAGGAACCTTCCATTCATATAATTCACTTAAACCATAGAGAGGAGTTTTAATACATGCTAAGTTATACTGCGTGCTGCTTCCTACTCTCCTACCTACCTGCAACAATGGCACCCCACCATGGCAGCCCGATGCCAACATGCATGAACTCCAGTAAGTTCTGAATCAGGCCCACAGGTGTAAAGCTGCCAAGACCCAATTCTGCTAGGCTGGGCTCTGCTCCTGCCCCCTGCAGGATATCCAATGCCATGAGAGGGGCCTCAGTTACTTGTTCTGTGATTGGCTGTGTGACTATTGGTGTGGGGTCCGTGACAGGTACAGATACTGGAGCAGACGGTGAGACATCTGCTGCTGGGCTAACAGCAGGAACTGTTTCACCAGCCGTCTGAAGGGAAATGCAGAAGAAGAAGTGTGAGAGAATAACAGTGTTTCAAAGGCACACTGAGAGACAGCAGGATCAATCAAAGGAATATAATGTCAGTGTATATATACAGTCATCGAGGGCATATAAACATTAAAAAAGTCACTGTAGGAAAGCATACAAAAACACTTCATATTTCAAAGAGCCTACAGTTACTTGCCAACACACCTGTGAGCTGTTATGGCGGACTGCCACAGCACTGACCAGTAGTAACCGTCCATGACTGTGACACCCACCCAGAGCCTGGATTAAAGGACCCCTGCTTCTTCTGACTGTGTGAAGATGTGATCTCTGTTCAAAATACTGCCAGGGGGGATGGGAGGATGAAAGTGAAGAGAGCATTATTGTGGTCCATTAAATCATGCAAGAACATAAATTATTCAAGTTGGGTGCGCAAACACACACGCAAACTAAGACACACAGAGAAATACAAAGATGTTTGATAAATACAGTGGTGTCTCACTTTGATTGTACAATACATAAACAAAAAGAAGTGCTTGAAATTCTGCTAGTTTTTTTTTTTTTTCTGTAAGTGTTTCTACAGGGATATTCACTCGAAAGAGGCCCCGAATATTCTGCAATAACTCTCTCTAGGATGAAGCAATCTGAACGAAACAACGTGCAGCGTGCTCCTCAGTATATGGAGCTTCAAACAAGCTGGGATGCCCCTGCATTGGAGCGATGAGGTAGGCACTGGACAGCCGTCGTGACGTTTAACCTCCGTTTGTAACTTCCGGGCTAACATAGAAGGTGCTTTTTCTCTGTACTCTTTTTCTGAGATAAGGAAAATACATTGTTTTCAAAGGAGGGAGGGTCTGCCCTCATTGTGGGGTTGCTTGTTTAATTTTTATTGTATTAACAAGAGTATTTGCTTCCATCTGTTGAGTGTATTGTTCGATCCATGTGTGTACTGAATAGAGAGGCTTGTATTGAATGATACAATATACACTGTATTGTTATACTCCTACAAACACTGACAAAATTCTATTCCCCTCGACAAAATCCCTATTTAATACAGTCATGTTAGAGATAATACATTTTGTCATATCACAATACATCCGTAAGTTTCTTTTTACAAATGCACAATATATTCACAATATTTATTTTTTCTGACATCTAGTTAGTTAGAACAAAAAATAGAGACACATTTTGATTATATTCTCAAAAACTATGAATCCAATTATTTGTATTCAAAATTTCACACATATGCTGCACTAAATCCAATAAAACATGCAATTAGGAAGCGTTTTTTAAGCACTGACGATATCCACAATACGTTCAGAAAAGCATATTGTGACATGCTGTCATGTAATTTATCACAACAATGATAAATATTGTCACTCTATGGCATATGCATTCCTATGCATTCCAAACTGACACATCTCAGACTTGGCAATCCAAAAATGAGATGAATTATCACAACATGCTTAAATTCTAGCCGCCTTATTCCTGTTGAAATCCAATTTTTTCCCACCAGAATGAGAAGTGTTTCTGACCTAGCTCACTGATCAGATATAATCTAATTCTTGATCAGTCTGAATTCCTCTCAAGTAATATAGTTACATTCTTTCTGGAGTTCACTCAGAGCTCAAGTTAAAGGGCTCGTACCATTCAGTCCCCACATCCATTCAGGCAATATATGTAAACTCAACTGCAAAAACAGCTGTTCTGAGTCACTGTTTTCGTGATGTCATTTTCCACCTCTTCGGCTTACAGCAGTTTAGTTCTGTCCATTCACGCCTACGTCATATGAAGTATTTCAACCTGGACTGCTTTGTAAAAGAGGTGCAGTACAGAACAGCCAATCAGAACAGAGGTCATTTACATCGGTCTTAAAGGCACAGCAACAAAAACAGCCTGTCCAATTCTAGATGATAAAGAGAGGTTGGAAAATGGTCGTATAAAAAAAGAATTATCAGTGGTTGTGGTGCATAAAGCTACACAAAGACCATATGTGGACGTCTGGCGAAAAACATAAATACATGAGAAAAAAGCAGAATAAAGGCCCTTAAGGATCTTAAGAACGAAAGTTCTGCAAGCATGTCAAACTGGGACCTTCCGGGCCAAAGTGCTGCTGATGTTCGCATTTACCCTCATCTAACGCTCTGAACTCGGATCATAAAGGCCTTGCTAATTAGCTGACGAGCTGAATCGGGTGTGTTCAATAAGGCATCATGTTGAAGTCTGCAGTGTTTTGGACCGCGAGGACTGGACCTTCACACATGTGCTTCAGAGTGACGGTAATAATCTCAATAATCTAGTCAGCTAAATGAGACATTCCGACTGGATGACTTTTGTCAGCATAACGTCTCAGAATAACCGGTTCTGAATGTGACATTAGCTAGCAGGAGTAAAACAGGCTCTCTTTCTCTCTGTCTGTGCGGCTCTGACCTCCCTCACTCCGCTAAGTTAGCTCAGCTAACTCAACACGCCCGGCAAGGTCCTTCACCCGGCAGAGCTCTAACTGACCCCAGCACACACAAACACACAAACACACAGCACACACAAGGAGAGTGACCAACCCCGCTCCGCGTCCACACTGGCAGCGCCGTAGAAAGGCTCTGTACATGTGTCTGTTTAAAGAAACAGGTCGTTAGACAGACAGGCACCCCTCTGCCTCTGAGCGCGGCCATTTTGAAACAGAGCTGAGGCTCGGACGGAGAGGCAGGAGGGACAAACTGCGTTCCGGGAGTTTCGCTTTCCAGCCGCAGCATAAAGCGCAGTGCAACACAGAGCTTAGAGCGAGTCCCGCTTCGCCGGTCGATCCGGAAGAAGCGGTGATTTGTAAACAGTTCAGAGTAGTCAGAGTGGGAAATTAAAAGCCTAATATTAACTTAATATCTGAGACATGTCCCAGCCTGAGGAAGACGACAGGTACTCAGAAGACGCTGCACCTTTGTCCAACTTCTCTAATCTGAGTAAGTGTCGATTGCTGTGATGAGCTGTTTACTCGATTATTTTGTTTATTTCGACTTTTTTCATAGTGAATAAATTACACAGTTGACTTGTCGAAGCTACAGTGTTGGATAGTTAAAGCGGGTTTGTCAAATTCACCGGTTCACAAAGTAAAACTGAAAGTGACCGGCTTAAACAACAGGAAACAAACTTTTAACAGACTCTCATTATTTCCCCCAAAATAAAGGAATTGCTAAAGGTAAAGAGAACAGAAAGTCGGATGAAATCGGTGAGTGGATTCAAAAAGAACTAGTTTCAACCCTTTCATCCTCTAAACAAAGATCAGCCTTAATGGCCTCACAATAACAAAGTGAAAGTATTTTCTTTTTTTCCCACCAGAAGTCGTTGTTTTGCTTTGTGGTCATGAAATACCACTAGACTACCTGATTGCGTGGTGCAAGTACTGTCTTAAACAGGTGTGTTCATTTTAAACAGCCTAGTCTTCTGAACATGAATGTGGTTTATTCTTGACATTTTAGATATTTTACATACCTTACAAATAAATATTACAAGCTGTTGTAAACGGAGCCTAATTCTCCTCTAATGTTGTTTCTTTGTTTTAGAACAAAAACGACTTCACCTGTCCCAGATTTGATGAGGGCAAGAAAAAAATATGTGGGAAGGGATTTTCTTATCAGGTCTTGTGTCAGAAAGCGAAACTAACTCCCGAACTGAAGGAACACTTTGAGGAAAGACTTGGTGCATTAACTGCTGCAAGACTCTGTGAATATAAACCAGTAAGGATAATTTTCAGTTCAATTTTTTGCTTAAAACATTCCTATAGATCTGTAATGTGACAAATTTTACTACATCTTGTGAAAATTACATCTGCTTATTATTATTATGATTATTATTATTGTTGTTGTTGTTGTTGTTGTTGTTGTTGTTTTGCCTTAAACTGACCCCCCTTCCAAACCCGATGTGATCAGTGTCCAGGGTGCCAGTCTTATGTGGAGAGAGCAGATAAGAAAAACTTGTGTGTCCGTTGTACCATCTGCACCTCCAGGACAGGGAGCGCGTATGAGTTCTGCTGGAACTGCAGGAGGGAGTGGAAGGGGCCAGTTGTCAGTGCTCTGAAGTGTGCAAACGACGGCTGTGGAAAGCAAGAGGTAGGTCTGCTTCATAATTGTAGTATATTTTAGTTAAAAATTCGTACTCCAGCTGTCAGTATTGTAGACTGGTTCTTTGGTTATGATTCTGCAATAATATACATCGACTAGCCACTTTATTAAAAACACCTTGTTTCTTTACTCTTTCTCCATTTTATCCACTCCACTTATATAGGTGCACTTTGTAGTTCCGCAGTTACAGACTGTAGTCCAACTTTTTCTCTGCATACACCCCTACCACATCAGTGTCACTGCAGTGCTGAGAATGATCCACCACCCAGATAATACCTGCTCTGTGATGGTCTTCTGACCGCTAAAGAACAGGGTAAAATGGGGGTAACATAGTATGCAGAGAAACAGATGGACTACAGTCTGTAGTTGTATGTAAAATCTGTAAAACAGTTGTGTTATATAAAGTACAGCAGAAAATGACAGAACCAGAGACTGTGCAAGTTTGTACTTTAAAAAGGACACTTTACTAAACTTAGCATTACTCTAATGTATAAATGTATCCTTTTTATCTTTACACTATGCAACGCTTTCAGTTTCATAGTAATACAGATGGAGTTATTTATACTGGACCAAACTATTAAACATTAAGTAAATATAGTGATGAGGATAAAAAATAATTATAATTTATAGAGAAACAGCATTGAGAATATAATCTGAATGCCTGAATGCTAATAGTGAGAGAGAGAGAGAGAGAACTCTACATTCAAACTCTACAAACTCTAAATTCTTTGAAATAAACATAAAAGTCAGAATTCACAAATCAGTCTGTTTTTTTTTCTATTCTAAATATAACATAAATTTTCAGTGTTACCAAGAATTTATCTTACATTATCACATGCACAAATGTAGAGTAATGTTTTACGATCTTTTAACAGGTCAGTCCACCTAATCCTCTTGTATTATGTCAGCCAGAGTTTAAAAGGTACAAACTCCAGAAAGAGAAAAATGATGTAAGTAGACTCCACATGTTTACATGTTATGTGATTATATAATTAGAGATTATTCTAATGATGTTTGTGTTTGAAGTTTCATATATTTCTTTATTTTTTTCTGTAGATATATCCAATGACAGACAAAAATCCTGCCAGAAAGCGCCTTGCTCTGCTAATCAACAACATTGAGTTTCAGTATTTGAATGACAGAATCGGGGCAGATAAGGATGAGCTTAGCATGGAGAAGCTGTTTGAGGGTCTGGGTTATGCTGTAGTGACACTCAGGAATCTATCTGCCAAGGTAATTACTAATAAACATCAGGTGGATAACATTGTTTTAAGGGCAGCCCATGAGGTGGTTTATCATTAGTTACTGAGTTGCTCTGTTTTGGTCTGTTTGGCAGGGTATGGACACCGCTATGCGAGACTTCTCCCAGCGAGAGGAGCATAAACTGTCAGACAGCTGCTTCGTGGTGTTCATGTCCCATGGAAGTGCCTCTGGATTACATGGAATTTTTGACCTAGAAGGTAATGATGTCTTTTCTACGAATGAAATCTTCAAGCACCTGAACACACCAAACTGCGCAGGATTACGTGACAAGCCAAAAATCATCCTCATCCAGTCATGTAGAGGAAGTGAGTAACACACTGATCACAGCACTCTTTTTCTTTACAGTTATCATGTGTTCATCTGCACTTCTCTGTCTGTTTTGAATGACAGTAACGTTTATTGCTAAGACTAACAAAAAAAATCTATAAACGTTTAGGTGATGATGGTGAAGTGTATGTACAAGACAGTGGAAATCAGCGTTTACAAACAGAACATCGTGAGAAAGACTTCTGCTGCCTGAGATCCTGTACTCCAGGTAAATATCTTTGTTCTACACAAGAAATGTGTAGGTACAATCCAAATGATAGTTTATCAGAATCCTGTTATGCACCAAAAGCTACATTCATATTGCACATAAATGTTTTTTGCCCAAACATGACACAGACTGAATGTTTTCTGTCTGAACACGGGAATTGGATCTTTTCAAACCATTTTTGAGCCATTATGTGTCCTTGTGATCATAATAAGAATGTTCAGAATTAATTTTTTCCCTTTGCATTACACTACACTGCGTATGCACTTATCACTTTCATCCTCAAGTGTCCAGCTAACTTCATAATAGAACCTGTGCATGCAGGCCCTTTCTGAATGGAGGTCTGTTCACTCTAAAGACATATGGGTCACTACAGCAATGTGAACCATTAAGAGAGAGAGGGAGATCAGATCTGAGAAAATAATCGTAATTGAAAATTAAGGCTTGTAATGTGCAGCAGCTGAACTCATTCAGGATCAGAATCAGGCTTTTTTGGCCAAGTATGTTTGCACATGCAAGGAATTTGGCTTCACAGTAGCACACAGTACGCAACAGCTGACAACAGTATTTCATATTCTACACTCTCAAAAACAAAGGTGTTAAAAAGTGTTCTTTGCTAAATGCCATAGAAGAACCACATTTGGTTCCCCGCAGAATTTTTTCAGTGGGTTCATTTGTTGTGAATGAGAGTATAAAGGAGTATAAAGAACCTTTTTAAAGCTTAATGAACCTCCACAGAAAAAAGGCTCTAGGAAGAATCCTTAAATTGGTATAGAACCTTCACCTTATGTGGAGGTTCTTTGAGCCTTAGAAAAAGGTTCTTTCTACTCACAAATCTCTTCTTCTGACATGATTCTTTAGGCAAATAAATTAGCAATATGTATGGCAATTAATTGTCAGTTAAAATTTCATGACCATGACACGCTTGGTATAAAACGCAAAGCACAGCAGTCGCATAAGAAGTAGGAATACTGATAATAAAATAAATAATAAATAAAATTTGAAAGCTTATTACAAACAGTATATCAAGTAACACAACACTGCTTATGTTCAGTAGGTCTTTGTGGGTGTAATGGCATGAGACGTGGAGTTGTTTTAACCCTCATCAGAATCAAGGTCATATTTATTGGCCAAGTATGTTGGCGCACACAATGAATTATGCTTCTGGCTGTTGGTGTCTCTCTAGTATTATATGCAGTATACAGACAATGTACATATGATTTACATACAATACACAATATATAGCCAACATACAGATTACATAAGGACACGCAATATGCATAAGTGTGTGTGGTACTGCAAACAACAGTGTATACATCATGTACAGGAATGAAATTGTAGCGTACAATAGTATGGGTGTGAGCCAGGGTGTAATAACTATCTGGAGAAAACCAGAGTAGCTATGGCCATTTAAGTGAAACGACTGCCTGAGGGGATGAGCCTGCAGTCCTGATGGTGGTCTTAAAATGTGTTCATGTGAAATCTCACTGTAGTTCAGTCACACAAATTCCCAATCGTGTAAAACAGAGAAATAAAATATAACTAATCCAAACTAACTTGCTCTTTATTCATAATTTTTTTACATACAGATACTGTGTCCTACAGGGATAAAAAGAAAGGGTCTTGTTTCATTCAGGACATTGTGGAAATATTCAACCAGTATGCCCACCAAGACCACATTGAAGAGCTGTTTAGAAAGGTGCGTGTCTTGATTATATTTCTGTCTAGTAGCAGGTCATTTTCTCAGTGCAGTTCTGTGCTGCTATCAATTATTACATGGTAAGTTACCATATTACTGCTTTCACTGAAATATTTGTGATGTATTGTTATATTTACCAACAGGTTCTCAAGAAATTTAAAGAGACCCATCCTACACAAATGCCATGCAAAGAGAGAACAACACTCTCAAAGAGGTTCTACCTCTTTCCTGGGCTGTAGGTGACTTTGGACACATACTCATATTGTTGTAGAGGATATTTCCCAGTACTGGTAACATGTAAAATGTGACAATGAGATTTTTTGTTTGTTTCTTTTTTCCTCAGGAAGCTTATTGCTTAGTAGATTATTCTATGTAAATAGTGATCTGTCCCAGCAAGCAGCTGAAAATTGTATACCGTGAACTTTGTAAATTGTATACCGTGAACCCATTGACCACTAGGAAAAGCTCCAGCTGCCCCCCGCGACCCAGAAGGATAAGCAGCTTAGAAAGTGTGTGTGTGTGTGTGTGTGTGTGTGAGTGTATAGAAATATGTATACACATTCTTCAGATGTCTTATTTAATGGCTGGTATGTTTAATTGAAATTTGTGGCAAGAAGAGTGTGTTTTTAGCCCTTCTTCTGAAGCCATATTCAGAATTGTTCTTTTGATGATTTTGGACAAGTGCTCAGGCAAAATAGTGCTGGACAAACTAATCTTTTTGTGTTTTCTCTTGATTTGTAAGACTTCCAGGTAAATAATAAATGAAACATTTAGCAAGTTTGTCTTAAGGTGCAGAACTATGTGTTCTTGCTAAGAACACATAGCTGCTACCTGCTACCATTTGTAATTTCTTAGTCAGTTTGATGACAGCACTGCAGTTTCCACAGTCCATCACCATATAGAAACTCTGTTTACCATCAATCTTAATGAAATCAGAAACAAGGTTAGGTTGACATCAATATATAATGAATTTCCATTTTTTTAGTTATCACTTTGGGGGCCTGTATATTTTAGCTCTAAAATCATTATAATAATCTGAAAATCTTCCATGCACAGCATTGATTAGCAATACAGGAGTGCCATATCTGTACAATAAAGTAAACAATTGTTTAAAGTGCATTATATAATGTAAAAGCCTCTCCATATGACTGTGTTGAAGATGTCTTTGTGGCAGAGTCAGTTTACCTTTCATACAGAATAGCAATGAGTATACCAGTTAAAGTATAAAGCAAATTCTCAAATTAAAGACTAGCCTACATACATTTATTTGATTTGCTTACTTGGCATATTTTTTTCTTATTTACCTTCAGTCAAAGTACATGCTGAACCCAGAACTGAAGTCACTGAAGTCATCAAAATATTGTTAATTGTTTTTTAATTTAGGGTAATATATTTTGCAGTCTTACTCTTATGTCCAGTTGCAATGTGATTTAAATGCCCAAAGCATTAGGAACCTGTATGCACTGTAAAAAAATGGTAATCTTAAAAAAAATTAATGTGGTAACAAGCAGTTTAACTGGTTTTATTCCACTCTAATAAATACTTGAATGAATTTGTTTTTAGGTGTTTTTAAATGAATAAAACATTGGTTAATCCAAAGTATTTATTTGAGTTTAATAAAACTAGTTCAATTATTTGTTACCATTTTTACAGTGTGGGAGTCTCTGTATGTCATGTTTGTGCCTATGATTCTATGTCTAAAAGTGTCTAAACCCTGTGGTCATTTGTGGACATGGGGATGAAAAAAAGCAATGCATTGATTTTACTTGACTGAAACATGTACATTATCGCCACATAGATACAATATACTTACTGCCAAAAGTAGGTAAATGGAAAACTGAAATTGTGTGGATGCAATAAATATATTTTGTCCATGTTTAATGTGGAACTCATTTGAATTAAAAAGAAGACAAAAAAAAGATTAACCTAAAAAAGTAGGTAAACTTTGAGCTGATTCACAGAATAATAATCTGTCTTACATCCTGCTAACTTAGTTGACATTTATTTTTTAGGCAACCAGGTGACTTAATTTTTTACTTTCTACTTTTTTTTTGTATTCCTTTTTCAGTGGGGTAAACTGTATGTGTACTGCATTGTTTGTACAGCAGAGGGTGACAAGTACTAGTTCTGCTGGCAGTGCTTGTGAGAGTGGGGAGAATCTGGAGGTGTTCTGTTTATCTGTGCCCAGCTCACTTTTTACGGGGCGGCAAGAGCGGAGAACCCCGTCTTTCGGGTGCTCACTTAAAAATTTATTAGGAACATCATTCTAATACAGCGTAGGACCCGCTTTGCTCTAAGGACACCTTAATTCTTCATGGCACAGATTCAACAAAGAGCAGAGGACATTCCTTAGTGATTCTGATCTATGTTGACATGTCAGAAAATTGCTTCAGATTTGTAGATATATATGAATGTATGTATCAAAAAAACTGACCCACCACCCCCTTCCCAGTTATATAAAAAAATGTTATGGGATGAGAGATGCAACAGGCGAAATGAAATAAATATTAGGACAGTAATAAAGACCATGGGAGGCACATAATACGGTTGAATAATTAAATAATGAGAAGGGCTTTCTATCAGAAATGGTCAGTTTTTGGACAAATGTGGTAACTGTTTGAAAAAAGAAAGAAGACATTGCCAGATTTTGTAAAATGTGTTGAACCTCTTGGTGTGAATGTAATTTCTTCTAGTTCTTCTAGGAAGGGCATTAAATCAGACAGCCATGAGAAGTCTGAAGGAGGGAGATTTCCAGTATAAATATACGCACCTTCAAGCGATTAAGGATGCAAAAGATCCTATTGGTGATTAAATTCAGATATATTGCTGGTGGTTCAAGATAATAATAAAAACTGTATATACATAATAAGCATTCTGTCTAAATCCCTGATTTTTTGTCATTAAAGGGCCTATATCATGGGAAGCTGAATTTTCCTCACGTTATTGAAATAAAGGAGTAAACATTGTTAAAGTTTCAAAACGTACTGTTCACTTCCCAGTCCGTACAGTCCATATATGGAATAAGGAGTGTTTCAGCTCTGAGTGCTTTTTGAATGATGCACAACACAGGACTACCAATCAAACAGAGCTCATTTACATGTATCTGTCTTAAAGGCACTGAAACCAAAGTAGCCTGTTCAATTCTACTGGCAATACGTAAAAAACGAGATAATCAGTTTGTTCATGGTTAACATGAGCTCACAAAAGAGAGAACTGGGGCAAGAAGAGAAAATATGAGACAGGAGGGGTGTGGGAGAAAGAGAGATGATACTAAAAATGTAAGCTATGTGAAAATGCACATGGTGTGCTACACACGCTATAGCACTATTCTTAATGAAAACACAACAAATAAATCATTTTTAATACAACTTTATTTAATAGTAATATGTTGACTCTTTAGCCCTATTTAAGCTGGATTAGTTTCACCAGAGAATAAATTTAAACTTCGCCCCCAACAGGACTTGCCATGCTGAGAAGTACCTTCAGATTTAATTTCATTCTCCATCACTAAAAATACAAATATTTTAGATTACAGTAGTCCTGCTTGAATTGGAAGATAAAGGAACTTTGCCAAGAGCTGTATTTTAGCAGTTTACTTTGTCTCCAAGTCACCGAAAAACAGAGGTGCTGTTGTCTGATAGCAGGATTTGTTTTGACATTGCAGCCAGGTTGATTTGAACAGGATGACTATTTCTGAAGGAGCTCTCAGTTGTGCAAACTATAGAAGGTAATTTGCTACGGAATTATTACTGCAGAGATTTCAATGGTAATCACTTAAATTCCACTACCTCCTCAGATAAAACTAATCCAGCTCAACTAGGGCTTTTAGGTCAACAGTATTCTGTGTAAATTTACTACAGTGATATGTTATAAATCCAAGTTACAAAAACAGCTTGTGACCATTTTCTTCTTTACTAATTGTCCTCACAGCAACATTTCTGAAGGACTTACAATACAGCCTCTGTAAAATTGTTTGGCTTTTATTTTAGACAGTCAGATGAAGGAAGAAAAACATTCTAAAAAGGTGACAGTAATGACAGCTTCCTAAAGCATACAAACGTGGTTACCAAGAACTGCTTACTAACGTTACAGATCATGTTTCATGTTCATGTTGATGTTTGTGATCCTTCAGCAGATGTCTTTTCATCCCCATCAGCCTTGCAAGAGCATCACAAGTTGTGGCCATTCAAGAAACATCACAGAACACATGGCATTAGATCATTCAACAGTGCGTATATTACATTTTTGGTATTATTTACTGCATATCAGTGGGCCTATGGGGTTGTTTATTTGGACACATGCCCAGATAGAAACACATTCCCCCAGTGGAGTATCACTATCGACAGTTACTTTAGGTAGGATTTAAAAACTGTCTGTAAAACAGTCCTGAGACTTTTTTCTATGCTCTAACAAGGATTTGCTGAAACCATGACAAAGCCTTACCAGGATTATGTCTCTGAATTTCAAAGAGTGTACTGGTGTACATGCTAAGCATATGTATAGAGTCTAATAATGTTTACACTATGTAAACTTTTATACTATGTCCATTCCAAACTTGACAGATTAAAAAAAAAATCTAAAAACATTTTCCAAGCCATGGCTGTGTGTAGCCAGTTGCAATGAACAACAACTCTGTTTGAGCTTCAGAAGAGCTTAATCTGACTGTAAGAATGACATTCACTATGAGACTAACCATGACGTTTAGTCAGTGGCTAAGTTTAATTCATGTCTAGAAGCCTGTCATATTCCAGTAACACTGAACCACAATTTGGGCCTAAATTCTAACAGACGTGTTCATCGGCTTTTTCTTGTATAGCAACTGGGAGCAAATCTAACTGTAGCTTGAGATAATTCTTCACTCTATGTTCGTACACCTCAGCACATATTCACTACTTATCTCCACTTGCTTAATTTTAAATCAAAAGAATTATAAATTATATTTCTAAAAAATAAATTTACTGGATATTTAAAGAGATCAGCATCATTAGACACTGAGTCACTGTACTTACTTTTCCTGTAGAAGACTAAGTGAGCATCCCAAGACCTATGAATCACAATGTATGATGACTTCATTATTGGTAATTTCATTGTAGATTCATTGTAGGGTAAATTGAGGGAAGAAGCCCCCCAGGGTAAAATATCCAATCCCACCACCCTGACTTCTCTCTAGTGATCAAAAAATGGGGAGAAATCTAATTGCAACACATTTACTTAATGGCTATGGTCTAATTAATTCTCACATTTCATCTTGATGACCACATTTCTCTGATTTATTGACCCAGAAACGTTCTTGGGGTCAGCTGATCTAATCATTGAGACATTAAATTTACTTTTAAAATGTAACATTTTCAGTGTTGGGGTTAGGTTCTTTAACAGTTGTTAGTTACTAAATCTTTAAAGATTGAAGGAGGTTCTATATAGCACCAGAGAGGTTTCTTCTATTGTTACAAACTTGTATAGAAGCCTTTTCAAAAAGTTTCTATGTAGAGCCACATACAACACATTATCCATCAATCTGAAAAATGCTTTCATGATGCAAAGAGTTTTTGAGTGTTCATGGTTCTATATAGAACCATTTTCTTTACTAAAGAATTATCTTTTATAAGAGTGTTGAAGACAAAGATCCTACCAGGGGGCTTCTTACTCCAGGTAGGGGGGGCATCATCTTTTTGTGCTACCAAAACAAAACTGCCTGTTTTCCTTATTTCCCTTTGCTGTAGGTTTATGCATCATCATACTGTACATACTCAACCCAAGCATAGATATAGTTCAGCTTTACAGTAAATGGACATTGTTCTTAAGGGGGGGGTGATGTATTTTCCTATTTTCCCTACTCTGTGAGCATTTTTAGATTCTATGACAGCATACTATACCGTTTCAGTATCCTTTCATCCGTCTGTGGAAGAGCACAAGAGTGAAATCATGTTATGTTACACCGTGAATACATTTATATTAGACTACTTACAAAAAGATATGAGCATCTTTTTGTCATCCTTGAAAGATTTAATGACAGCAGTGTAATGACCACTGCTGAAACTGCCCTTGTGCATGATCACAGCATAAAGTTCAAACCCATGACTCTGTGGAGAACATTTTGGGTGGACATCGTGTATTCATTATATTCCCTACACTGAAGATTTAGGTGGTGCTTAGGCAGGCATGTGGTGTACCTCCAAAAAAGGCTGAGAGGTATATCGACTGGACAATCAATTTTGCTCACAGAGTTTCCAGATCTGTTGTATCTCCAGAGCTGCATAGTCAGTATTGTTGGATAATCCAGTATTTCAACACTCTGAAAAACAAACAACAAAAAAGACAGGTAGCTGAATCAGGAATGTGAGTTTTCAATGAAAATAAAAAAAACTGCCTCAGTTTAAAAGCTAATTTTAAATCGACTTATGAAACTCAAATGTTATTGTTTAACATACATATTATCTATGATCAAATGAGTCAAAGAAACACCACTGTAACCTGAAAAATTCAGAATTGCTTTCATTCAGAATTGGCATAATTTACCCTTAACATGTCACCATGCTTTTTACAAATGTTACAGTACATCTGGTTATATCCATCCAGTTTTTCTGGCATGAAACATAATTGCAGACCTTGTTCCTGAAATATAAATGATGAAATTTAATTTAGAAGACTTTTTTTGACATAAATATTGTATGTTTGAATGTGTTTTTCTTTCTTTCTTAACAAGAGTTAGAGGAAAACCTTCTTCCTTACCACACTGTACAGTTCATTTCTGGAAGTAACATTGAGAGGGATGGTCAGCTTCATATTGGTCTCATTCTTTTCAGTTGTGTGGTTGTTTGGACAGATGTATGTGTGCTTTTCTATTATCTCAAACACCTACTACAATTATTAACATGATTAGTTCAACTTCAAAACAGTAATCTTTGAAAGATTGTTGTTTATAATAATACCTGACCAGGATTACACTCACTGAATGCAGTACCTCAGATATGCAGAATACAAAACTAGAGACTACACACAGTCCTCACAGCAAAGGAAAACAAGAGTTTGCTTCTTTAGTTTTGTACTGGAGATACAAGGCTAGTATAATAGAAATCTATGTCACTGAAGAAGATTTTGGCTGAGAGCCTTCCATTATATTTTAGCCATATTAGCCTCACAGTTCTGGTGCAAAACTATTAAGATTTTGATGCTTACACCAGATATTGGTATCATCTCAACAAAACTACATACTTAAAAAGATCTTAACATTCCAATCTGTAAAAGAAGTTATGTGACACAGGAAAAAATGTATTGAACACAGTTAGAAAAAAAACACTAAACCAGCTGAATCTACTAATTAATTCTCTTACCAGTACTAATTAGAATCAGGTGAGTTAGTGCTTGTTGATAGGTTAGAACTCCCACTCTTTAAAAAAGGGGTGCCCACCTCTGGCTCAGAAATGGCTCTGCATATGACCCTGAAAATATCATTCCTATAGTGAAGTTTGGAGGTGGACGTATCATGGTATGGGGCTGTTTCTCTTCTCATGGTACTGGCAGAATCCAAATTATTGAAGGGAAGATGAATGGAGCCATGTACTGGACAATTCTTGAGAAGACTCTATTGTCATCCACAAGGATGATGAGGATGAAACGTGCATGGATGTCCAGCAGGTAAAGGTGCTGAAATGACCCAAGTGTTGAAATGACCCAGTCAATCACCAGACTTAAACCCAATAGAAAATTTGTGAAAGAAACTGAAGATCAAGATTCACCACTGACCCCCTGGGATCTTCAAGATTTAAAAACTGTTTGTGTAGAAGAATTGGGCCAAAACCCCACCTGAAGAATAGTTTCATCATACAGGAAGCATCTTGAAGCTGTTGTTACAAAAAAGTATTAAATACATTTATACAGTTAGTGTTCAGTACTTTTTTCCTGTGTTATTCCACTTCATTGCACATGACTTCATTGCACATGACTATTATTCAAATTTCATGTGAATAGCTGCATTGAAAATGTTTAATTAAAAAAAAATGTTGACATGTTGAATACTTATTTCACACACTGTATGTGGATTGCATTCATTTAGAATTGTAAGAAAATATTCAGCTGCATCTTCCTGCTCATACATTGAAATGTCAGTCATTAGCTAGATTTGACTTTCTGTGCAAACTGCAAGCAATGAAATGAAAATGTGTAAAAAAAAACATTTTTTTTTATTTTTACTACTCAGCAGCTTGTTTTCATCAAACTGACTTTTAAGTTGTGGTTTATGCATAAGAAAGTTTTATTTAACTACGCTGTGAAAAACAACTGGGGATTTTAATTTATGAAATTAGTGTGTGGGGGGTGCTGTTACATGTAAGCAGTCTCTCCCTTCACAAGTGTGCCTGCTCAACAATTAGTCATGTGAGAAGGACCTCAAACCAATCAGAGGCCTGGCTGGTGTAGTTGGGGGAGGAGCCTGGGCCTTAAAAGGAGGCCTTCAAGATGGCTGAAGAGAGAGGGCTGGTCATATGTGTGCTGTGTTTTAGTTTGTGTTTAAATCTCTTATGTTGGGAGTGTGCTTCTGTTTTAGGTATTTACCTCCACACATTTAACATTTGTTTTGCAAGAGATTATTTAATTATTTGTACCACCTGGGGTTTCAAAGAGGTAAGAGAGGTGTGCCTATACATTCGTGCCATGTAAAAGTCTACTCTGTCTAGTTCCCTAGGTTAGAGGGTGGGAAGTGCCACTTATACTTTTGATTATTGGCCAGGGAAGCTTTTGTTTCCTTTTTTTAGGTTAGCTAAGTACTTTTTGTTTCAGAGTAGGCAAGCATGGTTAGGTTTAGTTTTGTTTTTTTCTTTGGTGCCGTCAACAGTTTGACTCTTCCAGTGTGGTACGAGGCATCATAGCACACCATTTGACTGTGGTTGGTTTTAATTAAATAGCCTCAAAAGCTCTGTTGGTCAGTTCCTCCAGCTTTTAATCCATCATCACCAGTACAGTCTTTTAATGCCACATTACTGATCCCACAGCACCTTAGACAAAATGTTGGGCTGTAACTTAAATTTTTGAACTTCAAATAATAAGTTGACAGGACATAAACCACAGACACATAAAACACTTGTTCTGTTAACTTACTATTCAAAAGTATAGTGTGTGTGTATGTGTGTGTATGTATGTATGTGTGTATATATATATTTATATTTATACACACACACAGTATGTCTTTTAGAAGATTATGAAAAACATTTTTAACGCTTTAGAAAGTTTGTCAACATATGCTATGGAAATTGTTGGTAATATTTTATGAATATTCACAAAACTTTTGTTTAACTTTTTTCAGGAGAAATAAAATAAATAATACAAAAACCAAATGTGATGTGATGGGTTTCCCTCACATTAAACTAAATTACAGCAAACACATACAAAAACATGAAAAGACAGCAGCCTTTCTAAATGGAAATGATCAAACAGCTCTATATGACAGAAACATGATCTCAGTTAGTGCTGAGCAATATGAAAAGATATATTGATATTGTGATAAATTGTTACAATATAATACAATATGCTTTTCTGAACATATCATGCATATTGTCAGTACTTTAGAACACTGACCAACTGCATGTTTCAGGGCAAATAGAGTAAAATTAGTCCTGTTTAACTGGATTTAGTGCAACACAGTATGTCACACATCGAAGTTTCTAATGTAGATCTATTGGTTCTGTTGTCTCTGTTCCAACTGTTCAGTTTACTGAAAAAAATAAATATTGTGATATATCGAGTGTCATGAAAACTTGAAGTATTGTGATGTTGGATTTTTGCCATATTGCTCACCTCTAAGCTTTGTTCTGATAAAAAAAAAATAGGCCTAATAATATGTCGGTATGTTGATCACATATTGCATACTTCTTACTACTTTTAGGCACAAGCAGTACCTGTGCAGTATGTAGTAGGCAATTTCAAACAGCCATGTTTCCATCTCTAATTTCATGTATGTTGCAGCTTCCCTGACTTCCCCATAACCTACAAATCAGAATATTCTGTATGTATCATTAATCTATTTGAACCATTCTGTGAGAAATCTCTTTTTTTTGCCACATAAAGCTGTTGGAGCACTTTCACTTAGAAAGGCTGTAGCCTTTCCAGCTCTACCTCTAAACCATGCTGTAAGATGCACATGAGGGAAATGCATCACATGATGCTAAATTTATGTGCAAATTCTTCTTGAAAAAAATGTGTTTCAGGTATCAATGGAAATGTTTTGCTAAAGTTGAATGGAAGTTTGAAACTCATAAAATATTACTGACACAATATTACTGTTTTCATAGCCTGTATTCTCAAACGTTTTGAAGTATTAAAATGTTTTTTTTTGTAAATTTTTGTGCAATAAAATAATTCAGTACCTCAAAGAAGAGAAAATGGACAAAATGAACTGATGTAAGATTCTGATTGTAACAGGTCAAGTTTGTCTGACCCACTTCTCAACTTACAGTTCCATATGTTCAGGCTTTGGGTCACTCTTAAGAGAGAGGCACACTGGTCAGATTCTCCTCTGTTTAAGTTTTCAAACAGCTCTCTCAGTGAGGACAGCAGTTCCACACCTTCATTCTTCTCATGATTCTGAAAACTGCTGACATCATTAGTCATCATGATTTCACAGTGCTGTCACTCTTCCCGTGTTGAATGGATGTTGATTGTTAAACCTAATTTGAGGATTGTTTTTTTGTACTGTAACATTTATTTCTCTGTTTCTGTTTCTTTAATTCTCCCTGTCTTGCTTTATAAGTTGGTCATCTAACAGCTTTCATGTCGTCAGAATGCTGAAACACGTTAAAGCTCACATTTCCTGATTAAATACATCAACTGTTGAAAAATCTAGTCAACTAACCCCAACACGCTCTCTCTAAATTCAGTGGTTATAAAGAGTGTCTGCAGCACAACATTTAAATAGCAGGTCGCTCCCAAGTTCGTCAGACCGACATGAGGAGCTACAAGGAAGAAGATGAATTAGTCCATAAAACATGAAAAAACAAACTGTCATAATGAAACATTGTTGTGCTACAGAAAATACAGTAACTTAGACTAAGAAAATAGCATATAGTAATACAAAAAATGACAACAAAGTACATGGCTGAAAATATATAAACATAAGTGTTGTCCAAAAGAAATAAATAAATTATTCTTACATGCCACAACATATCCCATCTTACAGAGTTATCTACACCAGCTGTGAGAACACTGAACGATATTCTCTGTACAGGCTTATCCAGGCAACAGCAAAGGCACTCTTTCGATGAAAGTAACTCTACTTCCCCTTACCAGACACACCTGAGCATGAAGTGAAGTCCTTCAGTGGGAGGGAAACTGACCTGTAAATAAAACAAGACATTTATTTATTTTTTATTTAGGCTTTCACTGCCCTCTTATGTTGAGTCACTTTCACTTACTTAAAAGCAGTCACCAACATGCAGTGTTTAGTTTCGATCTCTAATATTTCTTTCACTGTGTTTATGCTTAGCTGTGGAACAGCTGCTTCAGTCTATCGCTGATGACTGAGCAAACTATCACTGATGGCCACTCTAGGCTCAGAGCAAATTGTAAGCAAAATCATTCCATGTTTGAGGCAAGGCTGTGGCCAAATATAGCCTTAAATAAAGCCAAGAAGTTTGTGTGGAACTGCCATGTTTCTTCAATAACATAAAATGCTACAGTATGTTTAACCACTTCTTGCAAGGGATACATTGCAAGGGAAATAGTGCCCCAAAGAAGACCTATTTGTTACTACTGCTTCACTTTTATCCATCATTACATAAAACAAAAACTCAGAAGACACATGGAGGTTCACTGGTTGTTTTGGATAGTAAATAAAATGGTTCTATTTGCGTTGCAGAGATCACAACGCTTGGTTCTTATCACCAACACTGTAAAAAGTCACTACACTTGTCTTCAATAGAATATTTCACATCAAACCACTAATTAAATTGCTTCAAACATTTTAAAAATGAGTGGAATTATTATTACTCTTTAAGGTCACCATGGCCAATGCAAAGTGTTAACAAGAGGGGAATAAAGCCCCCCGTAGCATTGCGCTGTGCAACAGTGGGACTGTGTTTTCTAGTGTGATATCCAACACCAGTAGCTCACTAAAACCCATGTGGCTGAATGCAATTCAATCCTCAAGCAGTGTTCCAGCATCTAGTGTTTTGAAAAATCAGTGAAATTCAGCATGCTTGCAATAGCCAAGACCAAAACAGACATGACAGATACAAGTGTCGTTTTTCTACAGGAAGAGACTTTGCTACTGTACTGATTCCATTGTGAAAATTTGTATAATGCAGGTTGTGAACTTGACATCAGCCTCTATTGTTAGCCAATATTTCTTGGTAGACTTTGGATGGGGCACTTCGCTGCATAATAAAAAGTTCTAGATGCAGAGCTGGACATGTCAGAGATACACTGCAGTAAGTGAAGCAAAATGTGCTTGAGTAACATTGAGAGATTTTCCTTATTTTGACAAGCATTACTGCATGATTGAAACACTACTGCTAGGTTTTAAGCAGATAATTAAGTGATGGTTATGTTGACATTAAAGCTTTAGTAGTAGTGTAGCCTCAGGGGTTGTTCTAGGGCAGTGGTCACCAACTCTACTTTTAGAGATCTATCTTCCTGAACACTTTAGCTCCAACCCTAATCTACCCACTTGGCCTATCTAATTATGCCTTCACAACTAAACCTTGTGAACTGACACACTGGTGTGACTGAATAGTGAGACTTCTTGAAGTATCAAATACTGGTTGACTGTTGGAAGATTCATTCACATGTTTGAAGACGTCTGGAATGGAGAAAGATTATTTGTGCTACAGATCCGAGTGGACTGACAGTCTGTGGGAGGAGCTACCTGAGTTACGAAATGTCACTGGCATGATAGCAAGGCGTTGTTGATACCAGGTGCAAAGAAGAATGCAAAATCCTTAGCTGGGAGATGAGAGGCGGGTGTAGCCGAGTGTGGATATAAGAATCAATTTCTTTGTCTGAGTGAGAGCTCAAAGATTTTACTGTCCCTTTGGGTTTGCTATCCTTTTAAAGACAGCCAGGAAACTGGTGAGTAAAAACACAGTGTATGTGTGCAGTGAAGAGTGATAGAGAGAGAGAGAGAGAGAGAGAGAGAGAGAGAGCTTGCCTGTGATTAAAATATATGCATTGAAGATTGAGAGAGAGAGAGAGATTAAGTGGGAAAGAGAATGATAGACAGAATTTTAATGGATATTAAACCATTAATTTGTCCCTGTTTGTTTACCTGTTACAAAACCACAAACAATGAAATGCATTTCTACTATTTTGATACCCTAAAAACAGGGATTTCACTGCCTTTTTCCTTTGTGACCTTTAGATCAGTGCTTAATGGTCTGCAAATGAGTACATGACAGGAAGTTTTCTTTCCTCTCTATATGTTTTCACCTACCAGTAGAGATACAGACAGGAGGTAGGATAATTAGGCAGGTTGAAAATGATGAAGATGAAGTGTTACACTACCACTTAACGCAATAAGCACAGTGCACAGATATCAGTGCACATTTAAGACATATAGCAACTGTGATGGTGTTAAACAACTGAATTTAATGTGGATACTAACTTAGGATCTTCTGTTAAATGCTACCATTTTTTAAAGTTATAGCAGTCATAGCATTAACACTCTTGAATTTGCAATTCAGCATTTCCACCTTAATTTATTTTGTCCTTTGTGGTTATTTCAGTAAGTCGGTATAAGTACAAAGGTTGATCCTCCCTAAAGATTTCATACCGATGGGCACGTAAACTTCAGATTGTTCATTGATGTTGCAAAAACAATAATAGGTTGTGTGCAGAAACCCTGACACACCCTTGATGCAACAGAAAAAACTGGCCATACATTGTCTAGCATTTATAACAGGTTTTGTAACATACTTCATACATGAGTCATAACTCATGTTTTCAGCATTTTCCACAAAGCATGTATAGAGCACGTAGTGTTATCAGTGAGGCTGTAGTGTGATGAATGCAAAACAGGAAATCCAGCTTCCAAGCTAATTTTAGTTCACCCACAGTCTGTCAAACCTGGCTAACAACTGCTCCTATTCAACTTAAACCTCTGTTTAAAAATTCAAGCTGGTATAACTTCCCTATAAAATGCTGTTTGTGAAAAATCAGTGGAATTCACCTCTAATTTTACTCTTCACATTCTGAGAGTTTGTCTTGACATGCAATAAATTTTGAGTGCTTGCAGAAGCCAAGACCAAAACAGACATGACCTATGTTTTTAGACATGACCATGACCTAGACCTACGTCCATTTGCTTTTGCCACAGCAAATAGACATATCCCCTCTGGCGGACCCAGCCCCACCTTTTACAATAGTCCTTAGCAGTCTAACCTCATGAATAAATACTGAAGAACAAATAACCTAAAACTAACAAGTAAACATTTCATGGAAAACGCAATGTTTACATATCACTTAGCTCCTTACAGTCACCGATCATTTAAATGGTACTCTGTCTTTGTACGGATTGTTTCACTCCATCATTGAGGAAACCAGTTGATGTCTCAGAAAATGTCATTTAAAATTGTGTTTAAATGAACTTTTAAATGAATGTTTATGACATGTCTCTACTTTTTTTAAGAAACTCCTATTTAAGAAAGATTTCCCTTTTTGAATATTGAGAACAGCTTACAACGATAAGGAAATGCAATTGCAAATAGGAGATTGTTTTTCCATTTTTTACATGTTGGAGTCATACCATTATGACAATGAAAATGTCAAGCACTTTGCATTTCCATTTTAACTTGTTTCAGCCATTGCAGAAATGCAAACTCAAATACATATTTTGCATTTAAATTTGAATTATGTCTTGAATAATGCACATTTACATTGGAACTGCAAGTGTAAATACACAATTTAATAAGCATTTTCAAATTTGCATTTGAATTTGAAAAAGTCTGGAATATGCTGCCATAGTTAGGAAGCCCAATCATACAACCACACCCTTCAGGTCTCATGCATTGGCTGTGAGGGTCACGCATTGGGCCAGGTCTCAGCTCCCTAGTTAGCTCGATATCTTACCTCAGTTTCCTTTCTGTCTAGCTGAGAGGATAATGTGTCTTTGGTGTCCATGATGAATAAAGCAGTGTATAAAGACGTAATCACAAAATTCTTTACGGTCCGCTTTGGTCGATATCCCAAAAAACTGGCTCTTATAGTCCTCTTGTAGTCCTCCAGTTTGAAGTGTTAACTACACATTCACAAATATATCTACATTTTTTCCAGCTAGATATGTTTCCTATAGCAGTGAACCACTTTGTGCAAAGTCTGACAAAAAACAATACTTTTTGTTTTCCACACCTGGGTTGCCTGTACAGGCATGCTTGGTATTGTTGTGAAAGAACACGAGGCAAAACACATGACACTAAAACAAAATAACCTATCAACACTGGTTTTATGTCAAAATATTCCTTTAAGTTTGAATAATCTCATATAATCAAGACACATAGGAAACAAGTAAACCATCATTCATCATCAGACACTTATTTATCACTGTTTCAATCTTTTTTCTTATGTATGTTTGTATGTATGATTTTAGGATTAAAGACATGGCTACCTCCAGCAATTCTTTAAGCGAGGAGCAGGTAACATGCTCAATCTGTCTGAACGTGTTCACTGACCCTGTCACCACTCCATGTGGACACAATTTTTGCATGACTTGCATCAGAAGGCACAGAAACAGCAGTCCACACTCCCAGTGTCCACTGTGTGGTGAGAAGTTTGACTCATCTAAATTCAAGATAAACACAACAGTCAAAGAGATTTCAGAGCACTTCAAAGGGAAGAGGACGCAGGTGACCTGTGACAGCTGCTCCAAGAGAAAGCGGAAAGCTCTGAAATCCTGTCTACACTGTGAAACATCTTTCTGTGAGGTTCATCTGGAACCTCATAAAACTGCAGAAAAACTGAAGAAGCACAAGCTGATTGACCCTGTGGAGAATCTGGAAGACTACGTATGCAAGAAGCACAAAAGACCTCTGGAACTGTTCTGCAGAGATGACCAGACATATGTGTGTTATTTTTGCACTGAAACTGACCATAAGAGTCACAACACTGTTCCCATGGACGAGGAAAGTGAAGTAAGGACATTTACCCATCTCAGACAGAATGTATCGCAAACATTGAGCAATATTTGTATTCTATGCAAATCTCAGTTCCAAAAAGTCAGACAGTGTGTGAAATGCTGATAAATACAGAAAGCATTGATCTAGTATTTTTTTTAAGTAATTTTGGACCATTTGTATTGATCGATGAAATTTTAACACAATAGAAACAGTAACTGGAGTTTTCAAATGATCCAAAAAAGTAAAACATGATAAAAATGGAGGTACAAGGTTTTTGTGTGACAACAACGATATGTTGCTCCAAAATGTGCATATGTCTTTCAGCGTTAATGGCGCCTTCTAAGATATACAAATTTGCAATGCAATGGTACACCCCCGTATCATGAGAGACCCTGGCTTTAGAACAGATGCTGGCAACAATCTGGATGGTCTATTTCTTCTTCGGCCCAGAGAACATGACGTCCATTTTCCACTAACAATCTGAAAGGTTGTGTTAAAGGAATTGAAGGTCATGGGCATTAAGTTGTGTTTTTTTGACCTTGTCCTGTATACACGGAGATCTCTCCGGATTCCCTGAATCTTTTGATGACAGTTTGCACTGTACACGGTGAACTACCCTAAATTTATTACAATCACTTGTTGTGAAATAAACTGTTGTTCTTAAACTGTTAGCAAAGTGTTGAGCCTCAACCCATCTTTGCTCACAAAGGAGTAGGCCTTTCCTGGATGCTCCTTTTATACACAAACAAGATTACATCACTTGTTTAAGATGTTTTTTTGAACATCTCTCAATCTTCCTAGTCTTAAACTGCCCCTGTCCCAACATTTTTGGAATGTGTTGCAGGCATATGTTTACAAATAAGTTGATAAAGTAAAACATTAAATGTCTTTTTACTGTTTTCATTTAAATGCAGGTCAAAGTGGATTTACAAAACACTGCTTTCTGTTTTTACTGTCCTTTCACATACTGTCCCAACCTCTTTGGAATTGATGCTTGTAATTGAAATCAAATATTCAAATGTGTGGCATAAGCATGAAATTGTGGCTGATCTCTAGAGGATCTGTCTAGAATCTTCCCCATTAACTTGACTTAGTACTTCATAATGAAGAGGTTCTGTCACATATTGGCTTGTCATTGATCCCTGGGTTTCGGTAGCAAATGACGGCAGGGTTATTCTCTATCCTTTCTTCTCTAAAATGTATTTGGAAATCACAACCTAAAGTCAACTGAATATAAACTAAACAATGTACATCCATTATTAAATGACAACATCTGATCTGCCCTCAGGGCATGTTTGAATTTTGAATTATAGAACTCGTTCATGCTTAAATGATTCTTTGCATGGTGAAACGCTCCTTCAGACTGATTGAGAATGTGTTGTATGTGGTTCTATATAGAATTTTTGAAAATTGTTCTATATAGCACCAAAAATGATTCTTCTTGTAACTATAGAAGAATTGTTTTTGGTGCTATATAGAACCACTTTCAAAAAAATTGATACTGAAAGCTTGACATTGTAACAATAGAAGAACCATATACAACACATATGTTGTATAACAAATGTCCATTAGGATGAAGAACAATTTCACCATGCAGCTACTTAAGCTTGAAGTGAAATTCCCTTTATTAAAGAAGCCTTGAAGAACCATCTTTTTAAGAGTGTGAAAAAGATTAAGTAGGTCCTCAACCAGCAGCAAACAGATTTTATTTAAACATGTAGAGAAAGGACTGTTTTGTTCTGTTTGAAGAAAGTAATGATAATAACAGAAAAGTTCAGTTTCCACTTACCTCAGATGGGGCACTGCTCTTAGCACGTCTTGAGAACAATTTCTGTGTCCACCTTGCTCGGAGACAGATACAAGTCTGAGATGATGATGATGTAGAGAAGAAGAAAAAAGATGTTCCTGTCTCTCCACAGATTCTCCAAGCAACAGTGAAAATAAAGATGCAGATGATGATTCAGGACAGAGAGCAGAAGATTGCAGAAATCAAAGATTCATTAAGATTAATTAAAGTGAGTATGGTTTTGACACTTAACAAAGCTGTTTTTTGAATTGCCTTTTTGTTGCAGTTATGCTCAGTATGTTTTTTTTCTTTCTACATTAGGAAACAAAAGAGAGAGAAACACAAGAAAACTTTAAGTTCTTTAATCAGCTGATTGAGGGAAGCCATGCTGAGCTGCTTGAATCTATGGAGGAACGAGAGAAAGCAGCAGAGAGGCAAGCCGAAGAGCTGATCACAGAGCTGGAACAAGAAGTCAGCGAGCTAAAAACAAAATATGCTAAACTGGACCAGCTTTCAAATCCAACATACCACCCTTACCAACTGCAGGTGAGCGTTCTCCTCACTGCTCCACTGCAATACAACACACTACACCATAACGCTCACAGTGCTAAAAGAGAAAATGTCCTCTGCTTTAGATTCCTAGCTACCTAAGCAGCAGGAAGCACCAAACTGATGTGGGTTTCCACACTCATATTTATTTGGAACCTTTGAGGTTAACGCTGTCTCAACTTCAGGAGGGCCTAGATGAGAAGATAAAAGAAATAGGTAAGACTTTGCAGTTAACATACTTCCTTCTACAGATATGGTGTGTTAATGAGTTATAAAATACAATACTGTCAGTTCTAATGCAGAGATTTGTGAAAAAGAGAGTAAGTCATTAACACCTTGATTCATTTCACTTAATGTTACAGTTTCTAAAGAACTGAACAGCATTCGTCGTTATTCAGGTACAGATAATTTTCTTTTTTATACTATCGATGCCCATATCCTACATTATTTATTGTAAAAATACAATTTTTTCTCCTCAGGTCTTAACACTTGTACAGTTTTGTTTTTCAAAAACAGTCATGATTCATTTATTTTTCATTTTTTATCTTTATACCTTACAATTAAACAGGCTATTTTCATCACAGTGACTTTAACACTGATAAATGTAAATGATCTCTGTTCTGATTGGCTGCCCTGTGTTGTGGCTGAAACACTCCTTACAACTTCAGTGTGAAATGGCAGAGCTTAACTACAGAATAGGCAGATATATGTAAATGCATCGCTTTTGGTGACATCACAAAAACAATTCAGCTTAATTCCAATGTGGAGAATTCGACAGAATTTTAAATCGAGCTGTTTTCCCCACAGTAAAACATTTAATACTATTTAATAAACAATTATGCATCCTAACCTTAGATATTTACAGGGATTATGTTATGATGAAATTTCAACCATTTTTTTAATGATTTTACAGATTTCTTTAAAAGGAAAGTTGAACAGTGTAGTTTTATCATGAGTTTCATTTTTAAAAAATGCTCACCCACATTTTCATGTCACTACTGTAACACAAATGGTTTTAGTCCAGAGGCCACACCTCTGCATTTTAGAGCAGGAAGAGAGACTGCATCCCTGTCCCTCATCACCACATGGGGAGCTGTTATATCTCACTCTTTTGAGGTAAAAGTGTTCCAAAGTCTGAAATCAGAATTGTCACTACCGAAACACATGTTCTGCGACTATGTAAACCTTTTATGTTTAAATAAAAAAAATTATGATTTCATGTGTGTACAGCTGCTCAAAGCTGAATTTGTTAGTCATGTACTGGATAGCGTTTTTTGAGTTACGCTCACAGTTAACTTAAATTGTCACTACCGAAACTGTCATTACTGAAATATTTGGTCAAGTTTTGGTAGGGTTATCACTGTTTTGGTAGTGACAAAATGGAATGTTCTGTTAAAAGTCCAAAATGTGTTTTCAGCTGTGACTTTGAACGAATTATACGATCCATATATGGATTGTATGGACTAGGGAGTGAATGGTGCATTTTGAAACAATGTTTAATCTTCTTCCTAAAAAGACTTACTTTATTTATTTTTCTTTTATTAAATTTATTTTCTATAATATGAGCCTTTCTGAATCTTGAACTATCACAAAGCTACAGGGAGATTCACTCCAAAGAGGCCCGGAATATTCTGTAATAACTCTCGCTAGGACAAAGCAATCTGAACGAAACAATGTGCAATGTGATCCTCGGTATATGGAGCTTCGAACAAGCTGGGATGCCCCTCCGTCGGAGCAATGAGGTAGGCGCCGGATAGCCATCGCAACGTTTAATCTCCTCATGTGTCTGGCAAAAAACAGAGATCACTTCCAGCATCGCATGATTACACATACGTCAAGATATGTAGCGTATTTTTTTGGTTCAGATTGCTTCATCCTAACGGGAGTTACAACAGAATATTCGGGACCTCTTTCGAGTGAATCTCCCTGTATAATGTGATCCTTGACTTGTCTTATTGACTATTAATGGAGTACTTACTATCACCCCCACAGTTGATGTGACTTTAGACCCTGACACAGCCCATCCTGAGCTCCTCTTGTCTGATGATGGGAAGCAGGTGTGGAATGGAGGCAAAACACAAAATGTCCCTAACAGTCCATTTAGGTTTGATTGGTGCTCCTGTGTCCTCGGAAAGGAGGGGTTCTCTGGAGGGAGATTTTACTATGAGGTCCAAGTGAGTGGGAAGACCGAGTGGGATTTAGGCATGGCCACCGAGTCTATAAACAGGAAAGGGGATGTTGAGTTGGGTCCTGAGAACGGTTCCTGGACTATATGGCTGAGGAATGGGAATACGTATGATGCAAATGAGATACCGCCTGTTCGTCTCTCCCTGAAAGAGAAGCCCCAGAAGGTTGGGGTCTTTGTGGATTATGAGCAAGGTGTGGTCTCCTTTTATGATGTTGAAGCCAAGTACCATATATACTCTTTCACTGGGCAGTCTTTCTCTCAGAGGCTTTACCCATATTTCAGTCCTGGTGAAAATGAAAGGGGCAAAAACTTAGCTCCACTAATCATTACAGCTGTAAGTAACACTGAACAATAGATCAGCCTGGCTACACTGTAAGAGTCAACTTGAAATTTCAACCATCTGCACAGATGTATTTTTTTCATCTTCTTAGTTTAGCAATACAGTTTGAGTTGGGATTAATCAATAAAACAATTGCTTATTGTTTTTACTCAGTCCCTAACCCCACCCACCCCTCCTACACACACAATTTAATGGATGCAGTTAAAATTCTGTGTAACTTCAGCTTATAAAGAGGTGACCACATCAACTGTTTTTAAAGTTCAGATCAACTGAAACTGTATTTTAGTACTAAGATGCCAATAGTCTTAAATTTTTACACTGCAAAAATGGCTCATCAGATCAACCTAAAGAAATTACTTAATGTGGTAACAAGTAAATGAACTAGTTTTATTCAACCTAAATAAATATATTAAATGAATGATTCTTTCAATCAGTGTAATTTTTTATTTGAATAAAACTAGTTAATTTCTGGTTACTACATGAAGTAATTTTTAGGTTGATCTGATGAGCCATTATTTAAAGTGCACATTGACTTTTAATTTTCTACAGTGTCATAGAATGGTGTAATGAACACAATGACAGGGAGTATGGATTGACTTTTTAAGCGTCCTTTTTCTTTCTGGGTTTTCTTGGGTCTCAGCATTTTATTACATGATGTGCCATATTTTGCTTTTCCAAAAACCAAAAACAAACAAACAATAAAAAAAGCATCTTCATTTTTGTAAATGTAATTTTTGTACATCATTTGAGGAAAGCAACTGCCCTTTACATAAGTTCCTCATGAATGGACCAAAAACTGCTTGGAATAAAACCTTTTTACATTAACTTACGTTAAAGGTTAAGTGCATTTTTGTCTTCTCCTATAACGTTGCCATTTTGGGAACACCTTGTTTTGTTTTTGTTTTTTTTTGTTTGGATGCCAATATATAGCCTGATGTGATTTTTATTTATCTATACTATCCTAGCTGTAGATAGCTGAGGAGGGGAGCCAAAGTGCATGTTTTATACATTAACACAACACAATATTTCCTTGTTTGTCAAAACCAGAGGTTGTTTTTGCCAGAATCCTGATTAAGCAGTTGAGACATATATATATATAATATATATATATATATATATATATATATATATATATATATGCATGCACATGTGTGTGTATATGTGTGAGTATATGTATATTTAAGAATAGTGCTTTTTTGGTATGTTTTTTGACTGTAAGTAATTTAACAAAAGAAAAAAGACTAAATACTGAATACAGAATGAATTTAATATTAATTAGGGAGAAAAAAAATAAACCACACTCACTGATACATTCAGAACATAAAAGTAAAGTTGTTTTTCTCTTGAATTGATCATTATTTGACAGAGCTGACTTCAACCAGGCAGTAAAACCGCAAACACAATTTAATTTACCCTATCATGGGCTGCCTGTGCTTCTCAACAAATCACGTGTTCATTGCTCTGGGATGTGCCAGCACTTTTTCAGTGAGTCATCTATACTTGTCATTCTCTTTCACAAAAATGTTGAGAAATGAAGCTGCATGAAGAGGGTTCAATCAATGATCATTATGAGATAATGTGATATTTTTTGGTCTATGATTTAGAGAATCTAATCCTGAACATTCTCCACATGACTGGTACCAGACACATTATAACAACTCCAGCTATGATAAAGCGATTGCGCCGTACAAAAGGCATACGGCTGAGTGCAGTAGATTTCAGGGGTTTTTGCAGCGCACAATCTCTTCCGCTTGGTGCTGCTGTGAGAGAAAGGGTGAAAATATAATGTCAAAGCTAAGATAAACCAAATAACACTTTCAGATTAACTATAAAATTTACATATTTGTTACATATTTACATATTTGTTTCTGAACGCTTTAAAAACAGCATAGCTACAGAAGACATGCAGTTATTGCTATTTTGTAAACAAGAAGGATGAGCAACTGTTCACTCACTTTGTCTGTACATCAGTAAGTAGGCCAGCCGTGACCTGCAAAATTTAAAATTAAACAGATATGTCTGGAATTTAGTAAAATACATAAAAAGTAAAATACATAAATTATAACCTTCTCTAAATTTTATATATATATATATATACATACATATATACATCCTAAAATATAGTACTCACTTTTGGAGGGTGTCCACTGAATCCTGTGTGTGTGTGTGGGGGGGGGTGGTAGCACACAAAAGATAAAAAGAATATAAATAACAGAAAATAGAAAATCAAAGCAGGACAATGACAAGCACTTTATTGTAAATACCTTTGTGACAAAAGAGTCGTCAAAGCAGTACCACTGATCATCCTCAAATGACTTGATGACAGCATTGTAGTGGCCTCCACTTCGATCACCACTGTGGTTAACAACTGCATAAAGATCATATTCATAGTCCTGAGGAGAAAAAGATACAGTTAACCTCAGAACCAGCAGAAATGCTCATTTAAGTACTAATTATTGCTAAGGGAAAAGGTCATATGATGTATGTATTTGTGTAAATGTGTTACTCGATTACTAATACTGATTTTATTTGATGAGTTGGGTTAAAAATGTTAGACGTACTTTAAGCTGTAGAGTCAGGGGAATCTCCATGGGACAGTGGTTTTTCACATGCTTCATCTGCATGTAGTCAAAGTCAAACCTCTTCAGATGCAGAGTCAGGACTGTGGGAAACTCTTCTATTTCATTCCACTGAGGATTGAATAATAAGGACATGATATAAAAATTGTGAGAGGAGATAAACACGGTTGATACAGGACTGACCAATACACCACAGTGAGAGAATGACTTCAGCCTTCTTCATACTGAGATGGCATTGATGTTTAGCCAGATTATTAGATGTACTCACAGTCTCTGTTTCTGTTTTTTTGTCACACTGGTCACAGTACAACCAGTTGTCTTCATCTAGCTGTGAGGGTTTGAAAAAAGCCTCCAGTCCCTCCTTCTGGAATTGGAAAAAAAAACATTTACAGCAACTGTATGTGTATGTTAGTAAGATATATCAGGTCTTTTTTCTTATCCCGCTAATCAGAGAAACCACAACTAAGCCTTCTTACCACATTGTATACTTCATCGTGTCCAGAGTCTATGGCAAGAGGGATAGTGATGAAGGGACACTTCTCTTCATATATATGTTCTTCTGGACATTTACTGTTGTTACTCATTTTTCCTTCAAAGACCTGGAAACATGCAGATGTGTGAAGTCAAGAGTGCATTAAGGGGTTCCTTCCAAACCACACTATATATTTTTTTTTGTAATATATTTTGCGAGAGTGAGCTTTAAACATACACGAAATATCAGAGCCATATTATGAATTATATCAGCAGCATAAAAATATATGTATTCTTTCAAAAGCTTGTTACTTTTAAAATTGTTACAAGCGTATAAACATTTTGGAATGAAAACCTTCATGAATGAGTCTGAAAGGATGTGTAGCTGTCAAGAAGCTCTTACTGAAAAAAGAAATAGATCAAAAAGAAAAAAAGGCAAATAAAACAGAAGCTGCTGGTGTTCTCAGAGCAATGGACTGACCACCCCAGACCTCAACATCACTGAATGTGTTTGGATTGCTTGGGTCGTGAGAAGCAGATAATGCAACCAACCTCTACGCCTGAACTTTTGAGGTGTGGAAAAAAATCCTGCAGATTTCTTTTTAAAACTGAAGGCAAGTCTCCCATGAAAAAATTAAATTTGTGATAAAGGCAAAAGCTGAACACAAATACTGAAAAGTTTATGTTATATTTAGGTGTTAAGCCTTCTGTGTAATTTTCTGTTAAATATGTTTTCTGCTTTTTCCTGACTCTGAAAAATTAACAACTTAAATTAAATAAATGAAGAGTGCTCTCTGACCTTTACAGTTGGTTCTTTGGGTTGTACATAGAGAATTTTAGGATAGGAAGCCACCTACCTGGGACACTTGTAGCCCAATTGATTTTAGGATTTTCTGATAGTATTCCACTGCATCCTGCTGTTCATGAACTAAAAATAAAAAGGACAATATAAATAACACAGACAACAAGCATGTGACTAAAACACTGAAAATAACTCACCATTCATGATGCTCAGACTTTTAGTTATTCCTTTAGTGGTGGCATTGACCTTGTTTAGCTCTTCAAAGAGTTTTTGCAGCTGTAACAACAGATCAGCATTTCTCTGGCTGGAGTGCTGTGGACCTGGTTTAAAGCTAATATGCAGTTATTAAGAGTAGAAAATGATATGGTCACCATATTTGCCAACATCAAATTATGATCTAAAACAGTAACATTAAAATAAAATAAAAAAAAAAAAGGTAAAACGTATAAACATGCTTAAGTCATTCTAAATGTTGCGATTTTAATATATTCCTTAGGTCAAAGTAATAAAATAATGGCAGTTTTGTTGATATCAAAAAAAGAAAAAAAGAAAAAGAAAAGAATAAAAATGTAATTTTATTTAAAATGATATTTAAAAAGGGGTTATGGATAACCAGGGTCGTTTCTGTGTGCAGTCTGCATGTTCTCCCCGTGTCTGCGTGGGTTTCCTCCGGGTACTCCGGTTTCCTCCCACAGTCCAAAAGCATGCAGTCAGGCCAATTGGACGTGCTAAATTGCCCCTAGGTGTGAGTGAGTGTGTGAATGTGTATGTCTGTCTGTCTGCCCTGCGATGGACTGGCGACCTGTCCAGGGTGTATCCTGCCTTCCGCCCAATGACAGCTGGGATAGGCTCCAGCACCCCACCGTGACCCAGAAGTATAAGCGGTTTAGATGATGGTTGGATGGATGGGTTATGGATATAATTTAAGATACAAATAGAGTCAAAATGAGTGGAGATACCTCTGTACTGCTGTTCTGAAGTCTTCGGTCATGTAGAGACACTGCAGCACTGTGTTCAGGTAGCAAGTTGACCCCTGATTTATCAAACCATTGTACTGCTTTGCACCATGGCTAAAAGAAAGCGTGAAAAATCTTAATTAAGCTGTAATATGGTCTTATTTTGGTTTGGGTGTCCTAAAATGGGACAGGATTTGAGGGGAAAAAACAGCTGATAGTCTGTCACAACTAAAAAGTTGGACGTTCTTGATTGAATGAGCTTCGCTAGTGGGCGTCCTTTCACTCACTGAATAAGAGACTAAAGGCAAAAAGTTCTCAGAGCAATCAGGAAATGGGCTGTTGAGTGAGGGGACATCTGTGGATAACAGGATTCAGGTACATACATGACTTATACCATGCAAGCACGTGCTAAACACGATGGTATGTCCAATTACTTTTGGTTCATTTAGCTGTATGAACAGGATTGAGATAAGGGTCACCCTGCACAAATGAAAAACGCCCTAAATGAAACATTCTCCAGTTTAGCTTCGTAGACAAGTTGCATTTCAAATCAATTCTCAATCGACCAGAAGCGACTACAGGCTGCAGTGTAGGCTACATTACACTCTTACCTCGCTTGTGCATCTCTGTTTACTGCAGAGTATCGGAAAGTCGACATAATCCAGCCGCGTATTTATCTGTCACACTCGAACACTGTGACTACAGTGACCCCTCACTGACTTCAGTGCCCCAGTCTTCAGTTTTACGTAAAGAAGTTGAGCGGACTGTGATCGCGGGTAATAGATTAGTTTTAGTTTCACTTAAAGTTAAACTCGCTACAAACAGTCCGACTACTACTTTCACTTCAGTGTCCTCTCAGTTTCTCTCTGCAGTCTCTCCTGCGCTCTCCTCTGTGGAGAGAAGAGGGTCCAAACAAATGGCTGAACTTGGTGTCTGTAACCTACGCTCTTCATTTCAAAATGTCAAATAAAACACGAGAAACCAGCCCGTTTCATTTAGTTCAAAATCATTTTGCCAGCATGTGAAGGCTGTACTTCGTACAACCATATGCGGATCAGATTGCATGTAAATGTATGTATTCCACTTTATTAATAATTAATAAAATAATTTACTTTGCTAATGGTTTATTTATGACTTCTTCTCGAGGGGTGCAGCGGGTCGACAGTGATGGGAGAACTATACCCTGAAGAATTTTACACTCATTATTATTATTATTATTATTATTATTATTATGCAATTTCTAATTGCAAAAAAACACAAAAATCAGATGACAGAAGAAATAACGACCAAAAATGAATACACCTCAAGTGTGTGATGACAAAATAAGTATATAAATCAGTCAATGTACGTTTTTAGATTTCATACAAAAACGTCAAAAATGGAGCAAAATATCCAGGTTTCGCAGGTTTCTTCTCATAGCAGTTTTTTATATACCGTCATCTTTTACAAAATAACAATACAGGGCTTTCACTCAGAATCTTACCCTTACAATCATATGCGAAAGTTTGGGCACTCCTTGGGAAAAATATCATTAGAGAATATTTTAGATATCAATTCGAAAATCAATCATCCCAAATACAAAATACAACTTAATTCAGATTGTAGTCAAATTTCACAGATGACGTTGCTACGGGAATACAACAAGGTGACAGGGAGGACATAAGACCCCGGAGTGTCTTTGGAGGCCCACCCAGTCCCACCTTCTGACAATAAACTGTACCTGAATAATAACGTTAATGAACTCGTGCGCGTGTTCATACAGCGGCTGATTGGCTGAATCTTTGGTTGGATTAATTAAGAGTGGGCATTGGGTGGATTATGTGAGAGTGGGCACTGAATGCAAAGAAACTTTCAATCCATGCAATATTTGTGTTTGTGAGCAGAAAACAAGGCGTTTTATTATGTTTTGAATTTGGTGACGTGAATTTTTGTGTTTTTCCTGTAATTGTGCCAGAAGGAGACAAAAACGAATTAAGGCCTGGAGAAGAGGCCTCGATTTTTGGGGGTTTTGTAATTGACCCAGATCTGATAACTGTGTGGGCGTGGCTAATGAACAGCTTGATTGACAGCTCTCAGTCCAACACTCCTAGCCTGCTCAGCTACTCATAGAGAACTAAATTTTTATCCCGCTTATATGTGATGGTAACTGGACGAAAAAAAGGTCACGGACAAAGCAATGCACAGCGGACAGACGAATGGACAACAGACAGACATGAATGGGCGACAGACAGGGAGCCTAACTACTAGCTTTTAGTTATGCTGGGTTAGCTTTAGCTCGCTAAGTTTATCTGACTCTGAAGCTGTTTTGTGTGGGCGGGACAAGAGACTGCAGCCTTCTGATTGGTCAGAGGGATGCTAACCCAAGATTAGGACCGCCCAGTTTGCATCCAGAGGAGAGAAATATGGTGAAATCATAATGTCATTTATGAGTATACGCAGTACATTTTTACCGTTTGTCTGCAAGAACAAGATTAACCTAATTATAAAGAAAACACAGATTTACGTTCCCTGGGTCTTTAAAACACTCTCATACTAGCTGACTGCCATTGATTATCACATTAGAGTTTCAGTAAACAATATATGGGAACAAAATAGATGGTTTGTAATGAAATAATACCACACCAAATGAGACTTCCTTTATTTGAAGAACAAAAACTATTTATTATTTTTTTATTGTGAAGCTTAAACAGTTTGTGATAAGCTGTAAACTGCATGAATATGATTTATTGCCCTTTCTTGTACAACGAGATTCCTTCCAGTAAATGGGTGGCAAAATTTCCCTGAAAGGCCATTCAGCATTTGTACAAGCATGTGACTGACTTGTTGTGCAGAAGGATGGCATAATGTAGATACAATCTCACCTATGGCAGTGAACAGCAGAGATATTCAACCCAGCACTTTGACTCCAATTTCTGGTCCAGGATTTTGTAATCACTGGTGTTTTACTTTATCAGTTACATCAACAGTGATTACAGTAATTACAAAATCAAGGACTGGGAGTCAAAGTCTGCAGCTGAATACCTCTGAAGTAAAGGTTACAATTTTCCTTCAACTCTGTCTTCAGAAAGCTCTCACCAATATAAACAGCAAATATAGATGTTGACGTTTCAAGTGATAATAGAAATACTTTTGAAAACCAAAACAACATGTTCTAAAAATGGACAGGAATAGGTGGACACTTAACACAATAGTTGCTAAAGATAACAAAACACCAAACAAAAAGGTCGCAAGGTTCAGCATTATCATATGTTTAAAGCTACATACAGCTTTATCAGCAATCTGCTCTGATGCATAGTGAAAAGAGATCAGAGGCAATGAAACTTTTTAGCTGTAACTTAATGCCAAGCAAGCACACACACACACACACACACACACACACACACACACACACACACACACACACACTCCCAGAGGATGAGCACAGTGTTTAAAAATAAACACACACAAACAAACAGGCTACTCGTGTAGCCACATTAAGAATTTGTCTAAAATATGAATAACTAGCGAAGTTAAAACACATTACTGTGTAATTTATTTGCAAATAATACATGTAAAATGCATTTACTCGATATTTAATTTAAAGAAGGAGAAAAAGAAAAGAGAAAAGGAAAGGAAAGCCCAGAGAAAAAGTCCAGAGAGCTGGAGACTCTTTATTTATCCCATTGGCCTCAGAGTGCAGCTCCTCCAGGCAGGCGAACAATCAGCACTATCGTAGAGCGGTCCTGGATCTGGTACTTGGAGAAAGTTTCATCGTCCTCAAGCTGCACATCCGTGTACATCATTTTGAAGTTCTGCCCTGAAAATAAACACGGAAAACGCATATTTTATGACTATGGACAGGGATAGCCTACGTGTAAAATGGAAATCTACACATTTCACAGTTTACATGGTCGACATTTCATTACCTTTGAGTTCCGGAATTTTCTCCACGATTTTCTCTTTGAAAGTTGCAACAGTCGTGTTGTTAAAAGCCTGTTCAGAGTTTGCAACGTCGATCGTTTTCTTCTCTCCCTTAATACCAAGAACTAGGACTTGAAAAACTTTCCCCATGCTGACCAAGAGCGCCTAGGAACAGCAGCAACCTGAATGTTGTGAAGTTTCACTTTCTCTTTATCTAAACTCCCCCTGCTGAAGGTTCACGCCCTTTCTCACGACATTAGGTTTCAGTCAAAACACACTGCATTAGTGTCCTGTGTGAATTTTAATTTCTCACAGCTCGAACCTGCAAAACACAGAATAAGCTCGTTCACTGTTAGAAATACAGGTACTATGGAACATTTTTCATTCACCAAGGTACAAACAGTGTAATTATACCCTCAGATATACAACAGTGGTTTTAAGGTCCAGCTGTGTACTGTAAATAAGGTTTTCCTAGTGAAAAGTACGTATTTGTACCTTTTCATAACCTAATGTTTTAAAACAGAACAATAAAATTAAAAGCCTGGAGACGAGACGGGGTGTGTGGAGTCAGTACAACTAAGAAAATATAATTTCAATGGATTATGGTACAAATATGCTCCCCGACTAAAGGTACTGAAATGTACCCTTGAGGGGACACCCCAGTGACAAGAGGGGTCCTGCCCCGGTGACAGTTTCATACCTTTGTTTCTGAGAGTGCATTGTAGATGTTGACCATTATGTTACTGTCCACCTTTTCTTCAGAAGCAAAATTCATCCAGTGGCACAAACAGATTTATTTTTTTCTTTATTATAAATCCTTCACTGCAGTCCTTCATTAGCTGACTATGATTAACATCAGCAACCCCAAAGTAAAAGTGCTCATCACAATGGCTGTCAGTGAAGAACATGTGAACAAATGAACGTTTGCTATGGAAAAATTTAAAGTGTTAGTTTTGTGTTACGACCCAGAAAAGTTTCAGACTATCAGCGGTTCTGTTTTATTATACATGTTTAATAACTCGTACTTCATTCATTTGCCTTCCTTCTAAGACGAGCTTGGAGAGTAAACAGTGGTCAGAATTCCCCTTGCAGTTTGTTTTTATTTCTCAAAAGACACGTGATTTCTCAAACAGAAACTATAAGGTCTCGTGCAGCAGCACAACATCCACTGACACAGAAGATCCTCGTCTAACAATGACGGAGCACGAAAAGCGCTACGATCCCAGAGACACGACCCTCAAATTTGTTCCGCGGCGGGATGAAATCAGTAAGTACAACATATTCCACCTACGTTCTCGGTCTTTTCAGAGGTGTATTTTGATTAACTGCAAGTGATATAGGTTTTCAGTTATTACAAACAGCGATACACGAGCTGAGCATTTAACAGCGACGCGGCTTTGCGGTGCGCTGGAGGAAACTGTAGTGTTGCACTGCAGACTTTGCCTAAACTGAAGTCTGTTCCATTTGTCATTGTAAGTGAAAAAAGGAAAGAAAGCTCTTTGTTTTCTCAAGCTGAATTTATTTCAATTAAAGATTAGATTATTTCCCATATGTTCATTGTGGCCAAACACTAAAACCTTACAGTTGTATACAAAAGTTTGTGATTTTCTAAGTGAAAATAAGTTTCACAATCCCCATTACACACACTTCTGCACATTTTAATACACATTTACTGTCTATTTGCTGACTTTAACATATTGGAAAAAAGTAAAGGTGGCCTATGCAAAACTTATGGCACATTTTATATTGAATATGTTAAGTTCAGGTAATAATTAGAAATTGTGCACTACTATTTTGCAGACAATGCCATTTTTAGGTGTGTGTTCTGAAAAGGATGTGTAAACATATTTTCACTCAGAAAAAAAACTTTTGCACACGACTGTATGTGTGTGTGTTTGGATTGTTAATGTAATCTCCTTATCTATGCTCTCAGCCCTTGATGATGACCCGAACGTCCTCAGAGCAGAGATGTCCTGTGGCCATGCTGTCACACCACAGTCCCTCACGGCATGGTGTCGCAGTCTGCTGGACCAGGTCAACTACTTAATCAGTTATTACATCAGATAGATAGATAGATAGATAGATAGATAGATAGATAGATAGATAGATAGATACATATACCAGTCTTAAAGATAATGTTTAAATAGTCTGTTTAATTCTAAGGGATAAAGACAGAATGAAAAATAGTAGTGTAAAATGAATTGTGACTGTTTTTCATACATAAAACCACACTAACATCATAAGTGGACAACAGAGAAAAAAATAAAATACAAGGAAATTGTAAGATATAAGACGTTTAAATGGCATGTAAACTGGTGTCCATGTATTATTGTATCTCTAAAATGAGAATGAATTCATCTGTAATTAGCAAACAAAATAATCATCTGCTGCCTATATAATCAGTGTTATTTTGATGTGTATAGGGCCAGTACAAGTTCAAGTGTCCAGCATTAAGAGATGGAACAACTGAGAAGTGTGGAGCTGAGTGGCCGTATGTGGAAGTGCGGAGGATGGCTTTACTGACTCAAGAGGAGCAGAGTCACTTTGAGGAAACCATGGCTGTCTTGGCAGCTGCTGAGTACTGTGAATACAACTCAGTGAGTCCACATTTAGTCCATATTATCAGTATTTGAAACTGTGCAGACATGTTGATATTCATATAATCACTGTGATTCTTTACATATCTGTCTTTTTTATCAAGTGTCCTGGTTGTAAGTCGTTTGTTGAGAGGGAGGACCTGACCAATCTCTGCGTACACTGCATCATCTGTACAGCAGAGACTGGTAAGAACTATCAGTTCTGCTGGCAGTGTCTGAAGGAGTGGAAAGGACCTGGCCCTCGCTCAGACCGGTGTGACAACAGTGGCTGCAAAAACGTACTCCTTGAGAACCTGCAGAAATGCCATGTTATAACCCTCCCTGAGGCTCAAAATCTAAGCGTTCCCTCTCTGCGGGCTTGTCCGACCTGTGGTAACGTGGTGGAGCATGACAAAACAGGGTGCAAGAATATCATATGTAATCGCTGTCAGATTGAATTCTGCTTTTCTTGCTTACAGCTCACCCCTGTTTGCCTTAAAACAAGCTCTTACTTTATTCCCTGCTCACGTGGTGTGGCCCCTCGGCAAACTACCATTCCCTCCTGGATTAAGTAGGGTACTGAAATGTTGATATACTGGTAATACAAAAAAAAACTTTGAAGAATGCTGTAGTTAGTATCTGTGGGCTTGACTGAGTTACCTTGGTTTAATGTAAAGCATTAAGTAAATTCAATATGACTAAATAAAGGACTACTGTCCTGAGAACTGTTCTCTGGCTGATTATTATCTACACTCAAGCACTCAAACATTAGGACATCTGCAACTTTGGTTTATTGGAACCTACGTACAGTAAACATAATGGGAGATCCAGAAAAGAAAATGAAAGTAGACTTAATTAGAAACTAGGAACTATACACGATACAAAAACAAGTACAAGGAAAGAACATGCAGCCTGATACTACATAAACAAACAGCAGAGCTTATGAAGTAATATTCACTCACTGGCTACTGCCTTGTACACTAACTGTCCATTTTATCAGGTCTACTTGCCATATACAGTTGCAAGCAAACGTTTGAATACCCCTAGTACAATTACATTTTGTTGATTTTCTACACAAAAACAATTTAACACCCTCTATAAAGAACTGAAGGGATATAGATTATTTCCTGTAGTCAAATTTGCATCTTTTTAATATAATTAGATATTTTATTAAGAATATTTCTTACACCTAGGAATATAGTTTTTATAGGCTTTTGTTTCTCTGTGATGCTTGTTAAATGTTCCTTGAGAAAGTTATTGTGACATGAAATAAGGACGAGAGGTTCATTATCGCCAAAAAAGGTGACCATCTGGGAACCTGCATGGTTTAGGGTCAGACTGAGAGCGACTCTTAGACATGCGCACGAGGGACACTCTCTTTGTTGACTAAACCATAACCAGTGACACTATGTTCAATTCTTCTTCTGAACTAGTCCATGTCTGCATTAAAACAGTTTTGATTTGTAATGATGAATTATCAATTGTCAGGTCCATAAGTATTTGGACAGTGACAACATTTTCGTAATTTTGCCTCCTCTGTACACCACCACAATGGATGAAGCAATCAAGATATGATTGAAGTGTAGATTTTCAGCTTTACTTCAAACTATTGCATTAACTGTTTAGGAATTACAGACATTTTTACATAGTCCCTCCATTTTTGCAGGCATAAAAGTAATTGGATAGTTAAGCAGTTTCATGGCCAGGTGTGGCCTGTTCCATCATTATTTCATGTCAAATTAAGGAGATAAAAGGTCTGGAGTTGATTCCAAGTTGTATTTGGTAGCTGTTCATGGGAAATCTCAATATGTGGTCCAAAGAGATGTTAATGCAAGTGAAGGGGTCATGATCAGGCTGAAAAAACAAAACAAACCTATCATTGTTTGCAATGATAGCAGAAAGTTTAAGAGTGGCTCAACAATTTAGTACGGTCTTAAAAAGAAGAAATGCACTGTTGAGCTCAGCAACACCAAAAGGCATGGAAGATCCTGGAAGACAAAAGTTGATGATCGCAGAATTGTTTCAGTGGTGAAGAAAAAATCTAGTCTAGTCATGGACATTCTAGAGGAGGTTGGTGTATCATTGCCAAAGTCTACAATTAAGATGAGAGGAAACTCAGTATAAAGGGAGGTGACTCCCATGAGTTTCAGATTTCAGGCAGTCATTGTTTGCAAAAGATTTGCATATTAAAAATAATTATTGTATTTATAAATATGTGAGTTTATCCAATTACTTTTGAGCCTATAAAATGGATGGACTATGTAAAAAATGTAATTTCTAAATGATTAATGCAATATTTTTAAAGAACCCCTTGAAAGCTAAAACTCTACACTGAAATCACATCTTGTTGTTTTTTGGGGTTGATTATATCACAAAAGTTATGAAAGGGTGTGTTTCATACATTTCTGTATTTTTATCTTAGTCGTGTTTGGTAAATTACCCAACAGCTTTTGGTTTCTACCTGGCTCTAAAGCCTGGTTTAAAAGAACAATCAATTCCAGGACCTGTGTTTCCATGATCAATTGACCATCTTTATAAGGTAGGCCTGGTTTAATTTGCTGTAATAGCATGAAATGAGCTGGCATCTGAAGGGGATGAGCAAGGTTAATGTTTTTGGTATCCTCAATTGACAGGGGCAACACCTTGTGAATTTCCTCCCTCCTAGTGTTTAAAGTGGTGTACCACTGCAGCTGGTTAGCAATAAGTTAATAATCATAAAACAGAAAGTTAGGGAAAGTGTAATATATTGGGCCCAGGGGAAAGACAATCAGTATAAAATTGATATTGGCTTTCTTATACCTCTGTTGTGTTGTTCACATTGAAGACCACATTTTTAGAGGTTAAAGTTGGTTAAGAGCATAAAATTTTTTTCAGCACTACAGGAACATTTCTTTTGTTTATTAGTGTGTGTGTGTGTGTGTGTGTGTGTGTGAGAAAGAGAGTGTGTAAGTGGGTCTGTTATCTCTTCTAAAGCTATGTGTGTGTGAGTACATGAGAAATCTGTGGGCTGGCGTGTGTGTGTACATAGCTACTCAAAAGTTCGGAATCACTTTCCATCTGAAAGGTCAGTTTTGCTGAAGATTTATTCATAAACTGACCTTAATGTGACACTGCTAATGTGCAATTTCATAGGTCTCATAATTGAGAAATCTGTAGAATTTTGAGAAAGACACTATTGTGTAAAATTAATATGAAGAATGTGTTGTGTTTGATAAGTCATGATTAAGTCTGTATTATTTCCATCTGCATCATGAAAGTTGTTCTTGAGTAAAATAACTAGAGTCTGAAAAGTGATTCCAGGCTAAACAATAGTCTATGTGTTTCCCTCTAATTGAACATGTTTATATTCCCAAGGGAATGTGTGTGTCGCAACAGTCAGCAATAGGCCTGATTATGAGACCTTGAGTCTTGAGAAAGACATGACACTCTCTCAACCTTTTTACCGGCCCATTCACTTCACCGGTGTGTGTTTCCATCCCTCGCTGACCTCGAGTGATTACCAATATGAACAATTTGTCAGTACTACTGTGTTTATAGTGTTCTTTGACTTTGTCAGCCTCTGTGCATTTGAGTTAGATCCTTTCCAACATGTTTATGCTCAAAGTGAAATTATGAGCTGTTAACATGTTAAGTTTTTGTTTTGTGTTTTCCAATTCACTTTCTCACTGTTCAGAGTATGTTTTCATGATATTATTATTTACCAGTATCACAGAAACTGGTATTTATTTCTATTCTTGATTTTTTTTTCGCCAAACTAATCCTGAGGACAAGTATATAGAGGGTTTAAAATGTCAAATTTATTTTTTTAAGAGTGGAGTCTGTAAGCAGGGAATGATTAGATGGAGTCAGTAAGTAGGAAACTCTTTGGGGATTCAGTAAAGTAAGGGCAAAAAGCAGGTGTTGTAAGGAATAGGATTGTGAAGTGTTAAAAATGTAATCAATCAACCTTTAGTTAAACTCAAGTTACATTAAGGGAAACCCTCATTTACAATGTAGCTGAGCCATTACAGAAAACAGGGATTGAAAAATTTGATTGTAAAAAATACCAAATGCTAAAAAATATATATTATTAATTATAATTTTAATAGTAAACAAAAAACAATAAACCATTGAAATAGCAACAAATAAAATATCAAATGAGTATAAAATAAATTAAAAAAACATAAGGAATAATAATGAAATGAAGGAATAGAAGATGTAAAACAATAACCTGGCAATAATAAAATGAATTGAAAGAATAATAAAATTAAAACATTAGCTAAAACATACCAAAATTATATTAAAAGTTAAAGTAAAACAGTTGCAGGCTGAGTGGAAGTGGTTGGAGACTAAAAGTTAAAAATGTTCATGTGACACCAGAGAGCAAAACTTTAGTCACTTTAGAGGCACCAACATATCCAGGGACCTGAAATGGGAGAACACAGTCTCCATAGTGAAGAAAATACAACAGAGAATGTGCTTCCAGAGACAGCTGAAGAAATTCAACCTGCCGCACAGTCTGATGATCCTGTTCTACACAGCTATCAACTTCACATCATCTATAACCATCTGGTTTGGTTCCTCTCACAAGAATGAGCCAAACTCCAGCACGTCATGAGGACAGCAGAGAGGATCACTGGATGTAGCCTGCTAATGCTTCAGGACATCTACAGCAGCAGGGTGACAAAGCATGCCGGGAAAAATAACAGCTGACCCCTCTCATCCTGGATATCAACACTTCCAGGCACTTCCCTTCCAGGCCATCAAAACCAGCACAACCAGACATGCTAACAGCTTTTTCCCTGGAGCTGTAGCGCTCATTAACCACAGTGGACACCTTGCACTTGAAACTTGAAAGCCCCTACTGTTTTACAGGAACTCCTCTGTAGCATAATGCTTTGCACAACTGTACAGATGTTACATTTTTGCACATATGCTTCTGTAATATTCTTTATATAATAGTTTTTATAGTATATGTCTACTCAGACCTGCATATGTACAGATAATCTTGTCTGCATATGTCCAGATGTTCACACAAATCGTTTAACTCCTCTCCGTGGCTCTTTATTATTCTTTATTCTATTTAATGCATTTTTATTTTATTTTTTTAAGTTAATTTTTCTTAGTTAAATACTTGTTTCTGTGATTGTCTGGTCTTCATGTTATATGGCATGTTATATGTCATACTTGTGTGTACTCACTAAGACAAATGCCTTATATGTGTGTCACTTAATAAATAAAGTGATTCTGATTGTGATTCTAAATATTCCTATGCAGCTTGATTCTCTCTGAATAAACTAGTGCATTTCAGTACTGTTTCTACCATATGATGTTGATTTACTGCATGTGAGATCAGTATGACTGGTTAGACTAAACTGGTCCAGGTTAACAGCTATTTAGTTAAAATAAAAGGAAGTAGATTACCAGCATTTTGTGCACACTTGGTAGTTCTGAGGTTCATCTGTGAACCGAAACAGGGAAGTTCAACTAAATGATGGCATGACTGGCAGGATCTGTTGTGAAAGCATGACTGTATTATAGTACACTGTGAGAAATGAATCAGTTCAAATCAAGTTTATGTCTGTCAGAAGCATAAGAGCAAAAAGTAAACCTGTGGTTAATATTATAGAGTGGAGTTCACTGACATAAGATATAAAAATTGGTGTCTTTGTCATGATTAGGCTATGGGACCCAACTAATCTCTTTCAGATATTGCTGTTAGTACAGACTGGGAGCCTCCATTATAGAGTTGCTGTTGCAGCTCTGGGACCAGGGGCAAAGTCTCCAGAGACAATAACCTAATCCACAATTGTGCAATCTTGGTCCTGCAGGCCCCCAGCCCTGCACATTTTAGTGTTCTCCTTCTCTAACACATCCTCTTCAATGGGCTCGTTAATTAGCTAATAAGTCATCAGGTGTGTCAGAGCATGAAGAACACAAATATTTGCAGGACAGGGGGCCTCCAGGACCAGGGTTGAGAACCACTGACCTACTGTGTTGAGTTCCACTTGTAAGAACTACTCAAACTCATTCTTATTATGTCTAAAACTCTTCTCCTGGATTTTCTCAGTGTCATCCAGCACTTACCTAGGCTTCCACCCATCCAACTGTCCAAAGGGAGGAAAAACCCTGGGGGCCTGGGCAACCACCTATAACAGAAGACTTGAATTATTTATCCCACAATTATAAATAATTTAAGAATCATATTCTCTAAAATCCCACAGTAACTGTATAGTTTAGTGCAAAGTATTGTGCCTCCCCTTAAAATAAGTGATTACCTACACAAAACATTTTAGCTATGCTCTTTCCAAAGAGGCATCATTTCAGGGTACTGCACTGTCCAGTACAAACCAATGACTGTACAAACCTGACATGCTGGCTAATCTAATAGATTGATGAAATCCATAGGCCTTCCAGGTCTCTCAAAGGGGATCTCAGGAACAGGGTCAAATGCATCTTTGGGATGGCTGTTGAGTTCACTGACTGATATTCATAGGACAATGTGTATTGATCAGTGGTGGACAGTAATGTTGTAAATGTAATTCGTTACTGTACTTAAGCAGTTTTATCGTGTATCTGTACTTTACTGAAGTATTTCCATTTTGGGTGACTTTTTACTTTCACTCCACTACATTTCAAAGTCAAATATCTTACTTTTTACTCCACTACATGATGCGAAATCTGTTGTTCCTTTTGGTTTATGTGTCTATAAAAACATAACATGTCAAAACGAAAGAAGCGTGAAGCAAGAACATCAATCAGGGCACAGCTCACACTTTGTTTTGACCTGTTGGACATACTGACCCAGTGCAAGCATACGGTTCAATGCAGCAGCGTAAAACTTTGGGAGTGTCTATTCCAACATAAATGATGGAAGAAACTCCTGACTCTGACCAAACTTTGTGTAAACAGACCACAATATAGAAATATGTACATATATGCAGTTGGGACTGGCATGTTTCTTTTTTCTGTATTTATACGAACACTATTTCATTTTATAGTAAATTCATTTTAGCTAGTTTATGTTTATGTTTACAGAAACCTACAGACACAATATAGTAAAGGAAAACTCATTTGTGAACCTGTGTTTAACGCATGTTTTTATTAAACTTAAACTTGTTTAAATAATTTGAAATGATTTTTGTTTAAACCAAGTTGCAAATAATCTTGAACCAAAACTTTGCTTGTCCACAAAAGGTTATTTCAGAGCCACTTGGTTCTGCCGAATGGAAATTGTTTGCCTTCAGTGTTTTGTGCTTATGATAATTTTAATAGATATCAGTGTCAGACTAATTAATGACATTAATGACATCACCTAAAATGAGTTAATGAAGCAAGAGTCTTGTTATGAAAGTAAAAAAAAAATTGGACAGTCTAATTAATCTTTCAGTACTTTTACTTTCGATACTTAAGTACATTTGAAGGCAAATACTTTTGTACTTTTACTCAAGTGGAGATCTAAAAAGAGGACCTCTACTTTTACTGGAGTTATATTTTACCTTGGGTATCTCTAATTTAACTCAAGTACATGATTTGTGTACTTCGTCCACCACTGGCATTGATGCGGAAGTGTAAGAGTCTTCTTGGCTATTTGACTGGGCGAGTAAATGTAATCAGGACAATGATTCAGCTTAGGCTATGTTCGGGGCGTCATGCAGTTCAAAATTCTGGATCACGGGGGTCCTTCCCCAGAAAAAACAAACAAACACAAAGAAAATAATGACAATTTCCTGCAATTTGACAAATGTATTTAACACCTTTGGGGTCTTATACTTAAACTTCAATAAATCAGTTTTTGTACTTCAGTAATCACCCACTTTATTTTAAGGTAAAACTGTATATTTATTTAGAGCTTTTCATGTTATTTATTTATGCTGTTATGGTTAATTAAAATGACACTCACTTCTTAAGGGACATTTACAATGAGGAAGTGCACAGGCAGTTAAGAACAAAGAACAGTTGTGCAGATTCAGGCAATGGCACTGCTTATTCGTTTCACTTTCTGTTAATCTTATGTGAAACTGTGTTTTGCTTTTCCATGTATATTGTTCTAACTAAATTAAAGTACTGCAACAAATTACCTTGATCTTAGATGCAGTATTAGTTTCTGGTAAAGGTGTCAGCAGGATAATACTTTTTGACAGCTTTTTAAGTTGTCCATTTAACAAGGATGGTTCACTGAGAACATTTTGAACAACCTGTGTAATGCAGCACAGCTAGACAGACTGGTTTTAAAGAGCTGTAACAGGTAGTGAGCTGAGGAGAAAACAAATTAAACTGGGTCGCTCTAACGCACTTGGGAACACCTCCATATTCTAGTCCCTGTCTTTGCTACGTGGAAATGCTGCACATCACAAGAGCCATAACTCATACTAAGTACTTTTCCCTCTTAGCAATCACTTTGCAGCCCATCATACACCAAGAACTGTACTGATATATTTAACACTTCTCTAAATAAAGGAAATGGCTCCACTGGTTCAAATGCAAAAAGTCAAGGAAACCAGCAGTTAGAAATACAAAGGGAAAATGTATACAGACTTCAGCAACAGGAACTCCCACCCTTTCTACTTTTTCTTTCTTATACCTACAGTGGCTGCAGAACTGGGAAGAATTTAATACCACCTGCATGTATTATTTTATATGAAAAAAGCTTTCATACACTTTAATGTACCTCACCCACTGTAGATGTGAGCCCGTCTTGGCCTCATTCTGTCTGAAGACGGAAAATAAGTATGATATGAAAACTCAACTCAGAATCTTTCCAAAAGCCCAGGGTGGACACTTGCTCCTGCATCTTGGGGGAAAAGGGGATTCTCCTCAAGAAGATGTAACTATGAGTTGTTTGTCCATGGGAAGAGCAAGTGAGACTTGCCAAAGATTCCATTAACAGTAAGGACCATCTTGAATCATGTTTACTCCGTGTAGGATGTGTGAAACAGATCGGTCCAGGATTTACTGAACCTGCTGTTGCCCCTTCACTGAAGGAAAGACCCAAAAGATTTATTTAGCCCTAAAGATTCATTAATGGGTTATGTTACCATGTGGAAAGCCAAGATCCATATCCACTCATTTGCTCGTCAGTCTTTAGATGAGACACTCTATGCATACTTCTGTCCTTGCAATGAAGTAACTAAAAACTGGCTTCATTTATACTGAGACATGCCTTTAAGCTAATTTGTGCACTAAAATTTCTAGATATGTACAGGGCGTGAACAGAACAGAACTGTGTTGCCACATATTATCAAGTACCTACTAAGGATGAGGGACCCTTTCATTTTAAAACAGTTTCAGTCCTTCTTGGAATGCATTTTTACAAGTCCTTCATTAATCAAAAAACCTTTAGTCCTTTTAAAGATGAAAGAGGTGGAAAACCACACTATATTCACATGTATTAGATACATAAAGTGACAAACTGCTGTTGTTAGTATTTTAGAAGTATATATATGGATGATTTTGAAATATGGGGATATCACAAGGTGTCAGTGCCTGACATTACAAAACATTGTAATACTCCTTGGTAGTTACCTGACTTTGTATTACAAAAAAGCAAAAAAACAAAAAAAAACAAAAAAAAAAAAAAACAATGAATGCTCACAGCAGTTGTCAAATTGTCTATTGTGCAGTGTTTGGACTGAGAAATTAGTCTGACTAGCAATGAGTCAGCATCCATTTCGGTAGGTTAAGAAGGAAAAGACACTTTCATATTAATATAAATAAAATATACCATAATCATTTACAAAAATGTGTTTATTTGTTGCGTCACACATTATAATTAACATACTATTTATTTTGAAATCTGAACAGAAGTAGTTGCACACAAAACAACTATAACAAAATAACATTGGACCCATCCATGAATATTAATATAAAAAATCAAAAGAATTTAAACTGTTGATCTATTTAATCTGATACAGAAGTGTGACTGGACAATGTTTTCTCTGTTCCACACTGAGATTTCAGCTTCTCATAATATTTCTGCAAGACAAAAGGGAGGGAGGGGAAAAAGCAAGCAAACAGAATTACTTTACTTTCTCTAAAGTAATTAACGGCTACAGTGTCTAATTTTCATTAATTTATCTAATATAACTTCCATCTTCTATGTACAGAGCAGTGTATGTATGCAGAACAATAGTCAGTAATTGAGCAATGTATATAAAATGTTACTGTGTGCTGTCTAATACTGTGACCCTAATTAATCACATGACGTTCAGCAACATTACAAAAAAGGACTGTCTCAAAACAGTTATTTTATTAAAGGTATGTACATCCCTAAATGTAAAAATGCCTGAAAACAGCTGTGAGGTATACCTGCATGCTCTGGTAATGTCGTAAGCTGCTGCAATGGGTTTTCTTTGCAGTCTCCTCACTGCCATAAAACAGAGAGCAGAGCTTGCAGAAGTAGCCTGTCCTGGGAACCACAAAGTCCACACCTGTGGATCACAGAAAAATGAGGATCAAGAGAAACTCTTCTTACAGATAAGCACACACACAAACACACAACAGTATTCAAAACAACCCGCAGAGAAAAAGAGGAGGGAGGAGTAAGTTGTGTTATTTGCATGCCTTCTGTGCACCTGCTGCCTATTCCTATCCTATTCTTGACTGTGAAAACATCCCTGGTGGGATTATTCCCATTCAGTCAAGATTACTACCACAAATAAATCAATCATGAATACGATGTATTTTGATAGTGTAAATCAATGGAAAAAAATGAAAAAGCACCATGCCTTTCAGCCTTCACAGTGTAGTAATTTGTTGGCTACAGGAAACATGTCTTTTCTCATGTTTTAAACATAGCACTCTTCTTTTTTTAACAGAAAGACAAAGCACTACAAAGTGTAGGATGTCCTTGTTAAAGTTGTGGACCTTAATTCTAATTTTTATTTAAATTCATTTTTGTCCCCAAAACAAACAGGCAATACTTCTATGTAAGTGTGTAAAGTTATATGCTAGCTAGCAATTGCCAGTTTTCTCATCATCAATGATTATGTAGTAGTTAAGCCAATGAGGAGCAGGATGTCTATACTTTCAAAGAGCAAGTAAAATTGATGTGAATTTGGCAGAATTTGTCCATAACATGTTTATTAACCAAAAAATGGTGTTACTATTTTACAAATGATACAACCAAGTTATTCTAGTGGCCTGTTAGCATAGCTGGACATGGTTACTCCATTCTTTTGGTATTAAGTGCTACAAGAGAGAAACAAACTTATCTTGAGTGGCTCTCTTACCAATGGGGTTGTCTGGGCTAAAAGGGGGAAGAATAAAGTCTTCAGTTATTGAAGGTTCTGAGCAAGGCCTCTTTGATTCTGGCTCCTGGTTTAGCTCATCATCTCGCCTCTGTTTGGATTCCTCTGTAACACAGAAAGAGAAAACCAAAATAATATAGAAGATTAAATTAACAAATGTTATCAGTGGCCCAATCTGTGTATAATGTGAAAGCTTAACAGTGTTCAAAATTTCATATTCGTGTTTGTGTGAAATACTGAGGTTACAATCAACATCGTAATAATACTGACTTAAGGTAAGGAGACAGAAAAAGTGCTTCATTACTAAAATGCTAAAACTTCAACACAAAGTTTGTATCAGTCACCTTTAATTGCTGCTCTTTTCTCAGGAGAGACGGCCCTGGTGTGCTTGCTTATGACCTCTTTTTCATCAACACTGTGCTTCTCTGTCCCAGGTGTCAGAGTCTCTGAGTCTGGGGAGTCTGAAGCTACCTCTGCTTTCAGATTCTGGGATTCTGGCTTGAGGTATTCGTCCTTTGTGACCGAGGATGACAAATCAGTGACTGAGGCTGTCTCTTCCAACGAAAGCATCTCAGGTGTTTCTTCCGTCTGGTCACTAGCCTTCTCCTTTTTCTTTCGGCTGGATTTCCTTACTATAAACACAGGAGACAAAACCAGAAAGCATACTATTATAAGCATATATTGCACCCTACTGTACATCTTTTTTATGAAGTCACTGAGCTGCTTGATTTTGTAGTGACTTATTTAAGCAATGATTAAACAGATTTCACTACAAGTTACCGGGCGTCTGCCGAGCTCTCCTCTTTGGCCTTCCACCCCTCCTGGTGACAGGTACCTCATCCTCCACTTTCTCTTCTTGCTGTTCCACTTCCTCCTCCCCCACTTCATCCACAGTCACAAAGGTCATTCTGCGCAGGGCCTCTAGGTCACAGGCTTCTTCATCCAGGCCAGATGATCCTGCAGGCTCCTCTGGCACAGCTGGTGTTTCAACTTCAGAACAGGCTTGCTTGCTATTGTCCTGCTCATCCATCTCCTCATCATCACCTCTTGCCTCATCCAGTGTAACAAGGGTCTGAAGAAATGAGCAGAGAAGAGACCAGCAGAGTGAGTCATCATAGTATGTCAATCCCTCCAGAACAGGTTATGATTAATGATAGAGGGAATACACAGACAGACAGTAGGCCTGCGAGACAGGGCAATGTAACTGGATAGAGTCAATGTTTTTTTAAATATGTAAAGCACGGTGTCATAGATTTGAAAATCTCTTGCAGTCTTAAGTTTCTCCAGCAAAGGGTGCATGGTTCATGGGGTTCATGAATCCACGTTTGCGGTAACATCTACTAATACGACGTGAAGTAGTGTTCAAAAGTGGTTTGGTTAATCAGTATTATATTACTTAATATTTATTTTTACAGATTTTCATTTAAACAAAAAACATCTAAACTAAAAATAGAGGAGAAAAAAAGGACGTCTAAAAAGTTAGTCTAAACTGCAGAAGATGGCACTTATTGGTTGGGGGGGGCACATGTTCAAGAATTTTTTTTTACTAGAATATGTAATGCTACTTATCTTAACAGTCAGAGAAACACAAATATGCTGACCTCCGGGTTGAAAGAGTCCTCATCATCATCATCATCTTCCTCCTCAACAATTTCATCAAGAGTGACCAAGCCCCGAAGTTCTTTCTCTAAATGCTCTTCTTCAGCTTCTGCTTCATCACCTCTCACCTCATCAACAGTCAAAAGTGCTTCAGGGTTTTCACCAGCTTGGCGCTTTAGCAGCTCCTCCTCTTCTGCCTCATCATCAGGGAAATCCTCCTCTTCCTCACTGACCTCATCAAGGGTTACCAGAGCATCTTGGGCCGGAAGTTCAGGGATTGTGGGTACTTGATTGTTCACTCCTTCTTTTACCTCAGTATCATGGACCGCAGTCTGGTGCTTGGCATGCGACTCTTTTTCTTGTACCTCAGAAGCTGGAAGAGGTTCGTCCTTTAATACAGTAGCAGAGGAATCAAACTGGTTTGTATCAAGTAGGCAAGAGGGCCCATTTTCCGTGGTCTCTTTCTGGGTGAGAGAGGCTTCTTCAGTGCATGTAGGAACACTGCATTCTTTGTTCTCATCCTGTGACAAAGGTTCTGGTGTTGATGTTTCTGTAGGCATACACTCTGTCTTTTCTGGTTCACCAATGGCAGGTTTGATAGTTTCTGCCTCCTGTAAAATATCTGGACTAACAGTATCATCTTCAGCCCTCTGAGGTTCTTCTACTTCCAGCTTTTCGGGCTCTGGTTTATGTCTCTTTGCAGGTGTGGAGGCAGTTGTGGGGGCTTTGAGCTCATCTTGGGCAATCTCATGCTCAGGTGAGGGTTCAGTGCTAGCAGCAGTGTCCTCTCCTGGCTCATCCACAACCTCATCTACAGTTACAAACTCATCTAGGTTGAAGGGGAAAAGTTCTTCCTCTTCTTCTTCTTTTGGCTGAAACAGAACACTCAAGCAATAAGCGACAAAGTAATACTGACTAAGTAGAATGGGGATGATAGTCAGGCTTCTCAACTCACCTTTTCTGTTTTCCTTGTTTTTGAAGCAGTTCTCGAGGAACGTGTACTTCTCCTTGTGCTGCGGCTCTGTGCAGAAAAAAAGGAATGAAATCCTAACACTAGAGTGAAACATCTTAATTTGCATTTAATACAGACCAACAACAGTTTTAACAGCCAATTCCTTTTGTAGGATATCAGAAGTATTCTAGATTCCCATAGCAGACGTCTACTTACCTTGTAGCGATCCTCCTCATGGCCCCTTGAACTCTTTGAAACTGGACTGCTATTTGATCTGCTATTGCGAGACGCAGTAGAAGAACTTGAGGATCCTCCACGTCTAGTGCTGGGGGGTCCAACTTCTGGACTACTTTTCTGTTTGTGTCTAGATGAGGATCCTCTTTCTGGTGATTCATTGTCTCCAAGTTTACTTTTAGATGCAGAACTTTGGGATTTCTTTACCTTGGCAGCTTGGGTCTTCCGGCAGTCAGCATGAACAGCTTTCTTAGGCACCTGTGAAGACTCATCTGCAGCGATGTGCTTCTTCGTGCTTGAATGAGCCTTATCTGTAACTTTCTCTGGCTCAGTCTTTTGCCTGGCTTCTTCTTCAGCACGCCTCAAAGATGACTGCAAACGGCACTGATGAACTGCTGCTTCCAGAGCTTTTAAAATTTCTTGTGTAACAGGAGGAAAGTCCAGTGTCATATCATCAGAAGGAACAGGTGCTGGTTGCGTATTGTTTTTTTCAGAGAGCTGGCTTTTGTCACAAGCTTGCAAAGTGCTATCAGTTTCAACCGGTTCATCAACCTTTAAGTCATCTTGAATTTGGGCTTCATTTTCAGTCATAGTATCAGGAGGCTTTAAATCATCCTGTGTGATCTGACTACTCAGTGTGGATTCCTCTACAGGGATACTCTTAGCTTCCAAAGCTACAGATGTGGCCATAAAAATGGGCTCTTCACTGTCATTACTGCCAACAACCCCAATTTGCCCATCTGATAAGCACTCAGCAATGTTGTCCTGTTGTGGTCCACTATTTGTAACCTCATCCTGTTCTAGAGGCATGTTCTCAACACTGGTAGCAGCCTCAGCTTGTGGTAGATCCTGGCTGTCCGCGGATGCTATTTCAGCACTTTCAATTGTGTCTATGGGTGCTTTTTCATCATGCTCAGTTAAATCCATGTGTGGTTTTTCACCGTGCTCAGTTATGTCTTTGGGTACTTTTTCATCAGGCTCAGTTGTGTTCATAGGCGTTTTTTCATCATGCTCAGTTTTGTCTACAGGAGCTTTTGCACTGTGCCCAGGTGTGTCCATGGGTGCTTTTTCACTGTGCTTGATTGCATCCATGGGTGCTTTTTCACTGTGCTCAGTGGTGTCCATGGGCACTTTTTTAGTCTGCTCTGCTGTGTCCATGGGCGCTTTTTCCCTATGTTCAGTTGTGTCCATCGGCAGTTTTTCAGTCTGCTCAGTTGTGTCCATGGGCACTTTTTCCTTATGTTCAGTTGTGTCCATCGGCAGTTTTTCAGTCTGCTCAGTTGTGTCCATGGGCACTTTTTCACAGTTTTCAGTTGTGACTGTAGGCAAGTGACAAACCCCTGATTCCTGGGTCGCCAACACGGTTATTTCTTTGGTTTGAGTGGCATCAATCTTGTTTTCACCCTGGGCGATGCTTTTAATTGAAGCTGTGTCAGTAGTAAAGCTGTCTGGTTTAGAGTCACACCTTTCAAACAAAGTACTGGTGTCCAATTTAGAGTCAGTGTTTTTAAAGGGAGTTGTTACGACAGGTGGGGCATCGACTTTGGAGTCAACTTCTGAAGCATTCATAGCTTTTGCTATATCAGCAGATGCTGTTTCTGTAGTAGCACTGGTGCCCACCTCAAACTTTGCTTCATTCTGAGCTGTGTCTTCTGCTTTAGCTGTGACAACTTCAGCACAAATGGTACCTGGTGGTGAAGCTGATGTTGGAACTGAAGTAACATTAGGAGCTGGAGCTTTGGTAGGTTTAGGTTTAGCTTTAGCCCTTGGCCTAACCCCCACCTTTGGAACTGGTTTAGCCCTAACATACAAGAGGGAGAATGGAAGCAACTGAGCTCATAACATCTACGTAATATAACAAATGTACATACATAATAAACACTGGAACATATAAAAGATAAGAAAAAAAGATTTGTCACAGATAATTGGGATTAATTTCATAGTTAGTTGTTAATATAAATACTGTGTTTAACACATAACAGAACTAATACCTATAACTGCTAATTACTACATAAACTAATTACCATAAATAGGATAATTCCGATAAACAATAAGGACAGTGAGACATCTTTCCAAAGTACTTTTAAAAATTAACTTATCGATTTATGTTCTTTCTACATTAGATAATGTTAGTTTGCACAACGATAACATATACATTAGCTTCACAGTAGTTACTGAATAGTCTTAAGATTAATAACTGAATAATATTTCTACAGCTTAATTACACAACCTGCAAATTAGTTTTGTAGTAGTTACTAAATAATTTACATTAGATACTGAAGAACATGCTTTTGTAAATTAATAAAATAATAACTGCATATCTAGCCTACAGTGTTTTTTCACTTACCCTTTTGCATCAGGTTTCATTTTCATCTGTAATACAAATAAGAGAAAAGTCAAATACTTTGATATTTTCACTGATGATCCATATTTCATAAATAAGTAACCACCAGAGTTAAATGATTAGAATAATCAAATAGTACCTGGTCAGAAGCCTTGGGCATTTTGGCAAGTTTGAACGTAAGGTTTTTATTCTGTATGATACATGGAAACTTGAGGAACCGACTATAAACCGATCTAGCGATAGCTGCACTGTTCATTTCAAAAATGATCTGAAAAAGATAAGGGGAGATTGAACACACAAAACATCAGATGCGATGTTTATTTTTCACATTATAAACACAAGCACTCTGCACTTGCTTCCGACTGATTAGCAATTGTCTAGAACTGTGACACCAGACGGGCCACATATTTTGCTGTATTTCGGCTCCAAACACTCATTAACCAAGTAGTACATTCCGTACTACGCAATCCAAATATGTGAGCTTTCTAAAAACAAAATCATACAAGAATGGTTCAAATGGTGGAGAGACTGATATTTTGATGATTTTTTGTCACTGTTGTGTGTAAAAGACGTTACAGCAACAGTCAGTCTGCTTTTCATGGAAGAGTAGCTTCCCTAAGCTAGTCTGTAAGCATCCCTGAAAGATGTTTTGGGACACAAGATTTAATTTTCTTTTTTAATAAATACTGGCCTAAGTAAAAACTGATAGGGCACAACAGTCTCCTCACCCACCTCTTGTAGTTTAAAGCCCAATTTTTTGACACTTGATTACATAATCAAGAGTTGGGTTTGTTATTTCTGGATCCACAATGTGCTTTCTTTCTTTCTTTCTTTCTTTGTTTGTTAGAAAGGCTTTTCTGGTGATGAGAGTTTGCAAACTTTATGCTACTAAACCTAACACACTTCAAGACGACTGAGGACTGGTTTGATAATCACTGCTCTGGAAAAGGCCACAGTCACTGAAAGTACAAATGACATTACATACTTACCCTGCCATTGAGGGGCAGTGTCTGCCTATATGAACCAAAGCGTTTGATGAGGTTCTGAACTTCATTGATTGCTCCAGTTCCATTGGGCACATTCCCAACTGTGAGGAGACGTTCAGGAAGCACAGCAATTTCCTGGGGCTGTGTAAAAAAGATAAGCTATGTTTAAACAAAATGTCCACAATTTGCAGCACCACTTGGCACAAGTTAGTACTACTACTACTACTACTATTTTTTCTACAATTACTGTTAATACATTCATACTAAGCTTGACAACAGTTCTTCCTAAATCCTTAGCATGTCAACACAAAATGAACATCAGTTTTTGGAAACCCTTGGAACAGAGTAACTGTAGTAAGAGAAATCCAATTGCAGGTTTACTTACAGGCAATTTCTCCATTCCCATCAATACTCTGAATAATGATTCCTGGAGAAGCAAAAGGAGACGAGTTAACTAAATTACCACAGATACACAATTTTCCAATAAAAATTCTATAAGTGTTTTTTGCAGTCCACTCTGCTTCTCACACTGCACTCCACTTGCCCCTCCACAAACTCTGCCTCAATGTGACCAGTGCATGTCTTTCCTGCTCCAATTACTGTTACAGGTAATTTAGCTCACAAAACACTTGATCATTAGTTGATCATAACTTGCTCATCATCACATGACGCAGGTGTAGGGAAACTACATACTGAGTGATGTGTTGTACTGCAATTGTATGTTTGAATGGCACCGAAACACATTCCAACAGCGCTTTATTTTAACAGTATAGTAAATAACTAATAGTTGATAGGTAAATTTGTAGTAACTGCTACAGTATTTTCTTGTACATATTATGAAAGTACATGGTAACTTGCGTGATGAAAACTACCAGGTACGTACAGAAGTACTTTGCTACAATTGTATAATTGCTCAGAATATCATAGGCCAACATAGACTTTGCAAATAATAAAATAACTGGTAGCTGCTGTTTAATTACTGTGCACAACAAAAGTACTTTGTTTTATAGTCCGATTTTACCACACTGTTAAGAGTTAGTTAAGTACTGACTAATATGGCAATAGAGTACTAAAATATAAAACTTGAAACTGTGCAGTATGTCTCCAAAACTGTGCAAGAAACACTGTACTAGATGGATGCATATTTGAGAGTCAGAAGGCAATCCAGGCATGGACGTACAGTGTAATTAAGATCAATGGGCCGTGTCATCATCGTGATGTTTATCTCTTTTTCTTGCAGCTTTGCAGGAGTCTCTGCATATGTCTTCACCAGTGCCTCTGCTGCCTGTGTGTTAGGCATCTCCAGATATGCCTAGAAAAATTACTTATTCATTAGGAATCTATTTGCAGTAGTCATTTCTTGTGAGAATTCAATACTTAACATGCAAAAACAGTATTGGTTTATCCCTAGTGCTGCTCTGGTACACAATTTTTTTTGTTGGCCTGAATGTTAACTGTACCTTTTGCTGAGTGACTGCTATGACAGGTGTTGAAACAAAGCCATGGGGACTAGCAAGGTTTTTGAGGTCTTCTTCTGTGACTCCTTTCTCTGGAAGACCAGTTATTTCAACTATGTTTCGCCTCCAGGGAATTTCCTGTAATTAAGAATAATTTTTAAAAAGCTTCACAAAATCAACATGGCAAAGCAAGCTTACATATAATTTAAGGTGGCTCTAGGGATACATAAGAGACTAAAACAGTACTGAAGTAAAATAGTATACCTTTTTCACGATCCTCTTAACAGGAGTTTCTCCTTAACAACAAAACATCAGGTTATAAAAGCTCTGACTCACAAAACAAGCAAAATATATAAATAAAAAATTATTTTTTTAAAACAAACAGAAGATGTTAAAGCTCACCTGGGCCTTTGGCAGGAGGCTTGGCCTTGACTGCCTGTTTCCCTTTAGCTGACGTCTTAGGCATGTCTTTAAATTTAGCTGCTTGTGCTGTCTTGCCCGTGACCCCCTTTACTTTAGATGGTTGAGGTGTTCTTGTTGTGTTGTGGTCTTTTCTATGTTGGGTAATAAAGCAAGAAATTTCATACCATATCATAAATGTGTAGAGAACTCACACTAATCCTTATTTATATATGAAACAAATCTTTCAAGCAATAAACAAAAACACTCACTTCTTGACAACAGTTTTTTTCTGATGTTTGGAATCCCTTGGTTCATCTCTGGCATCCTATACATATAAACAGAAACACCTATTTGGTAACAGAGCTTAGTTTATATTAGTTTGTATTGATAAGGTCTATCAGTCTCTACCCTTGACAGTCATACCTTTTCCATACAGATCTCAATAAGTTTGCCACGCAACTTCAGATCCTGACATCTGGCCAAAGCTTTGGCATCCTCTTCTTTCTCCATACACACTGATGCCTGCCAAATGAAAAGATGTGTGATCTAGACATGCAAACCTTTAAAACAGTCATAATTATATAATAGACGTCAATTTCTGACAGCAGTGGCTGTTCTTGTAGGTTCCTTAACATTAAACCATTAGCTGAACTGCAATACCAGCTGCAGTGAAGTGAGAACATTCAGTAAACAAGACTGACTGCTGAACAGACTAAGCTGTAAGTAAAAAACATTGCATTGACTAAAGAAAATAATGTACACTAGAAAACGTCATCCAACATACCTCTGAGATGGCTTTAAGCAGGATGGCAGTGTGAATCTTGCCAAAGGGCTCAACAGCAGTGACCAGCTCTTGGTGGGTGGTGCCCAGTGGAATGCCCTTCAGCCTAAGCAGGCAGGATGTCCCAGGACCAGCTGGCTTCTTAGATTTATCACTCTAAAGAACAAACCCGAGAGTTCTGTACTTCTGTATGTCTTTCTTAAGCAAATAGCTTAAACAATTAAAATCACTGATGTAAAAAGTATGTGAATATATAAGTTTGTGAACTACTTAGACTGGAAAATGTTACAAAATTTCTAAAGGCATCATCACACAGTTACTAAATGGAAAAAATTCATTACATCTACATTGAATTTTATTCAACGTTTTACAAACTGCACTACACTAAGTCTAATTAAACAGACCTAATAACACTCACTTCGTAATGAAACTTGTAGTTAGTGTTTTTAAGTATTGACAAGATCCACGATACACTCAGAAAAGCGCACTGACATAATTTATTACAATGATAAAATGTCATTTTCCACCCCCGCCTTCTCATGTGTTCATGTAACCTTTTCAGTTAAAACTGTTATTCTGAGCTTATTAAAATTAATTCTGACTAAATAAAATGTCTCATAGACTACCTTGGAGGAGCTGGTTTTTGGGGCAGATGAGCTGCTTGACTTTGAGGATTCGCTTCTTTTAGCGGAGGGAGAGGAAGATCGCTTCCTACTGCTGCTGCTCTTCACCGATGGGGAGGAGGAACTGTTCCTCTTTTTGGCCAGTTCAGCTAGAAGCGCTGGGGCCAATGACTGCACCATTGCCTTCAGACTACTACTGCTAGTTACTGAGGACAGCTCTGCAACAAGAGAACCACATACAAGTTGACTGTATATAAACACAAAAACAAACAAAGAAACAAACAAAAAAAACCTGAACAAGACAAAAAAAATAAAATGACTCATCTTACCTGATGACTGAAGAAGTTTTTTAGCTAGTCTCTCACTGCTACTCGATCTCTGCTGGCGAGAAGGACTGTTCCGACGGGGGCTCACTCTACGAGAACTCCGCACAGGAGAGCGCCTACTGCTGCTGTAGCCTGGTGATCTTGATCGCCGTCCGGGAGGGGTGCGAGACCTCCGTCGGTATGAGGGTGAACCACCCCGAGTCTTCCTGGGGGGGGACCGGGATCGGCTTCGAGAACGGGACCGACGGTACCTCCGAGGGCTTCGTGAGCGGGAACGAGAACGCTGGCGACGGCTTGACGAACCATGGTGACGCTTGGGGCTAGGACTTCGAGAGTAGGAACGTGAATGGCCATGACGTTTTGGACTGCGACGTTCCAACTTCGGCTCAGCACTGTAACAAAAGCGCATTCATGATAAAACTACAGATTAATGAAACAACTAGAAATAAATAAAAAAATACATAAAAAAGAAAGACATTTATTCTTAGGGCATAGAAAAATTTCATCACTCACCTAGTAACAGAAATTGCCTCCACATTCCAGTCGGGATATCTACGAAAATTATGTAAATTTGTAATTACTTATTATTAAAAAAAATTAATAATAATAATAATAATAATAATAATAATACTACATTTAAATGAATTTAAACTTACTGTTTTCTCAGACGCCTACAACTTTCAATGTGAAGATTTGTGTTCTGATGTTCAATCCAATCCTGTCACAGAAAAAAAGTCAAAGAATAGTGACAAAGTCCAAAATAAACATTTTGCTGTCCAGGATATTTAATTACTTATTAACACTGCATAGTCTCTACCTGCTGTTACTTTAATGTTCTAAAAATTCTTCAACGTGTGAAACAACATCAGGTTCCACTTTTTAGAAAGAAATCCAGTGGAAAAGTTACAAAATACAAAATACAAAAAAAGGCAATGAACATAAACATTGCTTTATCAAAGCATGATTAAAAAGACTGTGTACCACACCAAATAAAGTAAAATAATCACTAGTCAATGAAGTTTCATACTTCATATAATAAAATACATTGGTTAGTAAATAGTCATTCATACTGTTGCTTAAAATGTCCTTCTTGGAATACAGTCCCATTTTTTTTACCACAGGTAGACTACAGATTACAAATTACCTAAAAAGGAAAAAAAAGAAAAAAAAAAACAGGCCCTAATTCGCTCCAATAAAAGCGGTGATTCAGTAAATGAAAAAGTCATCAAAAAGGTCCGCTGAGGTTTCTTCTCACAGGTCACTGACTTCTTCATCTTGAGTGATGTTCAGTCCAAAACTCGTGATTAAGAGAATCCCGTTCCACCACAGTTCATGTTTTCTGTGTGTCCTTAAGACCTTCAGGAAATACACAGTAGTCTTCTCTCCAACAAGAAATGAAACTAAGTAACCCATGGCTGGGAATAGCCAGGTAACAGCCAGTTTCATCACATTTAAAACTAACCTGCTATTTCCAGCACTTTTATCTGTTCAATCTATCGCCAGTCCTCCACAATTTAGTGACATTAAATACATAATTTCAACTGAATTCTCAGAAGCATGAGAAAGCAATTTAAACCAACTTAAAGAATTTTACATTACTGCTTTTTCATTTTATTTCATGTTTTTTTTTTTACATTTTTAAGTCACTGTGAGGCAGCACAAAAACAATGAGTCACTTCACACATCATGGAATTTAGACAACAAATTTAATAGAAATGTTTCAGAAATAAAACTTTATGGTAGGAGCAGATACTCACCTTAATCTGGATACATTCTATGTTACATAGAGAGCATGTATGGGGAAAAATTCTTGGGGTAGCAGCTGAGTAATCGTTCATCATGGTGGGAGTTGGTAGCCTCTTTGCAGCTGGAGCAGTAACTGAAGTAGGAGGGAAGGCAGGGGGCCAGGAGAGTTTTGGACTTCCAGAGTCCAAAGGGATCATAGGCGCTAAGGGACCAACAGCAAGAGGAGGTGGCATCTGTGGTGGTCGACTGACAGGTGGTGGTATAGGCGTGGCAGTAGGCAGTCTTCCAGGGATTGTCTTGGCACCTTGGATCTCCAAGCTCTGTGAAGCAGATCTTGGATTCATTGCTGGAGGCTGCTGAAGCTTTGGAACCATAACTGGAGCCTGGACAGGAACTTGGACAGCTGGATTTTGCAGTGGGCGCTTGGTTATGTCAACATCACTGAAGGATGAGCCTGACACTTCCCTCTCATACTTGGATGGCTCTTTAGTAAGGCGGTCATGTGAATAGCTGTCTGATTTCTCCTCGGGAAAACCAAATTTACTAGAATGTCCATAATCAATGACTTTGCTTTGTCGTGTCTCAGAGACCAGAAGATCAGATGAAGTCCTCAGATCAGGGTCAGGGACACTCCTCTTGGCCTTGCGCATGCGGATGTCTCGCAAAATGAAGGGCAGGTTGTCTGGAGTCAGTTGATCATCAGGGTAGTGGCTAAGCAGCTCGAGATCTTCACTTGAGAGTCCAAAACTTGCCAAGATGCTGCTGGCACTCTCTGAGGTATAACGTGTAGGCTGGAGTTCTGGAGGAGGCTTGCTGTCCAAACTCCTTGGACCTCCACTGTTGCCAAAACCTGAAGACTGGAACAGCTGTGAAGAACTGGAGGAATGACCTATATTCGAGGAAGCAAAAAGTTTACCAGGAGCCTGGTAAACAGTCCAGTCCACATCATCAGACCTTCCCCGAACGCTAGACACCGTATAACCACTGCCTCCTGGAGGAAGCACCTCATCTCCAATGTCTTTCCTCAAGCGGGGATCTGCTGATTTCGGCTGTTGCAGCATTTGAGTAAGCAGTCGCACTTCCTCCCGGGCTCCACGAATGTTCATATCTATCGCGGCATCAAGATCCTGGGACACATGCGGCTGACGCTGGGCCAGTGGAAAAGTCATCTGCTGGTTTACCATCATTCCTCCATGAGGACTAGACATGGAGTCAGGGCCAAGACGAGCTCCTCCAGTCTGTGACCCAAGACCATACTGCCCCGTTACCATGGATCTCTGACCACTGGAGAATGGTCCTCCACGGGGATTATACATAGGATGGGACATGGTAACTTTGAGCAGGTTGAGCAAGGTCAGGGCAGGTGAAGCAATAAAAGGAGGGGTGATGTTTCCGGCAGCAATCACATTCAGCTGGTGAAGTGCCAGCTGAGCCTTTATCTGGGCCAACTGGAGGGAGGCAGGTCCAAATAGAGGCGGGCTCCTAAAGTTGCTCAAGGAATTCGTAACAGGGGGCACACAACTTTCCAAGAACAACGCAAAGCTGAAAAAGTTGGGGGAAAAAAACACAGACAGGGTTATTGGCTTGCTGTCTTCATGTCTAGACACGAGGGCCAAGAAGCCTGCGATTTTTCCCCCCTTTTCTGCCACACGCTTAGATTTTTTTCATTCAATTGGACTCAGCTTTTCTGGTCTTCACTGAAGTGGGAAAAACAAAGCAAACAAATTACATAACAGACAGGGGATTATTTACTGTACGTTTAAGAACAAGGATGGCCTAAGCCCAATGCATAAATTTGAAGAAGAAGAAAACAGGCTTAGGAACAGTAGTCACACAACCTAACACAAAGTTTTAGATTAAATCCTTGTTAGGGCTAGCCCAAATATCATTTTACAGTTTTTAAATGTGCAGAGATATTTCCAAACATTACTAAACTATAAAATGCTTCTTCTTGTCTGATGCTAAAACGCCTAGGACAATATGTAGGGCATGTAGCCTAACGAGCAACAGGCCTACTTGGAGAGGGATCGCAGCACTTACAGAACTGAGACAAGTTCTCTCAACTTGTCATGCCTCCATAGTAGAGCTGCATGACGTATCCCACTTTTTCCATCATTCTACTATGAGATTCCCAATGTGTATACAGCAAAGGATTACGATAACAGAACGGACACAATATTTCACAATCACACATCAGGCTTTCTGTCTATATTGTGTTGTCCTACTCTGAAAACCAACATAACAAATACTCAGAAAATCCGAATTTTCCCAGGCCCGCCATAATCCCTGGAACAGGCCACAAGTCAGAATTAAACAAACAAACAAACAAACAAAAAAAAGATTACGGAGGGAGAATTTCCAAACATTTGCAAATGTAAGTGATATATTCCCACAAACAAATTCAAGACATAGTTCTGCCATTTAAGCAGTTGATTCAAGATTTTAAAAAAGAAAAAAGAAAAAGAACCGTGATATCATTTGAAAGAGAAAGAAGTAAAAGCAGGACAACACTAATTACATAATATTACAAAATTAAAAACTATTACAAAATGTTGCAAGCACCAGTAAAGTCCAGAAATGCTCGCAATGAAAGATATCAGGCTTTCCAAGTTTATGTGCCTATTGTTACTTTGAGGTGACCCTTACATGTCTTTACTCATTAAAGAATCAAACCACCTGTATAAATCACCTTAAAGTAAACATAAAGGCTTGAGTATTGAGATTGATGTGTTTTCACTAAATACCCCAGTATTTTACTGAATTTGAAGTGTAGTTTTGAGGTTATTACAAAAACTTAAAAACAAAAAAACTTTTTCCTTTTGCTTTCACTAACAACTGAGATGTATCCAAAATCACTGATATGGCAGCCGCCTACAACAGCTTAGCTCCATGCTAAATCTAACACTGTTGACCTCGCAAATCAAAATGTTAGTCTCAAATGAGTCAGAATAGCAGATCTCTAAATCAGGGCTGGTTTTGTTAACATCACGGCTTACTTTACCTGAAACAGGTAATCCTTATCCCTTTGCAAAATCAGTATATTATGATCATCTCCGCCTCACTGCTGACAACCTTCAACACGGCTTAAACTGATTTTTCTGTAATGCCTGAAACACCATCAGCAAGCAATACTCTGAAATCTATTTATTGTATTAACTTTCCCCCATTTTACTTATGGCCAACATCCACTGTGACACATCAGTTCCTCATCACAAGTCAAATACCACCAATCTATGAAGATAAACGCTGTAATATGCCTTTTCTGAAGCATTTAAGCTGCCAAAACCTCTCTTAGAAAAACTAAATTCAAGTATCATTAAAATACTACCACTATTACTACTACTACTACTACTACTACTACAAACTAAATTCATTTACTAACCAACATTGTATGAGGAACAAAACACACGATAAATCATAGTTAAGCAGCCAGAATGTCTTGGTACATCTGAAACAAAACAAAAAGTAACTACAGTGCAGCAGTACTTCTGTACAAGGAATGCAAGACCATATTCCGGAGAGTACAGGGAGTAGATATGCAGGGAAAAACATAGGCTCACTATTTTTGAAGTGATAACCTCAAGTAAACTGAACGCTGATAGCTGATGTGCTCTACAGTGAACATACAGTGTTCATGAGGCTCATCAGGCCTACTTAGGGGGTCAGTCCGAGGCCAGCGCTCTCTATTTCTCTGACAAAAACAAAACAGGTGACAGAAGGTAGTCATCACGGGACACTTTCACATCTCACAGCGATTATAATGCTTCAGAAATATGCTAAATATTAGCCATTTAACGCAAAACCGTTCGTCCTGTCGCTGTTCCGGACGGAGCTAGCGTTAGCTTCTGAAGCTACAGATGCTACAAATACTCTGCAGCTCTGCTGAGTCTGACTGAATGTACAGGACTTTGTCATAAGCTCAACAGTAAAATAACGATACACAAGTAAAAATGGTAAAAATGCGCAAGTTGCATTTAAGCAAAATAAAGGTTTTGCTGACAAATTAGTGAAATGTTTGCAGGCCGCAGACTGGCCTTCTCTGAGGGAAACAGAAACCGAGAGCTAACTTTAACTTCGACATCACCGACATCCGAAAATAATAACATCTACGAACATAGGAGGGCTCAGCCACACCGCTGTGCTCCCCATATAAAAACACACACCTCGTATTTAATACCTAGGTCATTATGGTGGGAATCCCTCGACGTAAAGCGCTGGAGATTCAAACGCGCTGCTGTCCGATCAGATTTTGCTCACTCTGTTCACACTGCGCCCCTCAGCGGCTCCCTGACACGGCTTCACAGACCCGATTAAACCATTACAGAACCGCACAAACACAGATTCAGACCAACCAATTGAAGCGCGTAAAAGCTTAAAGGAGAGCTATCTTTTTTTTCAAAATGCCCCCATAATGAAGCAATTAAGATGTAAACAAAGTCATTTAGAGTGGTTTGATAAAAAATGCTCCGCTCTAGAGAAAAAAAAAGTCAAAATTGTTCACGGTGGTGGTTTTGGGAACCAGAGGAACGTCTGAAGAGTTTAATGCCTCTAAAAGCTGTATCACAGAAAGTTGTTACATGGAATAGCAAATGCTCTAACTGGCTGATGCCTGAGATGATAGTTTTTATAAGGTTTTGGCTTTAAACGTATTTTTAAAATCCAGTTATGGCAGAGATACATACAGGGTGTTGTAATGCAAAATAGTCACATATCACATATAAACTTAGAAAACACATGTAGGTTCACTGGTGGTTTGGGTAGTAAACAAGATCCCTGGTTCCTATCACCACCACTGTAAAGAAATAAAAGTTGGTACGTTTCCTACAATGCAGCTTTTGAAACCACTCTGAGTGACACTGTTTACATTTCAACTATTGAATTATGCAGAAATGATGGGAAATCTGTGTAATTCCCCTTTAAGGAGATTAAAAGATTAAAAACTGCAGATCTGAGTAATATGACAACAAATATAATTATTGTGATTAATTATGTCACAATAGCACACAATATACTTTTCTGAACATATCATGGAAATCACTAGTATTGTAGAACATTAAACAGCTGCATGTTTCATTATAAAGAGAGGAAAATGAATCCTATTTAACTGGATTTAGTGCAACACAGTATGCCAAATATCAAACAAAAATCATTCATCAATCGTTGATGAATCAATCGTTCGCAGATTTTAACAATGTAGCATTGCTGATTCCGTTTCCTCTGTTCCTACTGATCAGACGTCTGAAAAAATAAATATTGTGACGTCATATATCATGAAAATGTCTTGAAGTATCATGATATCATATTTTTGTCATATCACTCACCTCTAAGCTGCACACATTCTGACTATGTCTCATCATGCTCAAAACATAAAGTGCATTTTTCAAAAGATATTCTTAATAGACAACTATTAGCTGGCTCATGAAAGTTGCTGGGCTGACTCATGTTACCCAGGAGGTGGCAGTGTTTATCTACTGATAACAGGCAGGTGGAGCCTGAGGCCTAAAAGGTACAAATCACTCAGGGCCCACTGGACTCAGGCCCAGGGGCCCCAACCAGCATAGATTCATAATAGGTTTGCCTTACTTACAAACTGTTTACACAATCTAGCACGATAACATAACACAAGCCAACCAAAGCCCACCACAAACGTTTGCTCTGACAAAAATGTTTTGCTCATGACTATCAAACATTTTAGGAAGAGCCTCAGGTAAATGTCAGAACAACAGCAGAGCTTCAAATAAGGCGATTTTTTTTATTTCAATGAAGCATGTAGGGTATTAAAATGCAAGGATCCAATCAGCGTCTTTCTACTTGGGAAACATCATTAAATTCTTGGGTTCACTACCTGGCTTTCCATTTCTAATGGCTAGTTTGGAATCTGTTGAAGGCTCTGTGATTTGAATTCTTATCATTGGGTCTGAAGGCTGAGATACACCAACATTACTCTCGTATTTCAGCAGCTGAAACAAGAGATTTACTGATGTCAGACTTACAAGACCACTATTGTCATTGCCAGGATGTGTCTCATTGTTTTTCTTCTGTATTTAGCATAACCTAACTGCTGCTCCATGTCTCTCTGCCTTGTCATCCATTGCACACATGAACACTTTGCACAGCGAAAACTGCTATTGCTAGTTATTTTGCTATTGGTAGCAACGTGTTATCTTGCTACTCCTTTAGATCGCTGTTCATACAGTGACATGCAGAGTAAATTCAGAAATCATAATGTGTTTTCTTTCTGTATTATGACATATTTGTGAATAAATCAAATACTAAGACACTAGAGGTGAGTCTGAGTCAAGACTGAGACTTTGTAGTAGTTGAGACCGAGACAAGACCGAGGCTGAGACCAGATTAAGACCAGATTAAGATTTTTCTTAAAAAAGGAAAAGATTTTTCTTAAAAAAAAATTAAAAAAGAGATCTACTTAATATCTCCATAGTTTCTCATAGACATCAATTAAATCAAATGGAAAGACAAAGGAAATGTTTGCTCTCAGATATTTCTCCTGAGCAAAAGAGCCAAGTAATCTCACTTGTGTCTCCTTTTTATCAGATATTGTAATAAGATCACACATTGTTGGCATACATTTGCCAGGATAATAACACTCATGTTTATCTGCAGATAACAGAACTAAAGACAGCAGCTTAACAGCTCAATCCAACATCTCTTTTTTGTCTGATGCTATTTATCTTAAGAATCTTTAGGAGATTCACCAATACCATCTCCTGAGCCATCAAAGATCAACATTTGAGCAGTAAGATTTTCCTCTGGGAATCCAAAACTGTGCAGTACAGGTGGTGCCCCAGCACTGGACTGGAGAATCACTTGTGGGAGTAATTTTTAGGTTGTGTACTTCCCCTGTCTACTGTAACTTTCTGTACCTGCTTTCACTTAGTCAGCCACATTTCCATAACTCTTCAGGCAGGCCTCCTGCTTTAAGTGAGTTGACACGTGACATTGTGAACCAAAGCCACACAAGATCATGAGGTTAACTCAAAATAGTCACAGAGGTGTGAGTACATAAGGTTTTAGCACCTAATTTAGTCATGAGCTGCTCTAATTTTGGGACTCTGATAATGTCATGTCTCAGACAAGTAACTAGAGTAGCATCATTCATCTTGGTTGAGAAGTAAACTGCAAAGCATTTTGGCTCCATGACATAGCTGGTAATTGATGGCTTTATTTGTGCCCTTCTTTAACCTTAACCTTTTCTTCTTTTTCACTGGCTGATTCCAAGGAGTCAATGAGTAGTAGCAACTTTACACTGAGAAAAGAGATATATGAATGTTTGTGTACATGTAATTCTTACTAGCTGAACCATAAACGGACAAAAACATTTTTGACTTTATCCAAACATGAGAAATGACAGTGGGACACACTGTTTAATATTCAACGATATCCTGTGATATTTAAATCATAGACAGCAGGACGAGTTCTTCTAAATGTCATCACTTCTGCAGTACCAATTGGGTGTATGACTGTATTGCAGAGTCAGTCAGCACCCCCTCCTACCATCCCCCATGTCTCCAGGGGTCATGTTTCCTGTGAGGGTCTGCCAGTTCCCTGGGGAAACTTGAGTTATGTGGCTGACGACGTCAAACATCATGCAGGAGCAGCAATAAATAAGCCAAAGCACGGCAGCCTGCTATAAATCATACAGGAGGTGGCTCTATTTAATAAACACGTGCAGGTCATGACATTCTCTTCACCTCTTTAGGCCTATACTCACTGCTGCTTGTCTTTGTAAGGGTATGTTATAAACACAAGTGTTTTTGTTTTTTGTTTTTTTTCCCACACAGTCACTTGGACAACATGTTGCAGTCCTTGATGTGTACAGCCCTGTCATTTAGTGTGACCACAAGCTTTTTGCCAACCATTACTGGAAGTCAGATGATACACTTTATTAGTATGTTTAATCCACTGCTCCAACTTCTCAAAATTAATGATACCTGGAAGTAAGGTGGAACCTTGTTGATTTTGTCATACTGTACAGGACCTTTTTAACTGTGCTGATTTTGGATCATATCGATATTGTTGGGTGATATACTAGCGATTCAGTTGAAATTGACCTATTTCAGAACTATATAGTTTAGCTCTGTATAGTGTGTCAGACATATTATAATGTTGTTCGAATTCTCAGTGATAAATCTTTCTGTCATTCCCTGGTCATTCTCCAGACAATTCACAAGCACAGCGTAAGATTAAAAAGGTTGTCTTTATGTCACTATGCCAAAAAAAAAAAAAAAATGGAAATATGCCAAAACATTTGGCCCCTGTCTGTTTGGTAGTGCTGTGCGTCCAAGTGAGACACTTTATTCTAATCCACTACTAATCCATCCATAACCCAGTCGTAACAGCTCAGCACTAGCTGCAATATTTCACTCTCTCGTGCATTACTTTATCTTCTGACTCTCTCATGTCCTCACCTATTCCTCTGTCCATATTCTCCCAGTGATAAGCGATCAGTCATGGTTTCTGTCCAAGCCCTGCATAGTGACAAACTGTAATCACTGCAGGGGTCAAGAGCAGCAGGTAAGCGCCTGAGAGAGAGAGAGAGAGAGAGAGAGAGAGAGAGAGAGAGAGAGAGAGAGAGAGAGAGAGATAGATAGATAGATAGATAGATAGATAGATAGATAGATAGATAGATAGATATTTTATATATAGTCTACCATTCTGTCCCTTTATCATGCCCCCTCCACCCCTGAACATGTGCTCATCAGTCATCATCTACAAGGCTACACTCCCTGCTAGTGCCATCACACCGTTCACCATTTGTCTGGCCGTCCTCACTCAAGAATAAATGTCAGAGGCCTCCAGGAGGCTGTTAAGCGAACAGTTAATTGGACAAAATGAAAACAAATAGAGCCTGTAGCCTCAAGGGAAAGCATATCACTCAGTCATGGCCAGGGTCTCCCCACAGCCGGAGGCCCTGCTGACATGAAGATCTCAACTGAAACCACAGCTATTGGCACCCCAGCCTCAAAATCTTATTATAGCCTTATTATTTGTGTCAAATCAAATGATAGGGTAGTGCAAAATAAAACCTGGATGTGAACTTTATTGGCCTTTATGAGTAAGTACTAATTTATTCCTCACACACCTCACAAATAACATGATGCTGTACACGAATAGTGAGAAGAGGACTGCAATATTTCATTTCACAAATCATTCTCGGTTTGTAATCTTACTTATTAAACTGCACTGGCCCGTATGTGAGCCCACAATTCAATTCCGGACTCTCATAAGTACATAAATAACATATTTGATCCATAGTAGTGCTATATCTGACTATATAATGTAGTGCTTCTTTCTGATATCACAATCATATCAGTACTGGCAGATATTTCTTTGCTTTACAAAAATTGACCACAACATTGATCACTGCTGCCTACAACAGGGCCAATGGAAGGGTGTTTAAATTTGACTAATATTTCAAGCCAGTATTTGATGATGTATTTATTGTACTGCATAAGAGCAGAATTTAGGATTTGGTAAAGCAGTTCTACTGATCCATATTACTTGCATTTTATTCATTTTACTATATTTGTAACCCTACAGAATTACTTGTTTCTCTGTAATGCTAATGTAGTAATTTTAGAAATATTCATGCACTGGCATCAGCAGATACAGTTGTATGTAAAAGTTTGGGCACCCTGGGTCAAATTACATGTTTTGTTTATTTTCTAAGTGAAAATAAGTTAACACTTTCTCTACAGCGAACACACTTCTGTCCATTTTAATGCACAATTACTGTTGAATTGCTGAACTTAACATTGGGAGAGAAAAATAAAATGTGGCCTGTGTAAAAGTTATAGCGCATTTTATATTTTATGTTTTATTTAATTTTCCCATGTGTTAAACTCAGCAAATAAATAGAAATTAAGCACTAAAATGCATTAAAAAGCCATGTTTAAGTGTGTTCTCTTTAGAGGAACTTATTGTCACATCAAAACATGTTATTTCACCAGGGTTGAAAAATTTCAGATATTGGCATTGGCCCACAAATGACATTTTGGTGCATCACTAATGTAATCTCCATATATTGTCTAGTACAGGCATTTCAAACTGGGGACCTTCCTGGCCAAAGTGCTGTGGATATTAGCATTTACTCTCATTTGACGCTCTGAATTTGGTTCAAGAAGGCCTTGCGAATTAGCTGATGAGCTGAATCAGGTGTGTTTAAGGAGGCACCTTGCTGAAGTCTGTAGTGTTTTGGCCCACAAGGACTGGATCGTGGCACATGAGGTCTAGTAGTTACTGAATAATAAGTCTTAAGTTTAATAAATGTATAAGTAAGCCCACAGTTTAAGAGATTAAGTGCTTGGAACTTTATCATTTGTTTTTTTCAGTGTCTGGTTAAGGTTTCTTCTTAATGAAAGTCTCCTTCTCTTGAGCTATGGTTTCATCACCTCACTTAAGATGGATCTCATTTTCTCAGCACTTCCACACCTTCTATTTCAGGATGCACATGCAAACACACACACTAACGCAGCATTTTGACTAATCTCAGGGCCCTGGATTCAGAAATGTGCTGGCACATTATTTTCTTTACAGTGTCTGCAAGATTCAAACACCATGCTGTCTGCTGTATTTAAAATCACTAGTTGCCAAGTTTAGCATTTCTTAACTGTCCATCCCTCATTCCTCAACCTCCATAACTCAAAGGGATGAAGCCGCTTTAGGATAAGATCTAGACGCTGATTAGCCTATGCAAAGTCACTATCCCTTTTGTGTGACTGTAATCTAAAAATAATAGCAAATGCCAATTTAAACTAATAAGACATTTTATAGATCAGTCCAGAAAACAGCTTTGAATTACAGTCTTTTTAAAGATATACTGCTGAAAGTGTAATTTAAGCTTCCAGGGTCTCATTTTCCAGCACTCATAGCACCACCAAACACACTGAAGTGATCCTCTCAGTGTAAAAGAGAATTTCAGATCCACAGACTTGTGGTTGCACATGTGGAAGTCAAAATCAATGAAATAACTTTCCATTTCTTACATTTCACATGTGAAGTGTGCAAAACCACAAGTAATCATGTTTTTTCATATGCAAACAAGTTTCCACGTGATCATACATTTTGTCACGTTAACTGTTAAGTATTCCTCTGTTGTGCTAATGATGGTGTATAGTGCTGATAGCGTAAATAATTACATTTTTGGTTCAAAGATGCAGATTCTCGCCACTGATCTTAGCATTTAAATGAGTGTAGTATCTGTATATTTGTCACGTAAGGCAATTTGACTAATGCAGTATGCTTGGTTAAAGATAAAGCTCAAATATACCTGTGCTAAACTAATTTAATTAAAAAATAATTTTACATTTTGCATGTGGGGAGAGCAGAGCATGTACTAGTGCAGGGCAAAATGTAGCACAGACTTTTTAGGTAGTTAATTTGTGGTCAATAATCAATTACATTCAGCTTCTTTCTTCTAGCTGTATTTATGTTGATACATACATTTTTTACATTTAGTTAGGAAAGGTCACTGACATAGAACTGTACTGAATTAATTGTGTTTGCGTGAATTTACAAAACTTTTTAGCAACTGTTATCTCTTGCATCTTAGTCTGTTTCCATTAAAACAGGAATTCCACTCATTTTTATAATTTCTGTGTACTTTAATGGTTAATACGTACACAAAGTCATTCAGAGTGACTTTATGTGAAATGCTCTATTCTGTATAAACTTACTGATGTCTAAAGTGTTTAATTTCTCTAAAAACTACCTCATAGAAAGGTGGTACACAAAATGGTTACAAATGTGTTGTTTGATTGTGTTTTGGGATACGAGATAAGACGGCTTTAAAATTTTTACTTTTTTAATTATATTCATGGGAGCGTGATACACACAGCATGTTGTAAGGCAATGTATTCCCCAAAGATTTTTTTTTTTTATATTAATCACAATTTTACCATCATAATAAAAATGGCTATAATTGTGTTGTAGACATTGTGACCCTTGGTTTCTTTTAACACCAATGTAAAGAAATCTAAGTTGATAAGTTTCTCTACAATGAACCATTTCACATCAGACCATTGTGAATGAATTTGTTTACACTCCAAATGACTGAATTATGCAGAAAGTTTGAAAAATCAGTGGAATTCTCCATAACACTGCCTCTGGGATAAGGTGTAACATTTGCATTTGTGCTACTTTCAGCTCAGTTTTTCACAGATGGTAAGTGATAGAATGTCTACATTTTCGTTTGTAGCAGAAATGCGCAGGTTACTTGAATATTAAACATATTAATCTGGCCCAAATAAATAAAAAAAATAATAATAATAATAGCAAAAAACAAAATGTGTTAGGTAATGTCCCACTCTCCCTTATTTATTTACTTCTATGAATATCTATGATATCCGACTCTCTGGGTCCTGTCTATAAATTCACCACTGAACAACCTATAGAGCACATGGTATATAAAATAATATGTTCCATGTTCTGATGCACTGGAGACAATGCATCTTATTGAAATATTATCTAGGCTACTTTGACCTATATTCTGTGCCATGGCTGTAACAGTTCTTTACCAGTGTCTCAACTAGTTGTGTCAGATGGAATAATCAAACCTGACGTAGTAGTTACACTGACAGTGGATTTCATTGCTGAAATAGATGCAGTAACTGTGGGACATGTAGGTCACCCACATGTAAAAATATTCTTGTAGGATGTGAAACAAATAATAATTATAAGGATAGGTTATTTAATGTATGGAATTCTTTGTTCAAATTTGTGGGGTCATCAGAGCTTAATTTCACCCTTTATAATATGCAGTCATTTAACTGTGCAGGCATTCTCGTGTAATCTTATAGAGAACTAACAGACCAAATTTAGGTAGTTACACCAATATTTTCCAAAAATCTTCTTTTTGTATAATATTTGAATCTCATGTTTTACTCCCAGTTTAATTTAGTGTCACTATCTGAAGCATGTGAAGCCTAACACATATTATGGGCATGCAGAACTGTTAAGCTCCTCAGAATGTGGATCAGATGGTACATTCCATGGCAAGGCATGATGCAGCAGAAAAAAACTGATGAAGAATTGTAGAGAAAAAGTGCACAGTGTCACCTCCTGTCCATCAGACTTAGAAGTAGAACTTACACTTTGCCATGTAGACACATACAAAACACATATAAGACCTCTGCTGAGTAAACTCATAAATCGTATTATGGGACCCACATATAGATTTCTCTCCACCTGGTGGTCGTAAAGTGAAGGTCATTTAAGCCATATTCTTGACCTGGGCATACTGATCACACTGAGACTCAAAGCTTCTAGACACTTAAATAGCTTGGAAAGAAGATACTGTGCATTCCCCATAAAAGTACATTACACTACAAAAACCTCTCAGCTTCTCATCTGCTATTAATGAGGACATAAATCTTTTATTACTTAGAGATGTTGTAACTTATGACTTGGTATTAACAGATTTGGTTTTGGATCTCCTCATAATACAAAAAGCACAATTCAATTTCACCTGACACGGCCAGAATGCAATTAACACGTCTAATTCTGCCAGAGCATAAACGCTGAGCTGTTCTTGAGGGGTGGGAATGGAAACTTGCCCTCAGTAACCTCCATTTGTTCACTACAATGAACTGTCACATATCTCAATGTGTTTTCTACGGTTAGTGATGAAGCTGCACCCAAGAAGTCTTAGTGTTTCTCAAAGCCATCTTATAGTAATACTGATCTTGTCTCAGTACACAGAAATGTTTATCTCTATATGTCTCTATGTATCTCTATATGTATTACAACATTTATATACAGAAAAATGACAATAAGTTGCTATTGATCTTGGATTGATATGTCATATTCTGCATATTAATGAAGTAAGTTTTTGCGTACATATGCATCAAATTCCCTGGTGTTGAATGGACTGGAAGGGCCAGATTCCCAGACCCAGATTAGGCTCACACCTAAAAAAAATAAAAAGAACTTCCAATGGTCATTCACCACTGGATTGCAATTTGGTCCAGAACTAGATTAATGTATGGGGAGGACATGGGTTTATAGTGTATGTTTGCATCCGGTGAAGGTTTAGGTAATTCATTTAACACTGGGGATTTTGCAGTTTAAGAATTATCATCCTATACCATGGAAAAATATGTATGTATGTAAATACTGTTACCGTTTCAAAATGTACCATTCACTCTCCAGTTGGTAGGGCCCATATATGGAAACTAAGTTGTGGCCTGTTTTGAATTTGTTCATAATTCATGATATAAAAACAGTTTTACATGTATTACCTATTCAGCCTACATCAGTTTAGCCCTGCCCATTCACATTGATGTTATAAGAAGTGTTCAGCTCAGACTGCTTTTTGAGGCACACCACAGGGCAGCCAATCAGAACATAGATCAATTACATGCAATTGGACAGCTGTCATGTAAAATTAAGTCTGACTGTTTTAGTACATGCAAATGTACAAGTAGACTTCAGGGGAAAACAAATAGCATACAAGGAAATGTAGGATATGGGCACTTTAATTTGGGTGATTCAAAGATAGCTTAGTTAGCAGTACAGTCTTATAAATCTAGAGTTAAGTAAGTAAGCACTAAATTAAGACTACTCGTTAGCTGAAGGCTGAGGCTCCGGCTGAACTAACAACTTAGAGTGATGGTTAGATTTGGTGAACACACACACATATAGACACAGGGAAGGTTTGAATAAATGTATAATCCCCTGTTATTCAGTTTGCCAGCCTTCATTCACAGCCACAATCCAGGCGTAAACAGACTGCAGTAATTTACTTCTATCTTAGACTCTATCAGGGCTTTTATATTAAGCCACTGGATCATTATTTTCTCTCTGGTATTCATGCCATGTCAGGGATGGTTATTAACTGTAGTGTTTCTAGGATAACATGGATTGTCAGGTCTTTTAATATACGTGGGGTGGGTTGGGGGGGGGTCAGCTGGTAATGATTAATGAAAAAAGATACTTTACATTGAAATGCTAACAATCTAACTTGAGCAAAACAAATTCATTTACATGCTTCTTGAGACAAGATGATGACCACATGACAAATAGATTTTATGATGTGGCCATGTATTCAAGGTCACTCAGCATGCCTGAACTCCATCTCCCCTCTCACTCACATCCTGAATTTATGAGGATGACCCTGGGGTGTATGTTACTGTTTTATTGAGTTTGTACTTGTGCTGCTTGAAATGGCTGCCCTTTTACCCCATGGGTGTATTTTGAGTGGGCAGCATATCATTATAGAGCATATAAACAGCTGAACCTAAAGTGAGAGAATGTTCTTGATTGCTGTGACTTGTATTTAGATAAGATCCTAGCCTCTTAAAAATACTGTAATCAACAGTAGCCTTTGTCATCAATAATTGCATGCAGGCCTGTGTGTCTCTAACCATTTTCTTTTCCTTTGCAAAACTTTCTTTATCTTTATCAGTAGTATTTATCAGATCATTTCTTTTAAAACTGCCATATTAGCATAACATTATTAAAAAGGGTTCATTGTAACAATAATATAGTAGATGCAAAATACATCACTGGAGAGTGGATTTAAAATCCAAAATTGAAGTCTTCTGTTATAAGGCATTGATCTAAAGAACTATGAATAAACTAATGTACAAGAGCACAAGACAGAAGAAAGTGATAAAGTGGGGATGGAATGGTTTGAAAACAAAAAACAGAAAGACAGTAAAAGAATGAGCACGATGGCGGAATTTAAGAGAATGCCAACGCGGACATTTGCGAGCTTCACTAGACCAATGTCCCGCACAGCCATTTTGGGTAAATGTCAAATGCTAGTGCACAAAAGTGCATTTCAGTTTCAACATTATAACATATTAAATGACTTTTCTAACTTCAGAGCAGTGATGGGGTCTACAATCACTTTTTGTAGCATATTTATAAACATAATATTTATTACTGTATGTAACTACAGCTGCAGACAACTATGTTTGTGACAACAAACAAATCAAAAGCACTCGTCAGGGCATATCCCTTTACAACAGCTTCTGTTACTTGGATATCAGGCTTGGCTGATAAATTGTTGTGGTTGTTTTGGGCATGATCTGACACCTACACTGTGTCCACTAATGCATCTTTCTAATCTTATCATCTGAGAGCTGTGCATGGTGGAATTGGGTTTGGCAACCAACAAGGCTTACATCATCTGGCTCAAAGAGTGACGGTTGCTGACTGAGGCAGCAGAAGAGCGCTTTTGTTAGTGCCAGGAATGGAGGTGGAAAGGAGAAAAAGAGACAGAGGACAAGAACAACAAAGTTCTTTCATCCTACATCACAGACAAAAAGTCGCAACCAGTCTGCTACTGGAACTGCCTTACCGCACCACACTATTCACTGTCATTCATTTAGGAACAGTTACAGACACAATACCCCCTTAATAGAAGTTGCACTTGGAATGCATGAGTGTGACATAACAAGTGAACAGAAGCACCATGCAAAATGAAGTTACAGTATATTTCCATCTTGTTACTATTGAAGGAAAAACTGGTGATGATGACAGTCCCTACAGATTGCATTTTCTTTAAACCTGAATGTCCTGCTATGAAGAACGCAACAAGAATTAAAGGCTTCCCCCACTCAGACATCTGACAGCAGAGAGCTAAAGCGTCATTGGGATTCAAACTCATGATCCCTTGTTTTCAAGGCAGTTAAACCATCACACCACAGGTTCTTTATCTGAGTACAGATAATGCTCTCCCTCTCATTATGCAGAACTATTTAAGCACAGTTAATTCACCTTTTCATTTTTTCTTGGACACAGAATGTTTGTGGCTTCTAAGTGGTGCAACTGTCTAACTGCCTGAGCAATCATGAGTTTTTTGTTGTTGTTCTTGTTTGTTTTTTCTAAGGAGAACTTTTGAATAAACTAAGTTTGAAAAGCAATGCAGAAAATTGACTCAAAAGTTCATGCTGACTTTTAATTGTTTTACAGTGTACTTCTAAAGGTAGGCAAAAATTGGATCTTATTGATTCTCACAGACATACATATCACTTGTCTGGAAATTAAATAATGAAGGGTGCTGTCTGAATTTTACGCTGGACTGTTTTGGCTTTGGTATCTCTACAAGACCTGTAGTGTTGGTAGCCTTTTGTGTCTTTTTCTTTTGTTTTCTGAAAACCATGGGGCCTGGAGGACGATTGCTCCTGTAGAACAAATGGAGATTAGATTTAGACTGTGATTGAAATAAGAACTTTTTTTTCACACCATGAGTTTACATGTATCACCAAACTGTCCTTGGAGACATGGTAGCATGGCTTGATGTTGTGGAACTGGGTGTAGTTGACCGTTTGGAGATTATTCTAGACCATTCAAGGCCTTGAACCTGTTCCATACTGTCTGTTGTTAGCATCATTAGCATGAACAACAGAGATGTGAACAAGATCTGTTGACTGAATTCAACTAATAAAACTGGGCCTCATTGACCAACCGTTCTGAAATTCACTAATGTTTTCTTATTTGAGATTTGTTCTTATTTGGGAATTTATTCACACTCAATAGCACAGAAGTGTGAATAATTCTACAGTTTAAGAACACGTCATAAATCTGACATAGACTTTTGTTTAGGACCTTTCTCAAGAACAAATTTAAGAAAAAACTTAGGAAGATAATGGTAAATGAGGCCTAATGTGCCAAGCGGTAAGAATTAATCTTTGTTATGTCTGTGTATCAATCCAAGTCACTTCAGAATGGCTATTGCTCTGTAATAATGAGTTGCATAGGTTGTCACATTCACACATAATTTATGTACAACCTTACATGCTTTGTGGAAATCTATATAAGTGGAGTGAAACCTTGGGATGATTTACCCCACCTCACCTCACATGTCCCTCTTTCCCTTTGTATCTTCTTTTCTTTGGCCCTAGGTAAATTTTGCTGCTTTATCTTTTTGAATTTGTTTAGGCATTTTTGACTTCAGCCTTTCCACAGGTTGTGTGATTATGCACAGGTGTTGACAGACTCTAAAAGTGTTTTCTATACTCCATTGTACTGCTTTCTTTTGATTGAAATTTAGAATGGATGTTGTTCTTATTTCTGAATTTGCAGCTTATCCTTTATTTACAACCCAGTGTGCAGCACTGCAAGTGCATACTCTAAGAGCGGGAAATAAGATTCAGTGGAAATATCTGGTTTAAAAAAATGATTCCGAAACACAGTATATCATATTCACCCTCAGGCTGATTTGATGTAAATTAATTTCAAAGTCAATTAAAAACAAATTATCATTTCTCTTTCTCCCTATTAATAATAATAGCACAACTAGTCAAATAAAACCTGAGTGCGGTGCTAATCCTATCTTTTAATTGAAAGTATGATGGGGTCAGAGAGGCTGAGGCTGTAATACTGGGAATAGATTTTATGCATGGTAATGACATTCCTATGGGCTGCCATGCAAAGGCACAACAGGTGGAAGTGTCTTCTGTCTCTGTGGATTTGGCAACCTTCAGAGCACACCTACCACAATAAGTAAAATCTTATAAACAAATCTTATAAATAAATCTTGTACATTTTCCTAAACTCTAAAATAGTAATTCAGATTTGAGAATGCACAGACTACAAATGTCAACATTGTTTTGCCATGGAATTTGCTGAATTGAAGGTACCCAAGATGGAGGACATTGCAGATCTCAACCATAGTAAAACATAACAAGCTCTAAATATACAAAAAACAACAACACTCAATCAATTAATGAACAAACATATGGTTACAGTGCACCTTTTCCTTTAGATGCAAGAAAAAGGCAAACTTTGTGATTACTGAAAGACTGTGCCACCTTTTTAAAAGGTCTTAAATGTCTTGAAAGTCTATCCAATGTGCCCTTGTGCGTTGCCCTAACCACATCAATCAAGATAATTATGGCAAACTTAATGACTAACAAAAACACAGACCACAATGACAACACACAAGGGATTATGAGACATGACACTACATACAACAGCATGTTAGTAAAATTATACAACACCGTCATGGACACACTCACAAATTCAAAAAACATTCTTTAGTTTCTGACTGAAATGTTTGATTGCTTTAACACGTCACGCAAAAGTTGCTCTTTTATACAGATTAAGGACTAGTTTTCAACCAAAACCAAACCACAGCTAACATATAACAAACAAAGAAGAAATTCTGAAATCAGTAAAACATTCTTACGTCACTGGAAATGGACAGTTTAAATCCAGACCATATCTTACCGATTAGTGGCATCACGTCTGGCTACAAGTGGCAGGTTGTTAATTTGTTTGTTTGTGTTGTTAGTGGTAGTGTTTGCCACTTCATCCTTGGCACTGAGTTCCTTATTTCCTTTTATCATTTCTTCGGCCCCAGAGTGTGTGCAAGGCGATCAGACATAACGGGCCAGTGCAGCCACTCTCTCCTTTTTCTCTTGTCTCAACAGCAGCTCACCTGAAGACTCTCAGAATCTGCAGAAAGCAAACATTCCCCAAAGTAGGATGACCAGGAATTAAAAAAAAAATTCAAAATGTATTACAAAAAAAAGACCTGTGAAAGCTGGATGGTATTCGGATTCCAGAAGTCCAGTAGAGAGCTCATTTATCTCCATCAAGCAGCTGAACTAAAGTGAACTGATAGTGCTCAATTTAACAAAGATATGTTACCACCAGACCTTGATGCTGAGGAAAAGTTTGTTGTAAACAGCAAATTGAAACTCAAAATCTGTAAGTCTTGAGGGTTGAATTCCAAGTTAATTATCCAGAAGCCATTTCCTGCAAGCAGCTATTATATATACTCCGCCTACAAAGTGTTGGCGTTTAGGACATGTAACATAACTTCCCATGTATAATCCAGAAGATCACAGGAGAATTTGAGGTCCATGTGCATAATGCAAGCTTCCTCATCCTCAGTCTGTCCTTCTGAGAGACTGAGAATAAAGTACGGAATGAGAGCACAGTAGGAGTCCAGGGAGAATTTCAAGCACACGCAGCCACTGACACCCAGAGCAGTCAGCTGGTGAACCCAAGTGTCACATACCAAACGCCTGCATTGAAGAGAGAAGGAAAAGAGAGGGGTGGGGGAGGATAGGGAGGAGTGGTTAGTGGGGTAGTACAAGTGGAAACTGAGAAGGCGACATGCGTGATACATCATGAGGGAAAGCAACAGAATGAAGCTCCTGCTCTCTTTTCCTTATTCTCGGTCATTTCCTCTCACTTGTGTTTGCTCCAAACTCTTGGACACTGTTCTAGTCTTGGACTATAATGCAAGGGCAATCTTATTTTGTCATTAAAAACCTAGTTAGTCTAGGCTTAGTATTCATCTGTGTCTTGAAATCCAGCAACTATGGTGTTAGCGGACTGGACTGTTGTTCTATTATGCCATGACACAGACGAGGAGTGTAAAAGGTTTTCTTAAACAAAACATCAGACAGGAAAAAACAACAGCAAATAAACCAGAAAACACAAAATACAAACACTCATAATCAAAGCACCAAGTGACAGCACCTTGCAAAGAATGAGTGTCAAACTGAAACTCAGGCTTAAAGGCACACTCACTGTCCTGTAGTTCACAATCGCACATGCACATAAGGACCACAAGGCTATAGAACTCCAGTCCTGGAGGGCCGGTGTCCAGCATGGTACTGTGATTTACCTGCTCAAACACACTGACTAAACCTGGCTATTAACAGATGAGTTAACAGATGAGTGTTTTTGAACCAAACTATGGTGGCCACCAGCCCTCCAGGACTGAAGACCAGAGTTGTACACCCCTGCTATAGGATGTTCCATTTCTCATTTTGGCAATCAGAGGGTTGTTCACTAGTGGCCTCTATGCATTCATACTGTGGTCTTTGCTGAGGACTGTAGTGATGCAAACTCAGCAGCAGCCTCTTACCCAAAATCCCATGAGATACAGGCTAGGACCTGTCAGAGTGGGTATGGCCATGGGAGGGAGAGGGAAAGGGGGGTTCATTTATACAGTGTGCAAAATTCCCCCTTGTAATCAGGGGGTCCCTATGTTCCACTGTGGGCTAAACACTTAAGTCTCACTATGATATTGTAGCGTGGGTAGTTCTCAGAAGAAACTTAGATGAAGGAAAGTTCAAGTCCATAATGCAGCTTTATTTAGAACTCGGCACAGAAAACAGAATACAGAAGGGAACATGCCCTCAGTCTAACTCACTGTTAGCTCACTAGGCTCAGTCACTCAGCTACAAACACTACACAGCAGAATCTAGCCCCACCTTTCACAATAAGAGCCCCTTCAAAAGAAAACAAGTATAACAGTTTCTACTAACGAAATAGCCTAAAATTAGCTAGAACAAGCACTTCAACAGGTTACACATTTATTTTTTTACTAAACAGAATACAAGCATGCTCTGACACTACAATGGCCCCCCTCCCCCTTGTTCAACAGCAGCGACGCTTACCAGTCCCACCAGACCAAGTGTTTGAAATGACTAGGAGCCCATTGCCTCCTCTTTAAGGGCTTCCGGCCCAAAAGGGTATCTTGTGTCCCTACAGACTTGGCCTCTGTACTGTCTGCTGCAGCCATCGAGGTGTCATGGTCCTCCTGGGTCACCGGATAGTGTTGAGTTGATTTCAAAGCTGCTGAAGGATGTCGACAGTGCTCTGGTGATGCCTAGGAGCCTTCTCTGTGGGGAGCATGAGTTGAGTCCTGGGGGGGTGTCATTCTGGAGGGCCCCAAGGAAGGCGATCCCAATGTAATACCATGTGGCACCAGGCACTTCCCACTATGAGGCAGGGTCCCATCCATTCACAGTCCAGATTACATACCCAGACTCTCTCTGCTGGCTGAAACTCCTGGCACTTGACCCACCGATCATAGTTCCACTTTCTCTATGGTCCACTGTGTCAAGGACACTGGCGAGGGTGCTGCTAGTGAACACCTCTCACGGCCTTCAGGAATCTGCCAACCTGCTCTGAGGCTGCATGTTCAGGTCTTCCTGAGCTGGTGACTTCCCTCACAGAGGATGAAGTTCACACTGCCAGATAGACCTGATTCTGCCTCCGCTCCACCATTAGCCACCGCAAGTGTAAGAGAGCATGCTTGGTCTTAGTAGCAACACAATCAAGCTGGTGTCAATGAAGGCAGTGAGCTGTTTCCCATCTATGCTGCACTTGACCCAAAGTCAATGGCAAGAGCTGATCTTACTGGCTGGCTTCCGTTTGCCTGCTGGCTTAGGTTTGCACCCTTGACTGGCATGGTGTAACCTCTTCCTGCACTTCCAGCACACCAATCACCCCACCACCACTCATTTAGGGGTCGTGTGGCAAGTCCTCTCCACCCCAAGCTCCTCCGCTGTACAGCCTTGTGTTTCTCACTGCAGTGTCTCTGTGCCAAAGACAAGCTCCGCCCAACAAACCTGGCTACAGCCTGCATACTCTGCCAAGATCGCCTCCATCTCTTCTGCATGCAGTAAAGCCTCATCCTGGCAAGCTGACTTCGCAAGCCACAACTGTTGCTGGAGCCTTAATGGCCTTACTGCCTGGAGGAATTCATCCAAAGCTAAGCTATGACGGGCTGCAGGTAAACTGGCCAACTCCCTGCACCATCTTAACGCCATACCTTAGGCAGATTCACTGGATTCGTACGGGTGGCTTTGACTCATGTCAGGGGCCAGTAGTGGCATTGAGCAAGGATGCTGGGGAGGACATGAATTTGCAAGAGCATACACTTTGCTTAGGGACTGGGGAAGTCATCCCCAGTTGCCCATGCTTCACAGCAGCTTTCTGCTTTCTTTCGCCACCTTTGAGAAGGCATACTCTTCTCCCAAGCCACTAGATCTGGTTCTTCACAGCTTCTCCTTGTCCTCCAAAAGCCTCGCCTCACTCCGCCATACTTGAGCGAAGTGAGCTTCTCCTGGTGCTCTGCTGGAGCCTCACACCACTGCTGGGACCGACATCTCATTGCTGCTTCTCCTGCAAGTTCTGACACCTTTGAGATGCTATTTTACTGTCACATCGGCAGGTAGGTCACAGTCAGGAACAGGGCAAACGCCAACTGCTACCTCACTGTCCTCTTCTTCACTGGAGGAGTTGTCAAACTTAGTAGGAGGTATGGCAAAAGCCGACAACTTGCTCCCTCCAGCAGTACTGATGTTAGCTTCAGAAAGGTTCAAACTTTCTGTTAAAATTTCTTCACTTGTGAGGTTTTAATTATTACAGTTTTTTTTTATGTGAACCCAAAATGTAGTAAAACAGAACTTTGCTTTCTTTTTTCCATTTTGGAGTGGGAAGCTAAAGCAGCACAGAGCGGGAGAATTCTATTCTTACTTGCTGTAAATTGGGAGGAGCAAATAACATACGCCATCTAGGGGGCCCTGAGGACCAGTTTGTGAACCACTGTTTTAGAGGACTAGTTAGGTATAATAGCAACTAAATCTAGTTGCACCCCACCCCATTGGACTACAACAAAAATCCATGACTATTAGAGTTAGACCTTAAGTCTGGGGCATAAATGTCAAAACTCAACCAAAAATCATAAGAAAACAATAATAACACTTGCTACTGTAACAGTTGCTGGACTAGTGACAATACTGCTAATTTCTGTTAGCCCCTAGTTTAAATTTCTAATAGTGTGTTTAATGACCATTCTAGATTAAACATGTTTTCAATTAGACATTTGAAGCTTGCAGAAGGCATTACATAATTTTATGTGACATTTACTCAGAGAATTATATGTGTATATATATATATATATATATATATATATATATTTTACCTGGTACGTTTAAGTTTTACGGTGATACCAAAATCTGATTTGACAGTTTTCTGTTGTAATTTTCTTCAATTCTTTCATTTCCATCCAAAATTTAACAATGGAATAATTGCAGAGCTTACTTGCAAAGTTTAAATACAACAAGCATGATGATTTTACTAAATAAAAATAAACCAAAAACTCATAGGAAATTATTAGGCCTTTCTGAAGGCTGAATGGCTACGAGGGTTCTCCGATGCTGCACTCATACCGAGTGTGCCTTGTGGTAAAGCCTGTGTAAATTTCTGCAGGCAGTGTTGGAATGCACTTTCAATCCTCAGTGGACTGCACAGCTGTCATTTGAGGCTCAAGTCCCAATTCAGGGAGTGCCCCAATAACTCTTTCTCTGCTTGCTACACTCACTCTCACTGAAACAAACCGTGCTTGCTGGTCTCTTTTTCGGTCTAAAACTATTAACCCACTTCATTCTCCACTTCTGCCCTTTATCACTGCTCACCATTATTTATTAACTGTCTTCTTTTTTAGAGCTCAGAGAGGGCGCCAGAGGACACATTTGAAATCTGTGTCAGCAATTTTTTCAGATTTCTGCTAATTATGTTGGAACGGTGGAAAATTATAGGTTGACAGCATATCTAAATAGTATTATTTAAGTCGACTGAGAAAGACACATGTTGACATACAAAAAAAGCAACATTACTTAACCTTTGAATGCTCTATAAACCCTCTAATTCAATCAAACTCAGTCGTTCTAATACAGGATAAGCCAGTACCGGAAGGGAGCCACGATACCTTTGAAATAAAAGATCATTGTCTTTGATGTTTATGGAGTTAGGATCTTATGTGTGATACACAATACTGAGTCATGTGGAGGAATGAGCTCAGATAAGAGGACAGGTCTTATTTTGGTTGCTATTTGGTGTCCTTGCCAAGTACCTACACAAGGGACAAGCTTAGCACCTTGTTCCAGGAAGGTTAGAGCAAGCCCTTGGAAATCTTTGTAAAACATTGGGTTTAATTTAATTATAAATCCAGTTCATACTATCTTAAGGTCTGTGGTCAGTTTAACAAAAATAAACATTTTTTGTTTAATGCGGTTCATAAAAAGCAGTTTTGATAGGCTCATGAATGTCACCTAAATGTAGATGATTTGTCTGTTTGGAGTGCGGGGTGGGGGGACATATTCTGTGCCAGGGCTTAGGTGAGAATAGACTTTCTATTAATGCACAGAGCATTGTGCAGCACAGGGATATAATATAACATTAAAAAAAAACAAAAACAAATGAAAAGCCCACAAGTATACCATACCCACATTTACCCTCATACAGTACATACTACATCTTACAAGCAAAACAAACAATATTTTGATGTTTATCTCAATTGTCTGTTCCTGAACCTTTTACTGTCTGTATCTGAAAGAAAGACTGAAAAAGGTTGACTATGCCCTTGTCCACAACGGGACATTACTCATTACAAAAGAAACATCAATAAGATGTGGACTCAAATAATGTTATTTGTTAATTCCTGTGATTCTTATCCTATTAGGTTCCATTACTGAGAGACGCTTTGAAAATAAAAGAAAATAAAATATTTCAGAGATTTTTAATTATCTTATTAACCATAACATATGCCATATGTGTCTTATAACTGACATATTTTATTTCCTTTCTTTTTTCGTAATTTGTTCAACGCACATGTATATGATTTCAGAGATTAAGATGCTTGGTAAATAAAAGACAATGGATTCCTGAAGGCATGACAGCACAGCTGGGGCAATTATATCATATAAAACTTTAATTAATGACACATATGACAGTAGTGACATTCAGTACTGTACAAAAGTCTTGATATTTATTAGGACAGAAAGTATTTATTAAAAATACACTAACCTTAGAATGAATACAAACAAACAAATAAACAATACATTGTGATTTTATGCATGTGAGTGTGTTAGCTTAACCACTCCCAAACCTCTCCTCAAGAAGGCGCAGTATTTACACTTACCATCCAAACCATTATTATCCTTACCATTATTTCAGATAATCCTATATTAAAAGCTGAACTGCAAAGTGAAATTAGGAACCAAACCAGTGTTCTTTTATCTGTATTCTTGTGACCAAAATATTAATGACTTTTTCAAAAGACAAAAAAGCTCATGTTTTACTGTATTTATGAGTATTTGTATTATTTCTAATGTTAGGCAGTGTTTTACTGGCAAAAGCATACTTATTACTGAGATAAATAGTCAGTGGGGGGCTGCCTAAAACGTCTGCAGAGTGCTATATGTGCTGACATAATTACCAACTACATTAGGACAGTCTTAATTTAAACTGGCAGTCATTTGTTAGTGGGGTATGATATTACATGTGATGTGTTTTGTTTCGTCTTTCTGTGGTCAGCACTTCATCCTTCAGCAGTCAAATAACCACCTGCACTGAAGCAAATGATGTGCTTTTTTGATTACCTTTATATAAAAAGAAAGCAATTATCTCCATTAATTTGCCTTTTCTAAACAGAATAGAAATAGAATTTACTAATTCAATTTATTATTTTAAAAACTGCTTTTTCATTGCCCTGCCTTTAAGGCTGATGTTAATGTCCTGCTGTTCTGTCCCCTTCACAAGTAAAGTAAGGCACAAAATATTCAAAAAGCAATCTGGGCTGAAATGTTTGGAACAAAGTTTGAACAGACATTCAGGAAAAAATATGTCAGCCTCTCCTTGTATATGTCTGGATCCTTTAGAGAGCTGCCATGATTTGCTTGTGTCAGATACATCTCAGTGGACGTCAGAAAAATTTCTACAACTAAATCAAGAAAAATTTGAAATATTGATCCGTGGTACTAAAATTCAGTGAAAGATGTTTTAAGTATGAAACTACATGTAATCTCAGATTCTGAGCTCTGTCTTATCTCGCATGTAAATGCAGTCACTACAGTAGCTTTTTATCTTTTGAGAAATATCGCTAAAGTTCGGCCTGTTCTATCTCAGAGCGATGCAGAGAAATTTGTTCATGCATTTGTTACAAGCAGAGTTGATTACGAATGCTCTTCTTACTGGGCTTCCTAGGAAAACAATACATCCTCTACAACTCATACAAAATGCAACAGTCCCTTAGACTGCGACTAGGCCTTTCCTGGATGTTCCTTTTACAGCCAAGCATGATTGCTCCACCTGTTTAGGATGTTTTTGAACATTTCACAATGTTCTTAATCTTAAATTGCCCCCGTTCTAACTTTTTTGGAACATGTTGCACGCATCAGCTTCAGAATGCATATATTTACAAAAAAACAATGAAGTCTATAAGGTAAAACACTAGACATCATTCTATCTCTATGTACTCTTTTCATTCAAATACAAGTCAAGGTGGATTTACAAATTACTAATATCTTTTTTTTTTTTTACTTTTCCTTTCTTTTTTCTTTCTTTTTTGCGTTTCACAAGGTTCCCAATCATGTCAGAATTGTGGTTTGTACCTTTCTGTTGTCATGCACTGTCCCTTTAACAACACTGGGGCAGATAGATATGATTTGTATGCGATGGACCAAATCATCTCTTTGTTTATATTAAGGTTTTCCTCTCTTTCCACTCCATTTAATCCAATCTCCAGACATCACAGTACAGGTAGTATCAATTGGAATATTGCAGAGATTTCTGAAGTTTTTCTATTGAGTATGGACAAACTTTAAATTAGCTAGAGCAATTCTACAATAAATAATTTGTTTGCTTGTTTGTAAAGTATAATAAGATCTTTTTTTATCATTGATTGTATACAATCATGTTGTGGAAAACATGTTACAAAAGACAATCTCAATATTGAATAAGATAATCATTGTTTGTTTCTGCTGTTTATTTCATTACAGCAAAAGCAATCCTACAAACATGAACCTCACGTTGGACAACTCCTCCTCCATCTCGGCCAACAGTTCCAACAGCACTTCAGCGACAAGCACAGACTCCAGTCTTATATGTGCAGTTATGTTCTACACTGCTTCAATCGTGATGCATGTGTTCGTCCTCCCTTTTAACATCTGGGCTCTTTATCTAGGCAGGAGGACAGTGACCATGGATGGAGGTTCTGCATCATCAGACATACTGATTCTGAACATGGTCTCCACATGTGTTATTGTATGCCTCACTTACACTCTTTTGTTAATCAACTATACCCACATGGTTCAGTCTCTCAGTGTAATTTCAATGCTCTTTGATGCCATTGGCTCCATGGCTCAAGCTCAGTTCCACAGTTGGATCTGTGTGGAACACTGTCTGGCTGTGGTGTTCCCGGTCTTCTACTTGAAGTTTAAGCAACGCAGGTACAGGTTGATATGGATAAGTTTTACCTGGGTTACATCCCTGCTTTATGGAGGACTGATGGTCTTACTGGACTCTGTAGTCACTAGGTTGTTTTATATAATACCTTTCTTTGTGATGCTTGCAGTGATACTGATCTGTAGTCTGGCCTCTTTAGCAATGCTAAAGCAGCCAAGTCCAGGCAGTGGGGAGAGGAGAGAGATGCACCGTCTGAAAACAAAGGCTTTCAGGATAATTACATTGATCCTGGTCGTATTAATCATTGGCTACTATCCATATATCTCTGTGGCACTTATGGAAAAAAGCCTGTCCAGCTGGGAATTATGTGTAGCCAAGGCAGTTTCTTTTTGGTTCTTTTTGCCTGGGTGTGTCCTCCATTCACTCCTTTTCCTCTCAAGGTTCATCAAGATGCCATGCACCTTGTAGATCTAAGGCTGGCTTTACATAGTGAAACTGTGCTGTGAGTGTGCTAGTTGCATGTTGTGAGTTGCCTGCAACATAAATAAACTTAATAGTTACATGGAGCAATTCAATTCTATTACTCCACTAGATAACCAAATTAGCAACTCATTTTTTTGATAGACTAGACTACTTTGGCTATAAATTCATCCATGAGTTGTAAAGTACACATTTGCAGCATTTTATCAAATTTGAATATTTTTTCTAGCTGTCACTGCAGTTTTGTCTTTCTAGTGTTCTTTACTGTATATTTGAGTTTTTATCTGTTCTGTGTTTCTGAAAATGTATGTTTAAGTAGCCATTACTAGTGGACCATTTCTCTGTTTCCATATCTGTAGTAAGTTTTATCCTTTGGATTTGAGTTAGGGTCCAAATTCACAAATCACAAAGCAGGTGTGCTGATCCAGCATCAGATTCCTCTCTTATTTACTACGGATTCACTGACAGAAACGGATCCTAGATCAGCAGCCCTACTCTGAGATCTCTTAGCTCTGTGTGTGTCAACAGAGGAAAAAATGAATCTTGCTATGTACTAGTATAGTACTATACTAGTTATTAGTAAATTACTATTATATAATTAATTATTATCACATTATTAATATGAATTATTTTTTTTCCACATTATAAGCAAATCCTTTCTACTAACTACTCAACTGAAGTCTGCAGTGTCTATAATAGCTATAGTGCTAAATTCAGTCCTAAGTGAAGTTGTCACAGCAACTCAACAGATATGTTTGTAGATTTAGGATGTTTCTGTAATAGAAACCAATAAAATGGCCCCAGTTTATCATCACTGTCCAAAAACCTTTCTTAATGTAAGAAAATATTATGAGATTTTTCTAAGTAATTTCACACCACTTCTTCTGGTCCATTCATCATGAAATTTTGACATGATGTAAAGGACAGCTACTGTGCTTAAATGTCAAAAAAAGCAACAGTATCAGTATATAGAACAGTATGCATGGGTTCCCAAAATGTGGGGCTCCCCAGATTTGTGTACAGTTTCAAAAGACATTTTACATAATCTTCTACTATGTGGATTTAAGATACAAGGACTGAATTTCTGCATCTTGAAATACCATAGATATTCTTAGAGCCAGCAGCAAAACTCGCAAGAAGATGCAAAAGTATTACAATGTCAGCTTTAACTAGAAAAAAAAACTGAATCCAAATAACACAAAATCATTCAGCATGTAAAAAAACACAATTCTTTATTATCATTAATAAATAAGCATTTCGTGTAGTAGGTATCATTATATAGCAATAATTTAGGAAGTGAACATGGGTACACTTCATCCTTAAAAAGAGTTTGAAAAAAATCTACCTTTTGACTGAAATGATATTTGCATCAGATTCACCTGGATACATAGTCTTTTATAAACAAGTTGTTACAGTACTATCATTAATAATGACTCCAGTCAACACTTGTCAGCAATTGGAAGAGGGTGTTGTGATTTAAATGGACTGACAGTGCAGCTGTTGTTATCACTGGTCTTTCAACTTTAACCCTTAGCCTCACAGTGGCCATCAAAGCTAAAGAAAATGTATATCCACTTATTCAACAATTTGTTCTCCAACACATCAGCCAGTGGCTCTTCCATGCCTTTATATGGATTCATGGATTTCTGTCCTTTATATATACTCACATTCTTGTCTTTTTTGGCAAAGCTCATCATCTTTCTACCTCTGTATGCCTGGACCCTTTGGTTGGAGCGAGAGGACATAAGGATGGTTGAGGATGCCAAATGTATATGTACTCTTTTATTGTCCACCTGGCAGCAATGGGAATCTTCTCTTCTTTTATTGCCACATTTTGTCAGAGCAAAGCGATTATGCACATGTATGGATGTCTGAGTGGGGGCTTTATAGTGGGATGTCCTCTGTTTCAGGGATCTGTCTGTAGCGCTACCTTGCTGTGGTTCATCCTGTAATCTTTTTGAGGACTAAGGCACCCAGGTACAGGTTAGCATGTGCAGCTATTGTCTAGTTGGTGACCCTGAACTTCGGATTAGTATCAGTGGCCCACTACCCAAAGTTCCCTGTTTGGAATATTTAATCTGCATCTTTTTTGGGATGCTGCTTATCATGACAGCTTGCAGCCTATGTATCTTATGGATTTTGAATAGGCCAAGACCAGGTAATGGAGCGAGAGAATGGATGCATCAGTCAGAAAGAAAAGCTTTCAATACTCTTACACTAATACTTGTCACAGTGAATGTTGGTTATGGGACCTTTGTGGTTTTGTTTGCACTAAGACCAGGCCTTCCTTACCATATATGCTGCTTGTGTTCAGGGAGTAGCTTCTGGGTCATAACACTGAGCAGCATCGTTCAACCTGTTCTTTATCTTTTCAGGCTTGAAAAGCTGGCATGTGCTACATAGACCAAAACATGTATATTCAGAATTAATCTATGAATGAAACAGGTCTCCTATTGATGAGGTGTTTGAAGACAACAAAGATGCACTGAAAATGGTTCGTGATTCAACTTTGTCAAGTTGCACACACAGAAACAATGTTACATCAACACAATCACATCTTTTAGTTTGCTTATGACGGCACTAATTTTGTTGATGATTTTTTTTCACATGCAACCACTTGACTCATTTTAATCATGTTAGTTCCCCATTTTTTGTGTGTGTGTGTGTGTGGATGACAAAGAACAACTGCAGATTCACATTTCACAAGGAAAAATTGAACTATATTTACAGCTAAAGTAGGGGAGAACAGGGTTGCTGAAGGGTTGGTTGGCACAGTAATAACTTCTGGGTCAGTAGGAGCAACTTGCAAAAATATAACATAAAAAATGATTTCTTTCTAAACTAAAATTCATCAGTGTTGTTAAGAGCTCTGAATGCAATACAGTTCATTAACCCTTAGAGCCCCAGAATTTATTTGGAATTATTTATTATTAGTAGTATTTTTTTTTTGTTAGTTTTTTTGGTCAATTACAATTACAATTGCAATTACAAGTTTTTTGTGAGACAGTCAGACATGCCATATGTTGTTATTTTCAGGAGACAGTGGGCCACCCAGATATGCCATTATTTGACATTTAAGTGCTAACAGAAATTTGATATCTTTATGAATTTGGCAATTTTATGATCAAAAATGTACCTAATGCCTGCAAAATTTTGTATTTTTTCGCTTATAGAGGTCTTGAGAACAAGTGGCACCTCAGATACCTTTTCAGAAATTGATAGTCTGGAGTGTCTGTGAGCTCAAAGCGCAAGAATTGTGATGGTGATTTATTCTATTGTTAGCTATTGTAGCTTAAACCATTTTGAAGTTATGAAGGCTAGAAGTTACCTACATGCTTGCTTCGGGTTCTGAGGGTTAAGGTGGGGAACTATTTGATTTTTCCCTGTTAAAAAAAATAAAAGTAATGTTTTAAATAGAGATGTCAAAAATATATTCATCTTAATTAATAGAAATAGCATTCAGCTATATTTTGATTTTATGATTCCAAAGCTTATCGTGTATATACTCTATGATAGCTATGAAGTAAATATAGATTTGTGTCCTGATGTGAGTGGGGTTGGATGGAGCATTGATTTTGGGGTTGGTTGGCAGATGTGGCAGCCTGCTCAAGTGCATGACTATTATCATGAACATATTATACATTGCTCATATACTAAACAGCATACTTCATAACAATATTGAATGCAGTACTGTGCTATATGACTGTTTAAATTTCTAACAAGTTGTTCTTATTCCTAAGCTTCAGGCCACTTGATGATAAGTAAGTCTATCTCAAGATGAAAATAACAAACTATTTGTGTATTTAATATGAGATTTTCTTTGGAAAAAAAAAAAACAGTTTAAATCTATTTTTCACTAGCAAGCATTTATTTCACAAAACCTGTCATAATATATTGTTTAAAATGAGTTGTAATGCTGAAATATAGGCCAATAAAAAGAGTTAAAGTGGCCAAGTTTTATTTTTTGTATTATCTTTCTTCTTATTGTTCTTAAGTATAAGTAAATGATAAAATAAACATCCCTTGCATTTAATTCATTCAAAATATGATTTGGTTAAAATTGAATGCTTACATTTGTGGTTTGGTTAAAAATGAATGCTTAAATTTGTGCACGACTGCACAAAGCTGTACTGGTAAATTTGACCACAAAACATCATGGTGAACATGTTAAATGCATTCAGCCCTATGCTTTAGCATGGAAATAACATGTAACACAAAAAAAACTATATTATGAAGAGAACTGATGACAAATCCAAAAATAAGAGGTTATTAAAAGAAACTAAACCTCCAAGAATTCTGGGTAACGCTGTCCTCAGTGATACATTAAAAACAGAGAACCTGGGGTAAAATCTCTGTCATTACAAATGGAAGATACATAGATACAAAGATACAAGATACAAAACAAATTCATTACAATTAAATGTTTTATTATTTTGTCATTACAGCATATGCCTCTATATATCTATCATGTTTTATAAACCATTCTCCCTTAACAGGAAATATTCAGTGTTTACCAGTGAGGCTAACTAGCCACTGTTAATTAAAATTAGCTAACTTAGCTAGCTGGATTTCATACAAATTCCTTTCATGCCTAGTTTATGGGCAAAGCATTAGCATTTCTGGGAAAATGTAGTGCATGCTGACTGATTACGGTAGTTAACATTTCTGTAAAATGTCATAGAAAAGAATCTAACAAATATGGCTATGCTAGCTTGTTTGCTACCTTAACAGCTACTTGAATCATTCTAATTTCCGGTAATGTTCATTGCTGTAGCCATATGTCTAAATTAATTAGTTACATTCTTATTAACAACACAATTGAAGTAGCTAGGTACTCTCTCTCATGATGAAGGAGTTTTCTCCTCTATTCTTGTTACTGCTGCACTCTCTGCTGTAACTGTAAGCAGTGGAGTAACAGGAAAACTACCCAGCATGCATCGCATACCTGGGAATATGGAAAAGTGACAGTGAAATGCAAAAACGGAAAAATTCTGTTTAAATGATGCAGAGGAATAACCTGTTAAAAACATGTTTATTTATAGTTCTTCATTCATTTAACTCTTCATTAATTTAACTGCCAGTTGGGTTATCCTCATGCATTTTATGCCTGCTATATTCATCACAGACTGTGTTAATCAACCCTACTCTGTATTTGTGTATACTAAAGTATTTGCATCTATGATCAGCATTATTCTCTCACTCTAACCATAAAAAACGTGACTAGCAATTGTGTAATTACATTTTTATTGATATTTTTATCCAAAAGTCATATTTTGAATGTGCTCCTAATTGCAGCTTCAATTAGTAGCACATCCAAAGTGGTTTAACCCCTTTTTCAGTCATTTTTAGTTTAAGTTTTTATTTTAGCTGCTGTCTAGGCTGATTTATCAATTCAATATGTTACTCTTTCAAAACCTCTATATAGATAGATAGATTTTTATTGATTGATTAATATATATATATATATATATATATATATATATATATATATATATATATATATATATATTAAAGTATATAATATGTATTTCTGTTACAGTGTATGTGTTTTGCAACAACCTACTTCGTAATGTTTAAATTCAAATAAAATCTAAATATAATTCACTGTCATGCATTGTATGATGTAATCACTTGGATATCCACGGCTACCATAAATATAAACACGTTGCAAAAAACCCACAGATGTTCAGAGGCTTATTTCTACACTGTGAATTTGAATATGTTTCTGTTTTCACTCACCACATGCAGAGCTTTGTATAAAATTTCAATTTTATTTGAATTTGTCTGGTAGACAAAGTCACACATGTCTTTGCTTAACATTTGGGTGATTCCATACCAACTCACCTAGGGCCTATCTGGTCACGTAATGGACTTATATATATTAGTTTCTGGTCTGCATCATGTAACCCCCAGTCTGAAAACAAGTCCCACTCTGTACCATCTTTTTTATTTTTTTGTTTTTCAGATAAACAGCTTTGAGATAGTTTTCTTTCCCCCCAGAGTAAAACTGCATTAAAATGAATCACAGTCTACTATTAAATATTACCATCTCTCAAAATCTATGTGATTGACCAGCAAAGAAATTAGCTCCTGACTCCTAACTATCCATGCCAGTTGACTGTCTACTGTCAACTGTTCAGAGCCATATTGACTTAGCAGACCATTATTAATTGCTATGTGGTAAAAATGTAGAAAAGGGCCAGGTGGTGTGATGCAAACTAATAAAAAAGGTCCTCTAGGTGTAGCTAAAGTTCACAATGAATTAGGAACAAAACAGACACTGGTCATAAAAAGCCATCTTGTTGAAATCAATATTTTTTGCACATGAGAATGTTTTTGTGGTCATTAACCAAAGCATGTTTCAGCTTCCTCCTTCGTTTTTACCAGAAATAACACACTAAAACACATTACATGACAAGTATTTGAAAGCAACAACATGGGAATGATTTGATTATTTACAGGTTTCAGAATTCACTCCAAATGCAGGTTATGTTAAAACTGATGACTTCCTGGATAGTACTTGCCAGAGTATAAGACAGGGTAACAGAGTATAATAGAGGGTTATCCATGATGCAGCAGGCATGCCAGCTTACTATTGATGATATTCATGGTAGTGAATTCTACGTATGATAGCATTCATAGCTTACAATTTTAATACAGGGGTTTTTACTGCAGAACAGAGAAATAATAAAGAAATAAACAGCCTTCTACCTTATATTTTGTAAAGCTAAAGTAACTCACCAGTGATGCAAAAGTTGTCTGCAATAGGTTTGTTTGTCGTATTTATTAAATCAAGAAAAAACCCAAAGCCTTGACTTCATTTACAAAATTTTAAACATTTCAACTACACGTTTTGTACTCTTTAGGTTTAGGTTTTCTTATTGCCAGTGTTAAGTTCTTCCCATTGTAGGTTGTCGCTTGGTTCTGCACTACCAAGGAAGTTTGAGGCAAATCATACTCCTCCTCCTTTGTAAATCACAAATGACAGTCTTGTCAGTATGGACATTACAGGTGCAGTCTGAATGGAAACATCTGGCTCTTAATGCAGCATAAGAAACTATCACTTACAAATCATTTAAATGTGTTCCCATCTAAAGTTTCAGCCAATTTAAATTGCTACTCCCAGTGATATCAAAGCCCATATTTTAGACAACTATCAAAATAGTCTGCAATGTGATACAGGCTGGAAAATTAAGATACACAGAACACAGCTGAGCAATGTTGACAAAGGTAAGCCAAGTATTAGTTTCCACACAACTTGCTATGATTGATAATGACCTCACTAAATAAATATTGTCTGAATTATTTTTTAGGAATCTTTAGCTTCAGTTATTCATGGCAATGCAATTTGGGACAAAGAAGAAATCGTCATATTAACTAAATATTTACAGAAATATGAGATCTTTGCAGGAAGTATACATTGGCCTTTTAAAAGAGCAAATCTTTAGAGGTGGGTAATCCAGGTCCAAAAAGAAAAAAATTCTCCTTAGGATTTTATTCCAACTGCTTGACCTTTGTGTTCAAGAAATCAGAACAAAATCCTGGGCAGGGTTTTCTGGACCTGGATTACTCACCTCTAATACAAAGCATGAATTTCAACATTTGCTGTATGACAAATACGTTATAAAAGGTTGTTTAATCTAAAAATATTTTTGTGAAAGCATATTTTCCACACATTTTATCTTGGCATTAGCCACCTTTGAATGCTCAACATTTTTTCTACAAATAAATCTGCAGAACAAGCGTGGGATGCAGCTAAAGAAAAGGATGCCACTCAAAATCCTGCCAACGTCTATAAGCTTTGGGGCGGATCTGCTGTGGCTAATTGAAGTCTACTAGAAAAGTCAAGATCAAGGTTTTCTGCAATAGCTCACAGGGGAATTCGTGAGTCCATCCAGCAAAACCCAAGACCATCTGAACTACCACATCCCCAACTAAAAAGGACAATGACACCCAATATATCCACATCTGGAAGCACAAGACTGGACCCCCACACCCCGTTCTGCACCAGAGCACCTGTAAGCTCTACCTGTCTTATCGTTCTCTTTGCACAGTTGATTATTCTTTTTTTTTTGCCTCCCGGCAAACTTACATTTATGGCTGAGAGAGCATTCTCTTATAGTGCTACTTGGTTATGGAGCGCATTGCCTGATTACATAACCCCCTCACTCTCTATTATTTAATGAAATTACTTTTATCTTTTAACTTTTTTACCTTTTTTAGTCTTCTTAATTTTATATGCATCTTACAAAAATAGCCTTTGTTTTGTTTATTTAATAATTATTATGTTTGCATCAGTTACATCATCTGTCTATAGCGTTATGTGCATAGCCATCTGGATGCATATCTGGTGTTTTGATTTTATTCTGTAGCACTTCGGGCATTAGAAGAGCATGTTACAAATAAAATGTTTTATATTATTTTCAACATTCATTGTTTTTTTGCCTTTTGATCTATTCTGTTCAGTCCTTCTTTAGAAGATCCAGCAGGCTCAGGACAGACAACCCACCCAGTTCCCTATGTGAGAACTGAGGAAAGACAAAATATGGGTGGCCTGTCCAGGGTCCCTTCCGCTTCCTAAAGAACAGCTGGGAGGGACCATCTACGGCCTGATCTTAGAAGGGTATTGTAAAGTATGTGCTCCATATGAAGGATTGCTTTGAGACATATAAGCAAGCCAGCAGGTGCCTGCAGAAGAATGGTAAGGTAAGTGTACCACCATCAAGAATATTAATCAGGCTAGAAGATATTGATTTCTTGGTCTACTTCCATGAGCATGTTGTCTGCCAAGTGTCAGGAGCCTTACACTATCACCTGTAAGATAAGCCCTGTCACTTATTAAGTGTACTACACATAGAACCCCCTTCATGGTTTGAAGATGGAGGAGGATAAAGATTTGATATGTGACCTGAAGGTGTGAAGTCACCATGGCCAGTTTGACCTGCAACACCAGGGAGGTGACGGCAGTTCCACCTGCAAAGCATCTTTGCTATGTTCCCAGATATGTTTCAGCAGAAGCCAGGGATACTAAATTACAACATCCATTTGAAAGACCCAAAGTCCATATCTGATGCCAGAGAGGCAGGTGGAGGCACTGAAGACCAAGACTATCACCGTGAAGGACATAGGTGTGAATGATCTATTGTCCAGTCAGCAGAGGAGCTCACATTGTCAAAGAAGGCTCAATGTGGTCTCCAGAATTCATGCTTATTTAATGCCACATATTGATGACCTGATTGAGAGGACAAGGCAAGCCACCTACATTACTACCTTGCGCGGTTGAGGGTCCTCTTAAAGGGGAAGTCTAAAGTGAGCATGGCTTTCAGGACTCCACTGGGACTGTACCAATTCACAGTTATGCATTTTAGTTTGAAATGCACTCCTGTCACAAATCCAAATTGTGGAGGCTTGACCCTGAAACTTCAGCAATGTGAGTGGGTGTTATATACATTTCTTCATAAAACAACAGTACTCATGAATTTCTGTTTTAAACAAATGATAATGCTGGTCATGAGTGATTTGAATCATTAGTTGTAAGCTTTATAAATATGCTGCTTAAAACATTTCTTCAGTTCAGATTATACTGTACCTCATGTAAAAGATGTTCGTGCATGCTAGTTGTTCCAAACAGTTTTTCAAGTTTTTTTCTTTTATCTGTGCAGTTGTTTTCTTTAACTAACTGATCATTTCTAAATGAATATATTTGTGTGTATGTATACGTGTATGTATTATGTATACTATGATATGTTTTATTTTCCTATGGTTTGGTCACCTGCATAAAACTATCATAAATTATACAAACTTACTGTCTTTTCTTACAAATAACATACACTCACTGAGCACTTTGTTAGGAACACCTTTATACCTACTCATTAACGCAATAATCAGCCAATCATGTGACAGCAATGCAGTGCATAAAATCATGCAGATATGGACCAGCAGGTTCAGGTAATGTTCACATCAACCATCAGAATGGGGACAAAATGTGATCTCAGTGATTTTGTCAGTTTCTATAACTGCTGATCTCCTAGAATCACCCAACAGCCTCTTGAGTTTACTCAGAATGGTGCAATAAAGAAAAAAACATCCAGTGAGCAGCAGTTCCTTGTTAATAGGAGAGGTCAACAGAGAATCACTAGGCTGGTTTGAGCTGACAGAAGGGTTACAGTAACTCAGATAACCACTCTGTTCAATTGTGGTAAGCAAAAAAGAATGCACAACACGTCAAACCTTGAGGCGGATGGGCTACAACAGCAGAGAACCACATCGGGTTCCACTTCTGTCTGCCAAGAACAAAAAGCTGAGGCTGCAGTGGGCACAGGCTCACCAAAACTGGACAGTTGAAGACTGGAAAAACATAATGTGGTCTGATGAATCTCAATTTCTGCTCAGGTACACAGATGCTAGGGTCAGAGTTTGGCACCAATAGCATGAATCCATGGAACCAACCTGCCTTGTGTCAACAGTCTAGGCTAGTGGAGGTGGTGTAATGGTGTGAGGAATGTTTTCTTGGAACACTTTGGGCCCGTTAATGCCAATAAATTGTTGCTTGAATGCACAGCCTATGTGAGTACATTCATGACCAAAATTTCCATTTTCTAATGGCTACTTCCACCGTGATAATGCACCATGTCACACAGCAAAAATCATCTCAAACTGGTTTTACCAGTGAGTTCAATGTTCTTCACTTACCTTCCCAGTCACCAGACCTGAACACTTTTGGGATGTAGTAGAATGGGAGGTTCGCAGCATGAAAGTGCACCTGAAAAATCTACATGAATTGCGTGATGCCATCATGTCAACATAGACTAGAATCTCAAAGGAAAAGGTTTCCAACATCTTGTGAAATCCATGCCACAAAGAATTGAAGTTGTTTTCAGAGCAAAAGGAGGCGCTGACCCAGTATTGGTATAGTGCTCCTAACAAAGTGCTCTGTGAGTGTATATCAGTGTTTGTTTGCTGGTTTTGAAATTGTTCAGATGCACCTGTTTCAACTGGCAGGTATTTTTCATATGGTTGTAATTCAAATGCAACCTGAAATCAATTCAATGCCACACACTATTGTTGGTAATTTAATCACTGTGTCTTTTGAATTACTTATAAAAACTGTAAACCTAGACATATCAAAACTAACACAGATGTTCAAAGGCTCATTTCACAATTTGCACCATTTGCATTTCACTAAATTCTTACTCTGCATGAAAATATTTAAGAACATAGTGAGATACATGGTCAACCTAGTTGAGGCAATCTCATCAGGGGACCACAGGGTGTCTTAGAGTGTACAAATCCATTCCAGAGGAATACTGAGTTTTGTGTTTTGCTTAGCTTTTGTAAAGTATGCTATTTTTACCAACTATATATTTCATAGTGTATTTTAAAATATTATAATTGCTGATTTATGGAATATTTAACATGTGCTTTTTTGATTTGTCTTTTTACCCTTATAAAAGAAATTTAGGGAAAAACATGAACATCAGTGTCTCTACCAACTACACATCTGTTTACCAGTGTCTGGATTTTTACCCTGGATCTAACATCTTACAAGCTGCAGGATATAGTGACTTCTTCTTCATACCCCTGCATTGCTGGATCCTTTGGTTAGGCAGCAGAGGAATGAAAGCAGGTGGAAGCATAGCACCTTCTGATATACTCACCATGAACCTAGCTGTGGCTGAGCTTGTATCATGTTTTAGTTTTTTCCTCCTAATTTGTTCTGCTGTTTTTAACAGCCACTACATCATGTACTTTGGCCTATTCTTTGGCGGATCCCACTTGGTTGGGCGTCCTTTGCTGAACAGCTTAATTTGTGTGGAACGTTATGTAGCTGTGGTTTATCCTGTTTACCACAGGCACAGCTCTTCCAGACAGAGATACGTTGTGGTCGGGATGGTTTGGTTGGTGATTTTAAGTTTTGGTGGACTAAGCATTAACATTTACCCAAAATTCCCCTCTGTACTGTTCACATCCCTACTCATGGTTGACGTTCTGATGATCACCAGCTGTAGTCTGCTAATGCTGAGGGCCCTAGTGAGACCAGGTCCAGGTGAAAGGGAGAACAAAGAGATGCAACATAAGAAAAAGAGGGTGTTTATAATTATCACAACCATCCTGGTTGCTTTAATCATTGCATATGGCCCATTTTTAGTAGTGTTCATTATGAAGGATGAGCTCTCAATCAATACTTTCTGTTTCATAGTGGCAATCAGTCTGTGGATTTTTAAGCCAAGCTGTGTAATACAGCCTCTTCTCTATCTCTTCAAGTTACGCAAGTTGCCATGCATCAAAGCAGCCTGAACAGCAACCTGGAGGTGCAGTTACAATATACAGCTTTGTACAAAATACATTTGCAGTGTGTACTTTAGTGCTTAATCAATCTCTGCCTGATATGATTTACAAAATTGCTTTGTCTCAAATAACTGATTATTAACATACTAAGAGTAGAATGTTAAAAAAATACCAGCTCAAAACTATTATTAAAACATAATGTTATTAATCTTGTGGAATGCTGTTCTCTATTACAATAAACTAAATGGCTGGCACCAATGGCTTTCGAGTTAATCATTCACAGCGACCAATTGCATTTTATAAAGTATTTCAGTAAATTGTAATTGATTATTCACAAGTTCTGTTTATTTCAATAAGGAATCATGGAATAATCACGTAAGTACAACAAATAAACTGAAATTATACAGTTCTGTGCAGAAGTCAGAGACCACCTTTTAGTCATTTTTCAAGAAATCTTTCTGAGAAGATTATATAAGATTATATAAGGTATAAGATAATGCATTTCCATAAGTAAGGGGAAAGTCAAAGGAAAATAAGTGAAATAGTGGTGGGGGTAATATGAGGAATTGAACAGGGAAAGATGCAGGAAAAATAACTCAGACCTAAACGTAAAACATTAACAGCCTGATGGTAAAGTAAGTTGTAATGTGTGTCATATTATCATTGAACATTTTAACAGTTATCTCTTGTTATGGCACCAATGTTGTTATTTTCCCCTATTAGTCTTTTACTGTCAGGTCTGAGTTTATTTTTACACATATTTCTCCCTGTTCAAATCCTCATATCTCTTCCTGCTGGTGACATATGCTCAGTTTGAAGACCACCATATCACCAGTTTAAAAACATTTTTATATTTTTTATTGTTAATAATGAAAATTGAAAAATTGAAAATGAAATGAAGATGAGAATTTATGAATTAAATGCAAGTTTTACATGAAATCTATGGTTTTTTTTGAGGGACTAAAAGAAAATAAATATATTTCATGATCTTTTTTCTGAGTCTAGATCTAGATCTCAACATCATTGAACATGTTTGAGATTACTTTGATTGTGAGAAGCAGAAAGTGCAACTTCTAAGACTGAACTTTTGAGATGTGGAAAAAAATCATCAGTATAAAAAAACAAGTTTTCTGAAAAGAATGTAAGCTATAATAAAGGTAAAGGGTAAACCCAGTAAATGCTTCTGTGTAATTTTATTTTAAATACATATTTTCTGATTTTGTTTTCCCCTGGTGCTTACAAATAATACCTTGTACATAATGGTCATTTTGACTGAAATTAAATAAATCCAACTCGGCCCGCTGCCCGACCTCAGTACAAAAGGATTGCCAGGACTGGTCCAGTGGCAAGGCAGTGCAAACAACTTTTAACCAAGTTAAGAAGACCACATGGCTAGTGGTCCCCATGCAGTTTGAGTTTAAGACCACTTATGTAGCAAATATTGTCTAATTTGAATGATTTACAACAATAAATTAGTGGTGAAAGTTTTCTTTAGGTTAAATGAGATTTTAGCAACGTTCTGTAAAGCTTTTCCAGCCTAGCAACAGAAACTACAAAACAATGCATGTACAGAAATGTCAGTTCATGGATAGGTCAGTCAGATATTTGATTTGTAATTCAAATGCAATTTGAATTTAATATAGTGCCACACAATCATGTAAGTAAATTTAATCCCTCTGTCTCTTGTGAAAACTGTAAACATAGACACACCAAAACTAACACAGATGTTCAAAGGCTCATCTCACCATTTGCATTTGATTATATTCTTACCCTGCATGAAAACATTTCAGAACATCACAACATACGCATTCATCAGAGTTGAGGGAAACTCATCACGGAAAGAAGTTATAAACTTTAAGGGCTGAGACTGTGCATGAATACTATGCACAGCAGCCTAAAAGTGCTAAAAGGACAAAGATAGAGGCTAAAGCCTACAGATCACAGATAAAAAAGGTCTCATCAAATAGCAATCCATGTAAATGAAATATAAATAAAAGAGCAGGAGTGTTTCTGTACTGAAAAGAGGGTAAATGCATAATTATATGCATCTGGGATTTTGATTTGAAGTGCACATTGACAATGCTGCAGTTTGCAAACATAGCAACAAAACTTCATGCAGATGTGCTTGTTTGTGTTATTTTTGGCAAGTTTAGTTGGTAATGCATTCTTCCACACTACAACTCTTCTTATGTGATTTTGGTTTAGAAATCTTGAATTAAATAGGATTCTCCCCTGCAAACTCTATAGACTACTGTAAACCAGAAGCCGCCGTGCACCGATCTGCAGATACAGTACAAAGTGGAGCTGTACTACATAGAGTGCATTTGTTACGACCTGTCTAGGGGTTTGAGATGATCATAACATAAAAAAAGACAAAAGAGAGCCAGTTGACGTTTAAACAGGTCAAATCGTGTTATTTTCTTTTTATGCTGCTCTTTTGTGTATACGACACAGGAGAACGTCAGAGTGGGCATGCGCCAAAACAATAAACATAACAAGCCTAGCTAGAGATGTTAGATAACTAACTTACCTATGCAAACATAAAGAAACAAAAGTACAGTCAGTCTTTCCTAACTCCCTAACTATACCAAAAACAGGAGAAAACAAGATCAAAAGAAATGGCACCCACTCCTACAACCTGGTCGGCATAAGAGTGAACATTTACAGAGACAGATCATGAGCTTACAGTTTAACTGCAGAGATAAATGGGTATAGAACAAGAGGTAAAGCTAAGCTATTTCATTTGAGAGGAGAGTAGACAATCGCTAGCAATAAAACAAACAAGCTGAGCTGCGGTTCGGATCTAAAAACAATCGCCCCAAGCCGCCATGGAGGAAAGCCTGAGGAAAGATGACATCTGGCGCAGCCGTCGAAGATATACGCCATGCAATTTCAGCCAGCCAATCAGATGAAATTTCGTTACGGGACTCCAGCCAATCACACGCACAAGTGGGCGGGTTCCTAATAAGCAAGAGTATACGAGAGAGAGAGAGAGAGAGAGAGAGTGAGGGAAGCAAGCAAAACAAAACATACGTCCTATGGACGTAACACATTGCAGTGAGAACACCGTTATATGCCAAGCTCAAGAATCTTTTATAAATGAAACTTTTTTAAGCATCATTTATGAATTTACCAAATCTGGAATCAGCTCACTAACTCTTCAAAAAGTCACTGTATTAGAGCTAAACGATGTACCGTGAAAAACTACTTGGCTAGTGACGTTAGCTGAGGTGACATACGATTAGCATTTGTATGTTAATTTTTCAGAGTTTAAAATTACTGCTTTATCTAAGCACACTTTAAGACACGTGATCTAATTTGGCTTTTAAGGTCTCGTTCTGGGTCTAGTTTAATTCTGTTATGGCAAAATGCTCAGTGGCATGCTGGGGGCATGCAGAGAAACTGAACGGTACTTCAAATCGCTGAGCATATACCTTTATTAAAAACAATAGTTTTGAATTTTCAAATGCTGTGTGATGCAGAGAGGCATGTCCTGTGTGCAGTGGACATTAGAATATCGTCTATGCAATTTAAAAATATTCCACTCAACGCTATTCTGAAAACTTGTCAGAGGTTCCTGGGTCTGGTTAAATTTGCTAAGCTATACATCCCATGGTCCCTTAATGAGATTGCCTCATCTAGGATGACGTTATATCTCACTATGTTCTTAAATATTTTCATGCAGAGTAAAAATGTATCCAAAACAAATAGTACACATGGTGCATAGGCTAAAAATGTAATATAAACGAAAATGCAGGCTTACTTTGTTCTGCTTTAAGCTTTAGGTCAGCTATAGCCGCTTTTCTCCCACTTCATTCAGGAAACTTTTCCACGAGTTTCTTGTAAAATGTCTCTCAATGTTTGACTTTTTAGGCTGAAGTCGCTTCTCATTCTCCTGCTTCTCGTTCGAATTGTCCCATTCCACCTTAAATTGTGCCTCAGGTGCCACATTGTACTGCTGCGCCATTTAAGGTGGAACGGGAAAATTCGAACAAGAAGCTGGAGAATGAGAAGCGACTTCAGGTTCGCAAGTTGTTGCAGATTAAACGTATGAGGAAACCAACTGAGTGCTTATAAATGCAAATAAGTCCATTCATCTCCAAATTATCGAGGTTCGTCTTAAATCTTTCTCTTTGCCATTTCGTTATCTGCATTGCTGTGTGTTCAGCAGTCTGCGTGTCAGTCTTCAGTGTTAAAGGTTGGTGAATTAGCAGTTATGCGTTAACTCCAGCGTTTAAGACCATTTATTGTGAAAACTGTTAGAACTGCGAGTTATAACGATTTTACAGCAAAGAAGGATTATGTTATTTTACCTAAAAATCTAGTGCTGCTGTGAAGCCGCAATAGCTCTGCAGCAGTGGAGAGATTATTCAGGCCTGATTCCTACCCCAAACAGAGTCAGGGTCACTGATGAGGATTTTGAGGCTAAAGTGTTGCTGAAGTTTAATAAGGACTCTGAATGTCATGTCTGTAAATATCTCGCTGAAATGTTTAAATTGGAGCAGTTTTATTTCAACAGTTGCACAAAATTGTTTGGTTTGTAACCAGTTATTTTTGTTGATTATTGTTACCTGGAATGAGTGACTTTTCCTTTACTTAGTCTAAATTTTTGTTGGATATCACACCTTTGTTGTGTAAGTTTGATTGTTGGTTACACCTAAACTTGCTTCTTGATGATCTTTTTGTATATTTGCAGCTTTTCAATTGTATGTTTCATTCTGGCACATGATTAAATGCAGTGTCTTGTTCACAGTATCAGTTGGGCTTGTTTGGTGTGTCAGGTGGAGATTCACAAACATTCTGACAATCGCACTTTGAAAGTAGCTAAAAAGTAGTGCACTACTTTTTAAAAAAGTAGCTAAAATGTAGCTAGTTACAAATTTTGGGAAAGTAGCTACGAAGTAGCTAACTACAAATTTTTCAGTAGCTATCCCAACCCTGTTGCCATCTATATATTTATTGTTATTTCTTTGTGTGTTTTAAAACCCTTTCCAGCCTCTTCCTGCGTGTATCTTGCTACCTTTATATTTAAACTCACAGTGGATCCAAGTCTGACTGCAGTATGTAAGTGGTGTATGTCTGCAGAATCTGGAGAATCTAAACTAGTTGTAGGCATTATGTATACATCTCTGCAATGCAATGTAACACACTCTTTAATGATATTAATGTAAAAATACAAAAAACTAAAATTTTTAAATACGAACAGATCGAAGACTGAAATCTCTTGAACTACAACATGTAAAAGTCCCAAAAGGTCTTATGAAGTTCTGAAAAAAAATGGAGCCTACACATGCTTTTTCCAGGCAACAATGTAAATGTATTGGCATGGTCTTCATAGGCACTTTTTTACAGGGGCCTATAGGGGGCACTATGCTAGAGGATATTTCTGAGGATTTAGAAAATGACAATATACTGCTTTGTCATTCTTACTGGCTACTGGATCCAAAGCAATGATATCTATGAGTGAAATGCAAGATACCCTTAGACCTAGATAGATCTAGTTTTGCTTAGTTGTAGAGAAATCTTTCAGCACTTGTCTTTTGCACTAAAGCCTCAAGAATCTACCGCAGTTCACCAAATCTCTCTGAGATGAACAATCCTCTTTTAATAGAACAAAAAAAGGATTTTAATAAAATGTGCGCAGCAGGGTCACTGGTGTCTGGGTTGGGTTCTAGTGTTTAATGGTTGATTTACTGAATATTTAAAACACATTTTGATTTGTTTGTATTTAATCCTTAACAAACCAATTTAGGGGGAAAAAACAAGAACAGCAGTGTCTCTACCAATTTATCATATATTTACCAGAGCCTGGAGTCTTACTCAGGATCTATCCTCTTAAAAGCTGCTAAATTGTGAGACTTAATTATCTTACCCCTGCACAGTCTCCCCAAAAGAATCAATGACATAGCTAACACTTTTAGAATGGGGTGGCTGAAAGATTTTATTGGGTTAGCACAGTGACAGGGAAAAAAATTATAGTAAAATACTGTTACTGTATACTGATGTGACGTGACTGATGGCTGATTATGTTTATCTAGTTAACTCATCATCATCACATAGCCTGCTTCATAATGCAGCTCCCTGCTGAAAGGATACTGTTTGCTGAGTAAATTAGCTTATCACAGCAAGACACACTAATTATTAAAGGCAGTGTTATCAGACTCTCTTAACTGACTGTTAACTACACTGATGGCAGATGGCTGACTGATGATGGCTGACTGTCTCTCTGTCCATAACTGGGGTGGGTAGAAGGTGGCCATACTTCATTCCAAGATGGGACTGGTCACCCCTTGCCATCCCTTGGCTACGCCACTAAAAAAAAAATTGGAAGTATTAAGACAAAGAGAGGGCACACTAAATACTGAAAAATGTGATTTTACATTTTATTGTGGAGGCTGTTGTGTAACTTTAAATACTAATAAATATTTGTTTTCTGCTTCATTTCCTGACAGTGAATAATAAATAACTTGGTCATTTTGATCCGATATTAAGGTGATCTGACTTTTGCACAGTACTAAATGTATTATTAACCACTATAACGAGAAAATGTAAACATCACAAAGAATGGCAAATGTGACTAACTAATGTAAACATGATCTCCAAGAGCTTCTTAATCACAGATGCACACTGGAAACAGTTCATTTTGAACTTCATTTTAAAATTTGCCCATAGTAACAAGGTTTCAACTAGGCCAAAAGAAATGAGTTACTTTAGATTATTGATTATTGTTACTGACAGCAGGTTCACCGGGTTAATAATTCACCTGTCATGAAATGTTTTAACAGCATTGCTCTTACTTTCACTTTTGCAAAACAAAAAGTGGGTAGGTCCAGCCTAGTCATTCAAATAGTACATCGTTGTTGTAACTGAGCAGTTGAGACTTTAACTCTATCAGGACATTTGTCACGTTAACTGCAGCATATCTAGATATTGTGTGAATGAAATAAAGGTCACTAAATCCTAATCAAAGTAACCATATGCCTCACTGCAAATCTAATCCTAACCTCGATCTCTACAGCCTAAAGTAGGCTACTAGTTTGTTAGGAATTAAAGAAGAAAGGAAGTGAGGAAATAAGCAGTGTTATAGTCACAAAATCGGTTTTCAGGTTACAGAGGAGAGGAGGTGGATCGGTGGGAAAAAGCAGTGACTTTCAGGGTTTCTGGATGCAGCCCTTGAGTTTGTAGTAGTCAAGTCTGAGTCAAGACTGAGAAAGGTGGAAACCAGATGAAGATTTTTTTTTCTTTTTTAATTAAAAATAAAAAGAAGAAAAGGGGATTTTTTTAATTTCTTTGTGGTTCATTGTAAATTCATTGTCATTTATTATACATGATATATATCAACAATATAGCCTAAAATATTATTAAGTACATGCATACATACATCATCTAAACCGCTTATCCTTCTGGGTCGTGGTGGGGTGCTGGAGCCTATCCCAGCTGTCATTGGGCGGAAGGCAGGATACACCCTGGACAGGTCGCCAGTCCATCGCAGGGCAGACAGACAGACATACATACATACATACACATACACACACACACACTCACACCTAGGGGCAATTTTAGCATGTCCAATTGGCTTGACTGCATGTTTTTGGACCGTGGGAGGAAACTGGAGTACCCGGAGGAAACCCACGCAGACACGGGGAGAACAGGCAAACTCCACACCCTGGTCACGCGGCCGGGAATCGAACCCAGGCCATTCTTGCTGTGAGGCAACAGCGCTACCCACTGTGCCACCGTGCCGCCCATTATTAAGTGTTAATATATTATAACCCTAGTCCAGCTTTGTATTGTAGCTTTAGAAGCAAATTTTGGTGAGGTTATGCTTTGTCTCTTCTTCTCCAAAACTTAATTAGAATTACCACCTAAAATCATTTGAATACAAACCAGTCAACATACTTACACTGTCACTGTGAAATTAAAACATTCTAGTCTGCCAGTTAAGCCACCATGGGAAGGATCAATTAGATTCTAGCAGTAAATACATTGTATTTAAACATATAGAAGAGAAATCCTCAACTCAAATAGCTTCTCCAACATAGAACAGTTGAAAAAATGTAGGAAAAAAGTGTCCTATTTTTTTTCCAAGGATGAATTTTAATGACATATATGCACTCAATAATTTACAGAATACAGAGTACACAATCTTAGAAATCAGGGAGGAAGAGAGGAAGAAATTGTTTTCTCTGCAATGCATTAGTGTTATACCCAATGCACTGTTTCATAGCAAATGTTATTAAGTAAGAAAAACTTAGCAGAACATTCAGAAAACTTTAACCTAATAAGAAATGTAGTCATTCCAAACGATTTGAGTTGTATATGCACATTCAATGCCACACTGTTAGCTGGATGTATTTTTAGATGTGAAGCTCCTGGACCTGGCATGTAACTAGCTAACTAACTGACTAGCTAACTAACTAACTGACTAACTGACTGACTGACTATCTAACTAACTGACTGACTGGCTGGTTTGCTCACATTTGGCAGCCCAAAAATTCTCTAAAAAATCATAAATATGCATAAATATGCATAAATAAAATATTTTCCCCATATTTTAGTTTACAAAGTTAGGTAAAACTGTATCTGATTTTTTATACTTAAAATTCATACTTACACCTTTTTTCCTATATTACTTCAACTGGCCTCCATTGGTGAAAGTCACCTGGTTAGTTGATCCCAGCAGAGTTGAGCTTGAGACCCCCTGATGTAGCAGCTCTAAGGAAATATTGCAGCGGTCCATTACAAATCATTTTCAACAAAGCTGGGTTGTGCGCTACAGTTTTTCTATAGGCTGAATGAGATTTTTGCCAGCATTTGTAAAGCTTTTCCAACCAGCAAGAGTAGCTTAAAAAAGAATAGCACTTCATGGATCGGTCAGTTTAGACATATCATTTGTAATTCAAATGCAATCTGAATTCAATTTAGTAGCACACCATAAAATCGGTAAATTTAATCTCTCTGTATCTTATTAAATGAAAACATGTAAACACAGTTGCACCAAAAGGCTCATCTCACCATTTGCATTTGATGATATTCTCACTTTGCATAAAAATATTTAAGAACATCATGACATACATATTCATCCAAGCTGAGGGAAACTCATTAGGTTATTACAGGGTGCCTTGACTTGTGTACTTATGACAGATCTGACCTATGACAACTCAGTGAGAATTACAAGCTTCAAGGGCTGAGATGTAAAAAGTGAGAGAAGATTTATTTTTCAGGAAAATAACAACTCCAAACATAACGTCAAAACTACCCAGGAATAGGAAAACAACAATGTTGATGTCCTGGAGACCAAACGTCGATCTAACTGAGAATTTTTGGATGGACCTGAAAGTTGATGGTCATTCATGATCCACAGATAACTTGGGAGAGCCTAAGTAATTTTGCAATAGAAAATTGAGGAAATTTTCAGTGTTCAGGTGCAAAGCTGAGATCTATACACACAGACTCTGGCTGTAATTGTTGCCAAAGTTGACTTTATTAAATACTGACTTGAAAAGGGTGAATAGTTATGCAATCAATTATTTTGTCATTAATAATTGTAATAAATGTAGATCACTTTGTAGACATTTGTTTTCACTTTGACTGTTGATCAGTGTCAAAAAATCTAAATGACATCTGCTGTGATTAAATGTTGTAAGAGAATAAAACATGAGACAATTCATTTAATTCAATATATTTTTTTTAGGTATACACACATTATATATGAGGATACCATCTAGTATATATATATATATATATATGTATACAAGTGTATAAGTCTTAAAAGTTTGCAAGACAAGAGATATTTGTTTGTTTATTTATTTATAAAGAAGAACCATAGAGATCTAAGTGGATATGTATGTATGTGTATATACATTTTTTTGTTTAAACCAAAAGAAGTAGCATAACTGAGTATGGAGAAAGTTTTGACTGAGTTCTCTTTGAATAGTCAATGCACTCGCAAAAGTCAGATTAATCCACTTGTGGGGGTCCGAAGCACAACCAACATTAAAAATGTTCTTCTGCACATCGCATGCAATTACATTTGTCCACCAGAGAGGTCCAAATCCCCAAATCCTACATAGTGTAGCTTTAATTAAGTTCTGAGATTTTACAAAAATAAGGGTTTTTTCCTTATTTTTAAGTCAAATTTTAAAAATAACTGTGCATTGATATTTGCAGACAGAATATCGTTTTTAAAAATAACTTGCTACAGAGTACTTCTTTTCAATTACAAAATAAACAAAATATTTAACTTGACAGGGTGCCCAAACTTTTGCAAACAATAGTTTAGTCACTTTAATAAATATGTAGTCAGTTCACAGTGCAGTACATGCATTATGCCTTTGCTTTTGAACTATATATGTCAGTGTACGTTTGCTGGCTTGGAAATTGTCCAGATTCACCTGTTTCCATTGGCAGGTCTTTTGCATATGGTTGTAATTAATGCAGCCTGAAATCAATTCACAACCACACACTATTGTTGGTAATTTAATCATTCTGCATCTTGAATTACTTACAAAACTGTAAACCTAGACATATCAAATCTGAATCAGATATTCAAAGGCTCATCTCACCATTTGCATTTGAATAAATTCTTACTCTGCATAAAAATATTTAAGAACATATACATAGTCAGATACATAGTGAGATAGATGGTCATCCCAGTTGAGGCAATCTCATCAGGGGACCACAGAGTGTCTTGACGTGTACAAATCCTTTGCCTGAGGAATATTCAGTCAGCGTTTTGCTTTATCTTTTGTGTTGTTTTTACCAGCTATATATTTAGTGATTTTCTTGTCTTTTAAAATATTTTAATTACTGGTTTATTAACTCACTGACCTGTATAGCTGTATACAAACCTTTTTCCTGAGGAATATCAGGTTAGTGCTTTTGCTTTCTTAAAAATATACTATTGTTTTCAACTGTATATTATGGATTTTTCTTAATCTGATTTTATTTTAAATTGATTTATTTGTTTTTGTAATCTTTGTAAAAACAATATAGGGGAAAAAACATGAACAGCAGCACCTCTACCAATGTATCATACGTTTACCAGTGTCTGGAGTCTTACCCGGGAGCTATCCTCTCACATACTGCTGGATATAGTGACTTCTTCTTCATACCCCTGCATTGCTGGATCCTTTGGTTGGGTACAAGAGGAATGAAAGCAGGTGGAAGCATAGCCCCTTCTGATATACTCACCATGAACCTAGCTATGGCTGAGCTTGTATCATGTATAAGTTTTTTCCTCCTAATTTGTTCTGCTATTTTCAACAGCCACTTCGTCTTGTACTTTGGTTTATTGTTTGGTGGAACCCAATTGGTTGGGCGTCCTTTGCTGAACAGCTTAATTTGTGTGGAACGTTATGCAGCTGTGGTTTATCCAGTTTACCACAGGCACAGCTCTTCCAGACAGAGATACGTTGTGGCCGGGGTGGTTTGGATGGTGATTTTAGGTTATGGTGCGGTAAACATTTGCACTTTCCCAGTATTCCCCACAGCACTGTTCACATCCTTACACATGGTCGATTTCCTGATGATCACCAGCTGTAGTCTGCTAATGCTGAGGGCCCTAGTGAGACCAGGTCCAGGTGAAAGGGAGAATAAAGAGATGCAACATAAGAAAAGGAGAGTGTTTCTAATTATCACAACCATCCTGGTTGTTCTAATGATTGCATATGGCCCATTTTTAGTAGTGTTCATTATAAAGGATGAGCTCTCAATCAATACTTTCTGCGCAATGCTGGGAATCAGTCTGTGGTTTTTCAAGCCAAGCTGTGTAATACAGCCTCTTCTTTATCTCTTCAAGTTACGCAAGTTGCCATGCATCAAAGCGGCTTGAACAGCAACCTGGAGGTGCAGATATAATATACAGCTTTGTACAAAATCCATTTGCAGTGCGTACTTTAGTGCTTAATCAATCTCTGCTTGATATGATTTACAAAATTGCTTTATCTTGTATAACTGATTGCTAATATAGTAACAACTATTAGATATTCTAGCTCAAAACCTTCATAAAAACATTGGGCCTCATTTATCAATATCTTCCTATGTTTTTCTTAAATTTGTTCTTGTGAAAGGTCCTTAGAAGAAGTCTATGTCAGATTTATGACGGGTTCTTAAACCACAGAATTGCTCTTGAGTGTGTGTAGATTTTGTTCTTACCTAAGGAAAAATCCCAAAAAAGAAAACATTCGTGAATGTCAGAATCTTTATGAAAACTGTGTGTGTTTTGAGAATGTAAGAAAGGCTGGTGAATGAGGACCATTGTTATTAATCTTGTAGAATGATGTACTCATAAACTCATAAACTAACTGACTAAACAGACTGACACTAAAGTTTTTTTGACTTAGTCACCTGTAGTGACCATTTGCATTTTTATAAAGTGTTTCACTGAAATGCATTTTATTATTTACATTATGTCTATTTATGTTTATTTATATAAGAAACCATAGAATAATCACTTAAGTACAACAAATAAATAAATTACCTGAATTTATGTGTTTTTCTTTTCTTTCATTTTATTCAATGCTGCAGTGAAAAAATGTAAATATTATAAATATAAGAATGGCAAATGTGACATACTATTGATAAAAACAAGAAAACAATGTTAATTACAGAAACACACTGGAAACAGCTGTAACCTTGGCTGTAACTAATAACATTTCAAAACCTGGCCTAATGAAAAGTGATCTGAGTCACTTTAGATTATTGATTACTGTTACTGATTGCAGCTTCAACAAGTTAATAATTAACCTTTAATGAAATATTTTTATACATGCCCATGATCTCTCACCTTTACAAAACTATGTGGGGAAAGCTAGCTTAGTCAATCAGATAATAAAGTTAAAGTTTTTGATGTAACTAAACAGTCGAGACCTTTGGCTCTATCAGGACATTTGCAAACACAATCCTAACTTCTGTTTCAACAATCTTTGCAAAAGGCTTTGACCACTTCTAAGGTTGGCTATTACTTTGTTAGGAAAGAAAGAAGGAAGGAAGGACTTGTTCTAGACATGTTCCACCCACAAATGTTATTTCATAGCAATTGTTGTGAGGTTGTACAAACTTTAAAGAACATTGGCAAATGTAGTCATTTCAAATGATTTTTATTGCATATGTCTATAAGTGGTTACACTGTTAGTTGGGTGTAGTTTTCATAGTGTAATTCAGATACAGGGACTGCAAATTGTACATTGTTGTTACATTCAATCTACATAGATTTGATTAGCTACAATAAAGTCCAGCTCAGTAGTTTAGTGTTTTAGACCAGAAACTGAGCATTATGTAGTGACTCTAAACAAATATTTTGGAAATCTACTGTGAATCATTTACAACAAAATGAGTTGTGTGCTAACGTTTTTCATTTGGTTGAATGAGATTTTTGCATTATTTGAAGCTGGTGCAACCTACAAAGCAGCTACATTAGAACAGTAGCTATGAAAGAATGCATGTGAAAGAATGGCAGTTCATGAATAAGTATTTCAAATATAAAATTCAAATAAAATCTGCCAATTTTCTACCAAAATTTAATCCCTCTGTCTCTGGGTAGCCCTGCGATGGACTGGCGACCTGTCCAGGGTGTAAGTTAATGTTTTGCTTTTTAGTGTGCAGTAAATACTTTTAGCAAACATACAAATTAACACCCTCTGATATACTCATAATGGATCTATTTGTAACTGAGCTTATGTCACATTGTAGTTGTTCCCATAATAATAATATTGTTGATTTTAAAAGCCTTAAACACAACATTTAAATACAGGATACGTCACTTAAATACAAAATGCCCTCTTTAAACATAGCTAACTGTAAATGCTCCTGCTTGTGTTTATTGTAAGTCGTACTCAATTGCTTGGCAGAAAAGGAAACTGTGGCAGTTGCTCAGGATTAATAAATATGCAATTTATTCATGAATATGAAACAAAAAATCCTTGGGCACTGTGAAACATGGTGGTGGCAGCATCATGGTTTGGGGCTGTTTGTTTCTATTGGACCAGGACAGCTTGTTATCATTTAATGAAGCTATGAATTCTACAGGAGAATGTCAGGACATCCATTCATGAACTGAACCTCAGTTGGGTGGGTGGGTCCAGCAGAAAGACAACAAACCTAAAAACATCATTTAGTCTACAAAGAATGGCAGAAGAAGTGTTACATTTTAGAATGGCTTAGCCAAGTCCAGGCTTTAATGCAATAGAAAAGTTGTGGCAGTTCTGTGAGGAGGAATGAGCCAAGATTCCTCCAAGTCAATGTGCAGGGCTAATCAACAGTTATTGGAACTGTTTGGTTAAAGATATTGGTGCTCAGGGTGGTCACCAGTTCCTGAAAGCAGATTCACACTTTTGGCAACAAAGACATTTAATATTGCATCACTTTGTTTAACAAACGAATGAAAAACTGTTTTTGTTCTTTATTTTATCGCATTCTTTTTATCTATTGTTATGACTTCAATATCTGATAAAATTTTAGGTCACAATTATCTAGAAATTCACATGTTAAAGCGTTCACAAACTTTCAGCATTGTATTTTTCTTTCCTTTTATTCACATCCCCAATGAGAAAATATAAATGTGATTATAGAATGGCGTGTTAAACACGATCAACTGCAAATAAAACAGTATATCATTATAGTACACCACCTATTCATTCCCATTCATTCCTATAGCTTGTCTGGCTGCACCCCTAGTTGACTGAAACGTTTTTTTCTGTCCTCTATTCTTTGGTTTTTTGTTTGATCTGGTTTGATCTGGTGACATGCATGTTAGTAAGCAAAATATATTTGTGCTTTTAAAGAGGCTCTGGACCACAGAACCACACAAAATCAGGGAAACTATTGGGACTCAGCCAGTGTACAGGAGGTTTTGAACGTAGCCTCACACTTTGCCACAGATTCAAGGCGCTTGGTCATGACGTCAGAGCGTTTCATCGCTCCGAGCCTGATGAGCTTCGATTATCCGTCTCAGAAAACACAGACAAAAACAAACAAACATGCCATCAGTGAGATACCTGAACAAATCGCACCTGTTTCCAAATGAACGTGTATATGCCGCTCTAAACAAAGCCGTGCATTATTCTCGTCTATACCGTATGTCTGCTTCAGGCCAGGGTTTGTTATGATGAGGGGCGGGAATTCCAGCAGGGCAAAGAACACAGCCTCCCTCCCTCTCCCTCTCCCAGCCGTCCACTGAGGCGTGTGGACTGACCACGGAGAGACATGGAGGTAGGCTGCAGACCGACGTTTTGTGTGCTTTTAACTTGGTTTATTTGGGTCTTTGAATCACAATAATTACATTACTGTGTGAATATCAACTTGTGGTCTTGAATGCAGCACGAGCTGAGATTGCTGGGAGTTGTTACCCGTCCAAGATTTCCCTCGAATGTCCTGGTTTTTGATTGCCTGTACAAAAAAAATATGAAATGCATTTTTAGATGTTATCTAGTATTTCCTATTAAATTGGCTTCTTTTTATCAAGTCCATTTGTATCCATTTGTATACAAAGAATGGGCATATGTGTGAGAAACATGCACTGCTGGTGACCTGCAGCACAGTAACTAAGAAGACTGGGTTCTGTAGCTAACTCTATATATCTGCATGAAATTGCATTGTGAGCATAGCTACCTGTCCACTGAATTCGTTAAAAAAATAAACAAGCCACTGATTGTCCAGAGTGTCCAGAAATTTATTTTACTCAGCACGGTTAGTTTCATCTGTTAGTCGTTTCTCTAGACGTGTTTGCATGCGCTGTGGGCACAGGCTGGTTTGCTGTAAAGTGCCTTTGCACCCGACAGGTGCCCAAGAAGCTGTTGAACTCGGTGGAGAGGTGTGTAGATGAGGCCTTGGAGGGCACTGTCAGCAGCAATGCGGGACTGGTGCTCCTGAAGGGTCACAGGGTTGTGCTCCGGTCTGACCTCCAGCACTTGAAGGGAAAAGTGGCCCTGCTATCAGGGGGAGGCTCTGGACATGAACCCGCACATGCAGGTAAGTGCCAATCCTCCACCAAATCTTTCATATCAGTATCATTATCAGTTGAGCTGATATTCATTCACTATACCACTTAACAGATGTGGGTAGTATTAACTATACTACATTTAATCAGTACATGGAATTGATGGATTGGTGGATTTGTGCTTCTTTGAATATTTTACAAGATTATAATTACACTCCAGTTTATTTATAAGGAAAGGACTTGGCTGCACTTCAGCCATTGAGTTGCTAATTTCATTTTTGAATTTAAATGTGTTCATTACTGTTGGTTCAGCACCTGGACCACTTTGTTGTTGCTCAGATTTGTTGTTTTTGAGCTTTATCATTTTATTTTAGACCAAAAGGATCTCAAAATAGAAGAATACCACCAAGCAAAGTTTAGTTCCTACGCTAGTAGATGATGGATGTGCTGCGTACCACTGCCGTTCTATAAGAAGCTCTAGGTATTAGGCATCGTAATTATTTCAGTATTGACAGATAAATGCATTAAAAAAATTATATTTGAAGATATATTTATTTTATTCCTGAATAAATAAACTCCTGAACAATGTTAACCCAACAGAAATAAATGTTATATTTCTGTGTAACGGTAATCCAGTAGATCACAATTTCAGATTTGTTTGTGAAACGTCATAGGCAGTAATGTTCATGAAAAATATGAGATATGAGCATTGACCCACAGTTTTCATATAGATGTATCAAGTCGTTTTTTGGCCTGACATTTTTTTACTCCTGTTCATATTGTTTTTGATGGGCTACTTTTATTTCTACATGAGTCATTATTTTAGTGATGTAAAAATTCTTTTAAATGGGTTTAGTTTACTCTGCCAATTTTTTGTTTTCTTGTTTTTTCCCCCCTTATTTGTCAATTTATTCTCCTCAAGGCTATGTTGGCAGAGGGATGTTATCAGGGGCTGTAGCGGGGGCAGTGTTTGCCTCCCCCCCTCCTGGAAGTATTCTGGCAGCCATCATGACCCTTTGGCAAAGTGGTTCTTCAGGCGTTCTCCTGCTAGTTAAGAACTACACGGGTGACCGTCTGAACTTTGGTTTAGCTGCTGAACAGGCGCGTTCACAAGGAGTCCCCGTGGACATGGTGATTGTGGCAGATGACTGTGCCTTTGCCCAGCCCAGTAAAGCAGGCAGGAGAGGACTGTGTGGGACCGTGTTCATTCATAAGGTATTGAACTGAGCAGATGTATACAGAACTCTGTTAGTGAGAGCATTTGGTAGGCCAGCAGGAACTGCTGTGATGTCACCAGTTTAAAGTCCTCTGATGATTTTGCATTTTGATGAGAGAGCTACTCTCATGGTTTAAAATACACTACTGCGCAAAAGTCAGAAAACACACTTTTTATTCAATTTCCAATCAAAACAGTACAGGTTATTTATTTTACAGTGTCAAAAAAAAGCAGGAAGCATACAATTAACAGAAAATTACACAAAAGTTTCAAACACTATGTATAATATTGATTATGTCAGTATTAAATTTGTCCACTATATTTCTGCACTCTATTGCCACTTTTCCATTCTTCCGATCTTAAAACCAACAAGTTGCAACTGTGTTCTTCCACTGAAAGCTGTTCCTAAAGGAGTCACTGACATTCTGTTCTTCTTCAAAGAGATGCTAACATTCACACAAGCAACTTCCCAAACTCACCTTAGCTGCTCTGCAAATTTCTTTCTCATGTTCTCATCACTGTGTGTCTGAAAGGATGTGTAGTTGTCAAGAAGCTGTTACTGAGAAGAGGAAATAGACAAAAAGAAGAACATTTGTACTAGAACACCAAAACTGGACATCTGAGAAGGTGGTGTCACAGATCACAGATTCTTGTTTTTATTACATTTTACAAAATGTTTCAACTTTCCAGGAAATGGGGTTTGTAAATTTGTAATTTAGATTGCTTGGGTTGCAAGAAGCACAAAATGCAACCAATTTCTAAGACTTTGGAGAAAAGAATGAAAGTTGTAATAAAGGCAAGTAAATACTAAAAAAAGATAATGCTTTTTTTGCTGAAAAATTAATAATGTAGTGGCCATTTGACTGGTAATTAAATAAATAGGTCTTCTCTATACAGTACTGTTTTTAGGAGTTTGATATCAGTCTTCTTGTTGTTCGTGATTATTCTGTTGTTGTTTATGGCCTGTTTATCTGTAGCTGGCTGGAGCACTGGCTGAAGAAGGATGTCCACTAGATGGGATTGTTGCCCAGTTGACAAAGGCAACAAAGAGCATTGGTGAGAATAATTTTTCGTTTTATTTCACTTGATGCTATTTCTGCCAGAAAATCATTTTCTAATATCAAGGCTGTGGTCACTCTGCTGTAGGCACTCTGGGCGTCAGTCTGTCACCATGCAGCGTACCAGGATGCCAACCCTCCTTTCAACTTCCACCTGGAGATATGGAGCTAGGACTGGGTGAGATACACAAGAAGTCTGTATTTACGACCTTTTTATGTTGAATGATTAATAGACTTCTTGACAGAGTTATTAAATTATATAACTGAGCATGCCTGTGTCTGTTCAGGAATTCATGGAGAGCCAGGCATTAAAAGGTCCAAGGTTAGTCCACTGTTTGCTTCTGAGCAGCTATACTGATATTAGCTAGATCAGTTTATAGCATTTTTCAGCTAAATCCAAAGCAACATTAACTACTTTTGAATATAACTTACTGCTACCTTGAAGTTAATTTAAAGGAAATTACACATAAAGCTAGTGTATCATCTGCTTTTTTATCTGCAAGATTCCATTTAAATCCCTTTTCTACTGCTTTACTTTTAGATGGCCCCTGCTGATGAGGTTGTGAAAACAATGATTGATCACATGACTGACCCCTCCAGTCAATCACATTTGTCCCTGAAATCAGGTATGCTGTAATGCACAGTGGTTCAATGTAATAGATTTATATTTATATTTGGATCGCATGTGAAGCTTTGTGGGAGTTTCTAAATGCCTGATTTTCTTCTACAGGAGACAGAGTGGTTCTCTGTGTGAATAATCTTGGTGCTCTGTCCTGTTTGGAAATGGCCGTCGTCACCAGAGCTGCCATTAATTATTTGGGTGAGTGTAACATGATTGAGATTAATGAGGTTAATACAGTATTTCAGTTGTACAAAACTTTAGTACATTATACAAATCCAGAGGGCAAGCAATAGAAATAGATATGGACTCTTTCATCTTCACATTTATTTATATTTTGAACAATTTCTAGTGGAATCTGAAATATTCTGTTTGAAAAGACCCACTATCATGTCGTGCACTGTGTAGAAATGTGTATTGAAGGCTTACTTTATCCTTTTTAGGAAAAAGTCATCCATGACTATCTAATGGTGTTTCTGGGTCATTTTTGTTTGTTCTATGTTTCACCACATTATTCCTACATGATAAAAACTTATCAGTATCTTCTAGTTTTAACAAAGTTAATAAGAATGGCTTTAGACAATAATTTCATTGTGAATATTGCAATGTTAAATAAGGCTTTTATTTGTACTATAGGTGAAAGCTTGTTTTAGCATGCTCTATTTGCTGTGTCTCTAGCGACTCGTGGAGTCCAGGTTTCCAGGGTGATGTCTGGCTTTTTCATGACATCACTGGAGATGGCGGGTGTATCTCTGACTCTGATGAGAGTAGATGAGGAGATACTTCGACTGTTTGGTGAGTTCAGTCCAAGCAGTTTGTAGAGTATCAAAGCTTTAACTTATTTATTTTCCATTGATTATTTTTCCCTGCAGGTAATCAGATTTCGCTCTATAAAGTTCTGAAGTGAGACTAAGTTATTGTCCTATTGTAGGATACATGGCAAATTGAAGCTATATGCAGAAGAGCCGGAATAAGAGTATTAAGTAATTTATTAGAGCATGAACTACAGCCTTACCTACTTCAGCTCATTAAAATATTCAAAGGTTTTCAAAGGTTGTATACATGTCTATTAGATTTTATTAGAACTGGGTGTATCCTGATTTTATATTAATGTATAGTATATTTTGTGTATATAATATGTACTTGCATAAGTCCAGTATAGTAAACTATGGTACTTGTACAAATTTGCTATAAGATTCTTGTAGGAGTCCTATAGAAATGCCTGTAGTATTACTACAGATATTTTTTTCATAGGAGTATGTTAATAGTAGTGTGTTAATGTTTCTATTTTTAGGCTACCAGAGCATTCAAGATAAAAGTACAATATCTGATACAAACCTGTGCTGTAGTGTCCCAATCTAACATGCTAGCCATAAGCTAATGTTAGCCCCAAGTTAACCAGCAAACTTGATAGTCACGATACAACGATACAGTATGGTCCATTTCGATATGTTTTGATACATCATATGTTGTATCATAACTTCTGTAGTTAGATCTAAATCCTTCAGTAATTGACCAATGTATAACATTTTTGGTCATCTTTGCATTATTCTAAATTTTGGCATGAGACTCAATGGATCCATTATGTATTGAAACTCTGTTTATTAAAGCTATGCTGTGCAATTTAAATGCTTTTGCAATTAAAACCTCTTGCAGATGCTGAAACCACAGCCCCAGCCTGGCCCAACCTCAGCAGTGAGAGCGTGACTGGGAGGAAACTGTATGTGGAACCCGCAGAGAGACCAGCAGCCTCTGAGATAAAACCTGACCAAGGTAGAGAGGCAGAGAGCAACATGCAGAATACCCCCAAAACCTCATGCCATTCTGTCTTTTTACTGATTTCACCCACCAGCGCCAGTGTTCAATGGCAGACCACAAAAAAAAATTTGTTGTTAGTTGCTTAGTTGAAACATCACCATTGTATTAATTATTTACAATGTAGTTAGTGCATCTAGGCAGACATTACTTAATTAACATATGACATTTGGGGGATTTTAATGAAAATTGTTTTTGGCCGTTAGGTCCTTTCACATTGGTCATGCGTGCAGTTTTGGAGTCTGTGTGTAAAACCCTCCTGCAGCGGCAGGAGGAGCTCAATGCCTTGGATCGTGCAGCTGGGGATGGAGATTGTGGGAGCACACATGCCCTTGCTGCTAACGGTAAGGCATGTTTATATAGGTTTTGTGCAAAACTCAAAGACCACCCTTCAGGAAGGGGAAAGTCAAAGGAAAATAAGTGAAATATGACATATGTCATAAAGATACAGAGAAAATGAAGCTCATAACAATCATACAAGACCTGGCAAACCACCAAAAAGCTTTCATCTCTGAGAGAGAGGAAAAAATCAAGCTCCACGCTTCAGAACTGAAGAAAATGCAGGTGTTTATGAACATCATTCCACTGTGAGAAGACAACTTGGTGCTATGGGTCTAATGGGCTGTACCTATCAAGTAGTCTTTACTGAGAAAAAATTGTAAATCAAACAAAGAAGCTGCTGATGTTCTCTTAACAATGGATTGACCACCCCAGAGTCCAGACCTCAATGTGATTGAACGCGTTTGGGATTATTTGAACTGTGAGGAGCAGAAAGTATAACCAACTTCTAAAACTGAACTTTTGAGTTGTAAAAACACATCCTTTTTATTTCTTTTCAAAAAACGAAAAGCAAGTGTTTTGACAAAACAAAAGCTGTAATAACAGCAAAAGATGAGCACACAAAATCATTGTTTCCCAACCTGGTCTTCAGGGCCTTTACCAGCCTTTTGTTGCTCCCATCCTGACATTTTTGGAACATGTTGTTGGCACCAAATTCAAAATGGGCATACATTTTTCAAAAAACAATAAAATTTCTCACTTTCAGCTTTTGACATGTTGTCTTTGTACTATTTTCAATAAAAATAGGGTATAAATGATTTGCATGTCATTGCATTTTATTTTTATTTACATTTTGCACAACGTCTCACCTTTTTTGGGTTGTACTTTTTTCTCTGACACTAAAAAATTGAATCCCCTAAAGGCCATTTTTATTGGAAATGAATAAATGAAAGGTGGTCTCTGACTTTTGCATTGTACTGTATAAATTTTTTTATGTGGGCTGTAATTTTTATATCACTACATTTTCCTACATATTCCTGTCCTGTGTCACCCACTACAGCCATTCAGGAGTGGATGCACACTAGCACCATCCCAGGAAACCCTTGCCTTCTGCTGACAGCTCTTGCTAGATTGGTGGAGGAAAAAATGGGTGGCTCTTCAGGAGCGGTATGTAGATATCCATCAGATAAACTTTCAGTTCATACTATAATAGCCTCAACCCGAGGGTCAGTGTTACAAATGGTGTGATTCATGTAGAACCAAAGGGGCTGTATTCCAGATTTCAACCTAAAAAGAAAAAAACAAACAACCACAAATAGCAATAATCATACCTTACAAAATGTGTGGTGTACATGTGTCAATAACGGCACTATAGAAGGTCTCTGTAAATGCATTAGGGCTGTTGTCTGGGCTCAAAAAATGATTTAAATTTAATGTAAATTTAAATATACCAATTTTATTTAAATTTGTCATATTTTTCCACAAATGTTCTCTTCTAATGATATGTAAAATTCAAAATAAAATTTGAAATAAAAAGTTCAAAATGCAAAAAAAAGAATGAAAATTATGTCTCCTACATCCACAAGAGGGAGCTCAACATGCATATCAAAAGCTCACATTGTTATAAACCAGTTATTGTCACGGTCACTGAGAACCACAACTTTAAACTGCAAATGTTATACACTCCAGAAACTGAAGGAGCATCATATAGTCCTTTTTAAAGGTTTAGGTGTCATCAGGGCCTTGTACACATTAGTATGATACTTGTCCTCCATGTTTCTCACTGTCTGACAGCCTAGCCGCTAGAAAATAAAAATGCACGATGTGTTAAGATGTGGCTACACCACCACCCTCACCCCTACTGGCACTCTGCCATGGCACAGATTGTAGACAGATTGTGAAATTTTAACTGGACTTTTTCTACATTCGAATATGATTTTTTTTTCCTTTAACTCAGTGAATATTTGAATTTTAATATTTATTTTGATAGCTTTACAGTAAGTGTTGCTTTGTTGCTCTCTTCCCTTAGCTGTATAGTCTGTTCCTGACGGCGGCTGGTCCCAAGCTGAGAGAAGGTTGTGATGGAGCAGACTGGGCCAAAGCAATGCATGCTGGGACAGAAGCCATGAAAAGGTGGCTCTAAATGTATCTAGGCTTATCTCTGCAGCATTTAATTGTCCTCTAACAATGCACCACTGCACAAATTAGCTTGAAAGGCTTGTCTTAATGCTCGTAGGCCACTAAATAAAATCTTACCCAGTAAAAGTATGTAGTTTTGCTTAAAATAGATGGAAGAATAGGCCTGTCCATGATCATGAAATTTTAGCTGGCACTTAATTTCCGCATATAGATAATTGTGATTAACAGTTTAATTAAATTGGTCAATCATCTGTAGTTTGTAATAGATGTTTCCAGCCTAGTAGAATCTCCAAAACACTGTATATCCATTTGTAACAATTTGGGAAATAATACATTTTTGAAAAGAATGTCAGCCAATGTATAATAGAAAACATCTCTGAAAAAGGTGGTATTACAACACTGAAATTTCTTGTATGTGTAAAGCCCACTCCCAGCAACATACATCATAGAAAAGGAAATTCCTGATAGTGATCTCTAATGCGTTATGAATCGAACCCCTTCAAATAGTTTCTTGTATGTTTTGATAGGTATGGAGGTGCAGCGCCTGGGGACAGGACTATGGTAACACTTGTTCTGTCTATGTTTAAAATAATTATGATTACATATTACATATTATTTAGATCTACTGTTTTAGTAACATTACTTTCCTTGCCTTTCAGCTGGATGCCCTGTGCCCTGCTGTGGAAGAATTGATGAAGTTATCCACAGCTCCTCCAGGTGGCCATATGGCGGTCCTGCAGGCAGCAGTGGAGGTGCGGTACACTAGCACTCGACCAAATGCATGTCGTCTCTCTATTTTATCCATGCGTTTATTCATTCTACATTACACATTTATTGTTCCTGGCTTATTGTCACAATTGTCCTTACTTTCTTCCCCTACAGAAAGCAGAAGTGGGTGCAGAGTCCACTCGTGACCTCGCCGCAAAAGCAGGCCGGGCAAGCTATGTTGCATCTGAACATCTGACCCAACCTGACCCTGGGGCGGTCGCTGTAGCTGCCATTTTCAGAGCAGTGTTTGAGGCTCTGGGAGGGAAATGATCTACGCTGGTATAATGACATGATTTGCAGATCAGAATTAATTTAACTGAGTGTTAAAATCAACTATTAGAGATATTCACATATTATCAGTATGGATAAATCAACTGATATCATATGTATTTACTTAAATGGTGAACACAATTACTATGCTGTCATGGCATGTAATGGCAGATGGAATAAAAGGGGACATCCCCAATTTTTTCAAAATTACAGTATATTTCAATCATCAAGAAGTGTAGAGAAACTTGCCAGCTCTGATTTCTTTGCAGTGGTGGTGATAGGAAACAGGAAACAGTACTGTCTTGCATGTACCTCTCTGCCATAAATGTTTTTAAAAAATATGGTTTAATTATTTCAAGACTATCATAATCAGCATTTCAGATATCATGCAACCCATTATGACCATTTTGCATGATAACTTTCTGTGATGTAGCTTTTAGAGGCAGATGTCTGGTTCCTGTGATTACCTCTGTGAACATTTCTGATGTGGTAAGTTTATGTGGAATAGAGCATTCCTCATCAAACCACAGTGAATATCTTTGTTTACATCTTAAACACTTAATTATGCAGCAGTTTTGAAAAAACAGTGGACTTCCTCTTAACTATAATAGTATTTACAATTCTACTTGCTACAGTTAAATTCACTGAAGCTGTACTTTAAAGGGGCTGCATGGTGGTCTTGTATTCTTTTTGAAAGCTTTTGTGAAAAGCATAACAAAGCACTTTAATTAATTTCCATTCTAACCATTTCAATGCTAATATGTATTCTGTAAGAATATTGAGAATGAACAAAATGACAAAGTTCTAATCAACTGGTGATTAACTGGTGATCAGAACTGTGCAGGACCTTTAATGACTGAATGGGACCATGTCATAGAAAATGGAGAATTTTTCCAGACTGAATTCAAATGCACTTTAGATTTTTAAAATGCACAATTTGATTCATTTAGTGTGAAAAGAAACTACTTGCAAGAATCACTGTGACTCAAAGGTCATTTTATTTTGGATTTGATGTAACAAAGTTAACACTAACATTACTAACATTAGTAATGTATAAAATTGAACCTAATAAATTGTAAATTAATGAATTTGCTTAATAAATTGTATTAATATGACATAGCAAGTGCAATTTATCGTTGCTGTCCAAAGAAAATATAATGAAGGGTGAATGAATGATGAACATCTCCAAAGTGAAAACTTCACAGAAGAGGCCAAAACATTCTTTACTTGTAAGTTAAGGTAAAGAAAAAAATTGTTTTCAAAACAGATTTGAAATTTAAAAATTGTATATTTTCATACAGTGTAAAGGGCAGCTGCCATGTTTAAACGGTGTAGAAAAATAAAAATTGTGTGTGTGTGCGTGTAAATAAACCTTTATAGCACAGTAACACATCATCAACACACACACACATTTTATACCAACAACAAACAACATAAACAACAGCACCACAGCAGCAACTGTCTTTTCTAACGGAGGGCGGAGGGGGGGATGGCACACATAGTACAGCTTTGCAAACCACACATATACACGTGTGTGTGTATATAGTGATTTTATGTATATCCATAGGTTTGTATGTTCGTATTTCCACACCTCTCCTCGTGGCATTAATTGTAGTCATCATTTGTTAGATCAAGTGTGCTGCTGAAGAAATGTAATAAATCCATGCTTTTGCAAATAATAGAAGCATTGCACCCCAACGTATAAACAATGCGTAATAACATGTAATTATCATATTTCTTGGCTCTGTGGTGCATGTGCAAAGTATATTTCAAGTTGACTCACTGGAAACAGAGTCAAAGTCCATAGCAAAGGCAGATGGCAGATTAGAGCAGAGCAAGTAGAGGGAAGAACCTGTCACACCTGCAGACAGCGTGAGCGTGTTTCATTCTCAAAGGCGTAAACAGGAAGTCGAGCAACCAGCTCTGAGACTGAACAGAGGGACCATTAGGACTGTGAAGCAGACACAGTTGTTTCATTTCAGTCTTTTTCTGCTTGTTTTCACTCTCTGAATCCGTCAGTCTTTTCCTAACTTCCTGTTTCTAATCTTCTCAAATGGGAGGCGGCATGAGAAGCAGCACATGCCGACATTCAGCTTAAACGGACTAACTTGAAGACTTTCAACAGAGGTACTTTCTTTTATGAAGATTTTATCTCTTCAGTGAAGGAAACTGTTGTATTTAGTAGGACTGTGACGGTCATTAGCTCACTTAAAACATAAGTTAAACAGTAATGGACGTTGTGGGTGTGTTTGAAGGTTTATATTACACCAGTTTAAACCAGTAGAGCATCTTTAGTAAATCTTTCTTTAATTCGTATGTGTTAGATTACAGATAACTGAGAACGTCTCATTAAAGTGAGTAAAGGTTGATCTGAGGCGAGTGATTACAGAAAGATGAGGTGGCTCTATCTGGGGGAGATACATTCTTTAAGCATTTTTGTGGTGCATGTGGTGCTTTTCTTATTTTATGTGTGGGTGGTTTAGAATTTGGTCTAATAGTGAATATGTGGATTTAATATACAGAAACCTTGTTTCAAAACCATGTCTGTTTGATTGACCTCCTCTACAGACAGATTTCCTGTGTTTGTTGATTGTTTTTTTTTTTTAAACACACAATTATATTTAGTTCTGTCAAGAGGAAATGGTCCACCAAATTAAGAAGGATGCCACTGCAAATGACTTTTTATAATAGTATTATAATATTGGAGCAGTGTGGCAGCCTTCAGCAGGAAATATTGGTTTAGCAATTTGAAACCTTCAGTTCCTCAGTCTAAACAGAGCCATATCACTGCCCACATCTGCCTACATGTGAAATGTGCTACATACAAATAGATTTAAGAAGATTAATGGCTGCTCAGTTCAAGCTTGATTTAAAAAAAAGAAGAAAAAAAGCCACCCTGAGGTGGATGTAGCTGTGAACATGATATTATGATACTTTCGGTCTCACTCTTTTAACTCTCTGTCTCTTTTCTTTTTCTCTTTATTTTCCTCCTTTTTTATTTTATTTTCTTTCAGATGGAGTTTGCCTGCAGTCATGTTGTTTGTAACTGGAGGCCTGAGAGTCTAGCTGAAGGTAAGATTGTTTATTCAGGGGTTTTAAGTCACCTGTTTTAATTAGCATGGACGCATGACTAATTTTGTTATCCAATAAAAGTGAATGCATAATCCTCAGAACCACTGTTGAGTTCTAAACCAGGGTGTTTTTGGAAACATGATCTAATTTAAAAATGTGAATGATCTCCAAACTATCAGTCTGAACAATTTACTAATTGAACATTCTTTTACACTGTGTTTCATCTGTTGTTGTGGTTAATACAGCACTGTGAAAAAGATCACCCTTCATCTGTTTAACCCCTTAACTGGTCAGGTTTTATCATACACTTGTATAACCTAAGAATAGCTCAACAAGTTTGCACTGAAGTCCTTGTAGAAACTGAAAAATAAGCCTTAGCGTGTGAGATTTTAAGGGGTGTACTTCCAGTCAAAACAGCCATTCAGCCCACGTTATTCATCTTTCAGCATTGGGGAAAAAGCTGCAAACATACCTTTAACAGAAAATTACAGAGAAACATCAAGACTAAATATAATATCACATTTTTCAATATGTAGCGTGTCCACACTTTCAGGAGACTTGCTTTCAGTTTGCCGAAGTAATCTGCAGGGGTCTTTTTCCACACCTTCAAAATTCAGTCTTAGAAGCTGGTTGAGTTTTCTGCTTCTTGTGATCCAAGTATTTGAAGAAACATTCAGTGATGTTGCAGACTGGGCTTCTTTGCTTGATTTGCAGATTTTCTTCCGCTTTATCTATTTCCGTTTCTCAGTAACGGCTCTTTTACAGGTACATATCGTTTCAGACTCATAGTGTTGAGTTGTCTTCTCACAGTGGAAGGATGGACAGAAACACCTGTGGATCTTTTCAGATCTGAATCAAGAGTGGAGCTTGATTTTCTCCTCTCTCTTAAAGATGAAAGCTTTAATTACTGTTTATCTGATGGTGACAGTTTTGGTGGGATTCCAGGTGTTGCGCAGTAGTTGGGAGTCCAAGTTTCTCTATATCTTTTAATCATTTTATGAATTCTAGTTTTGCAAACTCCTGATTTTCTCTTTTTTTCTTTGCCTTTCTCCTTCCTTATGCGAGTGGATTATCTTGTACCTAATCTCCTGAAAAATAAACACTTTCTCCTTAATGGCTATTTTGACTGGAAATAAATGAAAGGTGGTCTCTGACTTTTGCACTGTACTGTATTTAGTCCTGTTCTTTATCATCTTGTATGGTCTCGCTGTATCCTCCAGGTCTTTCCTCCACACTGCCCTGTGGTTTGTCCAGAACACATTCTGAACATCCATACGACAACCGCATTGCTGTCATCCCAACTCCCAGTGAGTTACTGACATCTTTTCATATTATTCAAAACTGTATATGGATTTTTTTACCCTGTGATCCCTCTGCATTGTGTGTGACAAGTACTATAGTTACTTACTTTACATACTCATAGATAATCGATGTCTTAAATTCATGAGGTAATATTAGAAAAAAAAATTTGATTATTAGAAAATCCAAAATTTTGATAAGGATCAAAATTAGGAACAGAAAGATTGAATAGCAGTAAGTGTGTTCTTCCACACTGCATTACATGTCACCCGCTTATCATTGCCCTCTCCTTTCAAACGAGTCCTGCACAATGTCTGTTTGAAATGTCAAGCTGAAAACTGCTTTCATGGCAAAGTCTTTGATATGTCTTTTGACAGTTCAAAGCAAAAAAAAAAATCACATCCTTTTGTGGGTGTGAAGAAAAAAAACAACAGAAGCACTTTCTGGAAAGGTTGCGATCAGAGTAAAAACGCAGTCGTTAATCATTTACTGAAAATGAGCTACTTTGCCACATTATGCAGATTCTGAGAGTATTTTTCACTTTGAGTTTTAAAGTTTCAGTTTGAGTTTTTAAAATGTTTTGTCTTCAGTGCCGTCGGTAACACCACCGCCTGTACCTCCTCGTCGCACAACACAGAAACACACACGACCCACCTCAATGCCACCTCCACTACCCCCTCGAGGTAAGGAATCCCCCTCCTTCACACACACACACACGTTTGTCTTACATTCCTTGTGAGGATTTCTATAGGTTTTTATTGATTTTTGTAGTACTGTAGCCAAATAGTACTACTCCTACAATTAAACCTCACCCTAAACTTGACTTCTGTATCCAAAAGGCAATTTTCCTGCAATTCTTCCTCACATTCTCAAGTGAGGACCTTCATTTTTTGCTTGAGCAAAAAAATATCATGTTGTCCTAGCATTGTGAGGACATGTATTCCTTGCACGAATAGCAAGACATGCACACAAACACATGCACACAAACACACACACAAACGGAGTATAACTACTGATACTTGGGACAAGCGATGCAATTTAATTATTTTTACTTTTTATTTATTTATTTATTTATTCTTAGGTCTGGTACCAAGTAATATAAAGGGCAGTATTCCAATACCACTACAGATACTTTTGAAAACATTGTTTTGTACATAAAAAGGGTGAATTTGTTGCTACTCACACATTAATTTTAGAATTGGCTCTCTGTATAAACAAAATTAAAATTTTAATGAAATGGCTGGAATACATTATGCTTTGTTTTATGTTTGTGCAGTTGTTTTGGTCTGTTATTAGTCTCACAAGTCCGACTTCTGTCTATTGGCAGGTTTGATCAGTATACACTTTCACCTCCACACGCAACCAGGAACAAACTTTTTACTCAGCTTTATCTATTTTTTTTCTCTGAGCTAAAGATGGGTTTTTCACCAGTATTTCACCAGATTCTCGCTCGCTCTTGCTCTCTCTCGCTCTATCTCTCAAGGGCTGGAGGCTAAAGGGCAGACTCGTCTTAAAGCCAACGTAAACGTGGTATCACTCAAAGTAGGAAACCTTGTGGATATAAGCAAAGGTGAGCTACTCGGTGGATGTACATGTGCAAGTGTCTGCATGCGAAGTAACACTTGAATGAAGTGTAACCTGCATCTGGAAACTGAACTGTCCTAACAAATAATTTTCTCTCAGCATCCAGTATACAGAGCAGCCAGAAACCAGTGCACTGTGGGAAATGTAGGGCAGTCATGTCTTCTGTGAGCAACTCACAAACCAACCTGAATTCAACAGTGAGTCATGGTTATCACACCCAGTGATTGTATGTATACTACTATTTAAAAGCTTGTAATCAATGTTTTCAATTACAAAATAAACGTATATTGGCAGGTAAATGTATGAAATGATTCTAATATTCTAGGCCTGTGCAATTTTACAAGTGTACATAATTATAAATAAATAGTAGGAAGAGTTCAGATATTTGAAACGTGTAGAGCTGTGGATGAGTCTAAAATCACACAGCAGCTTATAACAACAACATATAGTTAGTTGCCAAAATGCTTGAAATATTGAAAACAACTTCTAAAAGTACCATCTAGTGTCTATATTAGAGTACTTATATCAGCATTGTAGAAGTTGTTAGTGTGTATAAAGTAATAACAAAAATTCTTAACATACAAAGTGATTCTCAACTTTTAAAATGTGTGTTTTTATGCTGTATCCCTGGATGACTTCATCTAATAATGTTTTTTTTCTGCATCTCTCTCTCTCTCTCTCTCTCTCTCTCTCTCTCTGTAGACATGGTGCTGTGAGTTCTGTGGTAAGCAGAATGTTCTCTCTCAGAGTGAAGTAAAAATGGGCCGCTCTCCTCTGTGGACTCCTCCAGGCAGAGACGTGCTCTACGTAGATGAGGAGATCGATGCAGACTATATGAACCTGGAGGACATGCTGGTGGTCTTCTGTGTAGACATTTCTGGTAGCATGAGTGTCACCTCAGAGGTTACTTTTCCACTTTTCCTTTTTAATCCAGCAGCTTCTCCATACACATAACCAACATCGTTTCTCTTTGTTTTACTTTTTTGTGTTAATGGTTTCTTTTTTGGTTTTTGTCCTGCTCTTCTCTCCTGTCTGGGTCACTCAGGTGTCTCCTGGTAACAGCATGAGATCACCCACATATGTATCACGACTGCAGGTGACTGATACTTTTGTTGTCACACATACCAAAATAGAACTGTCACTTCTACCATTGACTCACATGAGCAGTGTGAAGTATGAAGTGTGTCATTTGCTGTTCACTTAATGACCCTTTTAGAAGCAAGGCTGCAATGATTAAATTAGTTAAAAAAAAGCTCTTTAAAGCCCTGGAAAGTTCATATGATACTCGCAGCCATTCAGACAAATTGCAGTGCACTACAGGAAGCAAGGCAGGGGGATGTGGCATCTGTTGTTTCTTGCACTATAGACGTGCTTGTCGTTTAATTTTTAATAATAGCAGTATTTCATAGATTGATCACTTATAGAAATAATTATTAGTTGCAGCCCTAGGTGGAAGACAGCAGTGTTCTTTACCCCAGTTTTAGCTTTCTGTGAAGTCAGAGTTCTTATAAAGACTGTTGACTCAGTGAACATCTTGGTAAAACCCCTAATCAGTTAATGCAAGTTATACAAGACCAGTCTTCTATCTCTTGGAATAGGGAGAGACCCATAAATCCAAACTGAAAGCCAAATTGACATTTCAAAAACATATTTAAAATCACACGTAAAATCTGAAAAAAAAAGACATAAATAGTTTATAACATTTGGTTCAAATAACTCAAATAACCTGCATATCTCTACAAGAAGAGGGAGGCTTTTACACCTTCATGAACAAGCTGATTTGCACTTCGAGTTCAGAACAGTGACACAGCCGCCATGCTGAGCGATACTGAACTATGAGCTGTGAACTCTTCCATTGTAATGTCTCTACAAAAGTTTGTCATAAATCTCACAGAACTGCAGTGTTTATAACTTGAAGTCTACTAATTTCTTCCAGTCGATTGTTCTAAACAAGCATTCCTTTGGCTGTTACTGATGTATTATATGAAAGTAGATAAAGGATGATACCAAATGTGCTGCTGTCATGCTTCCTTTTGTGTTTTCAGGGTGTTCAAGATGCCCTCCTGATGGCACTGACCTCCCTGCTAAAATCTTCACCTCACCGTCGAGTAGCACTGGTCACTTTTAATGATGAGGTAAGGAAAAGAGGTGGGAAAAAGAGCTGGTTGTGTAAGTGTTGTAAGAACAAAGACTCATTCAGCTCTGAGTATGAAAGTGCCTTCAAAGTAAATAATTAAAGAAACTGCGAGAACACTTGATTTGAATGCTCCCTACATACAGACTTCAGCACATGCAGAAGCATTGAATAACATTTAAAAAGCAGTACATGAGTATTTGTAAATGGCTTGTACCAGTAACCGCAAGATGACATATCATGTTTTAGGATCTAAATGACTTAAATGACTTAAGTGTCTTAATATTGACAACAGACAGAAATGTATAACCCTCACTGACAATTCTAGGATTTTTTTTAGGTGTGGCTGTAATGGGACCACAGTTCCTGTTTAGGGGCCAAATAAAAAAGAGCCCCATAATAACTCACAATATCTATATATATTCGTATACATTATTTAAGTTATACACACATATTATTCAGTGTGTTTTACATTCGACGGCAGACAGTAAAATTTAATCATAAGGCTAATAATTTCACAACTACCAAATACAGACAAGCAATACAGACGCTCTCTAAATGTTTACTTTTTGCCAAATGCAAGAAAAGAAAAAGAAACCATTAGTTTTGTAAGTACACCCCGGTCTGCTGAAAGGTCTTATACTGGCGCAATAAGGCGCAGAGTGCCTGGACACCTATGATCGCCATTTGTGATGTAATTTGCAGATGATTACTTAGCTCTCATAGGGAGCACAGTCCACAGAAATCAACGTGTTCTACGTAATTTTAGACAAAAGCGAAGTGGTACCTGACCGTCTTGGTTGCAAACAATGATAATTTACTCATACTAGCCTATTTGCACCCACCATTCTAAAGCTATTGAAGAGAGATATCAAATTTGTGAAAATTATACTGCTCAAGAAGCTTCTTGCAAGAAGAGGTTTCATTTAGTAGCACCATTAAAGCACTGACTTCCAGTAAATTTAGCTAATTAATATTAAGTAAGTAATGTATATTCACCATTCAAATCCGGGAATTGAGGTCGACGCGTTTGTCAGTGATGTGACTAGAGGTGACAAGTGTCTGGTAGATCTCCTAAATAATTATTTTGATGAATAGTTTCTATTGCGTAAGTTGAAGAGCATCAGTATCTTCATCGATCTGATAAAAGCTTTTCTTAATTAGGCTTTTGTGTTATAAGTTGTTTTATAAGTTCCATCACTTGGAAATGATGCTTCATTTTACTGGCATAAGCTGTTCATAAATATTTAAGTGTTGCTTTATAAATACATTAGCCAATGTTTATGCATGTGTTGTGAAATATGCTTAAATAAAATTTTACCAAAATTTCATTGCAAATGCTAAGCTGCATGACTGATTTCTGTGCATTTGTATTGTCAGGTGACCATTTATGGGGATGGTACAGGAATTCCTGTCTCTCTGCGGGACTGGGCTCTAGTGGACTATGACCATGTTCGAGAGCAGGGAGAGAAATATTCCACACCACACTGCATTGCAGAGACTCACCAGTGCCTCACACAGAGAGTCAAAGAGTGAGTATGCAATTGAGTTGGTCATAGGATTTCACTCATTGGCTTTCTCTTTGTATGTCTTGTTGTCTCCATGGTGGTGATTCACAAAAACAAAGCGTATGGAAGAGTGTTCTACAGTGTATAGCATATGCCAGGGGTGTCCATCTTATCCACAAAGGGCCAGTGTGGCTGCCAGTTTTCACCCCAAACAAGCTGAAGCACACCTGTTTCTACTTGTTTAATCAGTTGGTCTTCAAACATTTCATCGGGTGACCTCCTGCTTTGTTAAAGTGGAAACCTGCAGCCACATTGGCCCTCTGCGGACAAGACTGGACACCGTTGGCTTATGCAAAAGAAGTTATAGCTCGTTTGTTCTTTTTTTATCTTAAAAAATTGTCAAGGCTTTTTCTCTTTTTTGTAAAGACTTTACTGGCTGCTGATGTCTTTTTTGAAAGCAGCACTACCAAAATAACGGGACCAATTTTGCATCCCTAAAGAACAATTCAGGGAATCGTTCATCAAAGAATTTTTTATAATGAGATCTTTGAATGTAAAGGACCCTTTACAGTTAAAAGAAACTCCACATAAAGGTTCTAGACCAATTAATGGCTTTTCCTAGAAACACTGAAGCCAAGAACTATTAGGGACCCTTATTTGTAAGAGTACAATAAAAACATTGTGTGCTGTGATTTCACTTTCAGAACCCATTGTATGCCTGTGTTACAGATTTAAAAACTACAGATTTAAAACTTGTTTTAATGTGGGGAATCCTAGATCAGCTTTAAGGTAGACCTAGCTCATATTTTTTTTACTCTTAGTGCTTGGTTATGACAGTTGTATCAGCCTGTCATATACAGCTGCTGATCTTGCTCTGTTTATTTCCGTAAGGATTTTTGTCTGCCCTTTTAATACAGTATGATGATTCTGTGCTGTCACCATTCTCATCCAGATTAAGAGAGCATGGAGCTACGGCACTGGGCCCTGCTGCACTCGTATCTGTTGCTATGGCATCTCAGTTCACAGGGTCAAAGGTCAGTATCTGTAACCCCATTTTATTTCTTTTGATTAGCTCAGTGTCTGAAGTCTGTGCTCCAAACTTTCCAAAGAACACTGGATTTCCACTTATTTTGGTGATATCAAGTTGTGTATGTTCTGTATGTTTACTTTTAGGTCATAATTTGCACAGATGGTCGTGCCAACATAGGCCTGGGCCAGTTAGAACAAGAATCCGCCCACTCCCCTGCACCCTCACCTTATTTCTACAACCAGTTAGCCAACCATGCAGCAGAAAAAGGGTATGTTACAAAACCTCTTTTCTTCTTTGGCATATAAAAAACACTGTGTCTATTGTGAGCAAAATTTAACATTTAAATATAGTGCAGTGTGTAACTGTTCCCTGAAGGAGCACCCACTAAAAGCTTTAGGGTCGCATACCAGATGTGCTGTCTGTAGCTGGTGGTTGCTGAGGAGGCCACTGAATGTGTTGTTTTTGTGAGGAACTGATTGCAGGGTCCTCATCCCCTCCATGTGCACTAGCAAATTAGGCAGACAGATGGCAACGTGCTCCACTGAATATGCAAGTCTCAACAGCCAGATTTCTGATTGTGGTTAAAGTGTCTGGTAGATTTTATTGCTCAACATGGCAAAGAATTATGACAGGAAGGGACTGTTTGACTGATATGTAAAGCGAACAGCCTCAGGCTATTTTTTTTGAATGACAGATAAGGCTAGACCATTGTCGAAATGGTGCTACCACAAAAATGGTCCCATATCAGTGAGTGATGTTCACAAGACATCTCTACTAACTTCTTGAGAGATCTCTGCTAGCTGCTACAAACAAAACTCTTGAATAAGTGATTTTTTTCCAATCCAGCACCTCAGCATATCTGTGGGCAGAGCAATGATAACAGTACACTCAACATAATAACTCAGAAGGAAAATACTGTAAGCATTTGCTAAAGACCAAAAAAAGAGTTTTTATGTTAAATGAACTGAACAATGTAATTGTTGGCAGGGTTAGCAATAGAATGTTTTCCACACTAATATACGTCTCTGTGGTTGTGTTTAGAGTTATCGTGTCAGTGATGACATTTGAAGGGGAGGACTGTCGCCTGGCGGAGGTGGGGAAGCTGGCTGATCACACAGGAGGCAGGGTGAGCGAGCCATACTGCCCATTAGCACTGATCCAGAATCAACCAGCCCTACCATTATAAGACAAAATCAGTTAAGGCACACTTATAAGCAGTAATGTACTTGCTCTGCCTTTGGGGTAAATCTTAATAACTGAATTAAATAAAATAGGGCATAGACTGCATCTATATGAAGTGAGTACAGTTTATGTCATGTAATCATGCAAAGGGAAGAATTCAGACACAAAGCCAAACAGAGATAAGGAATTCCCTAGGCATCTAGACTAGTGACCTACATACCCTATCACTACCTGTGCACCTGTGTACCCATGTGTGCACACATACTCACACATCTATTTAGGCCAAACCCGTAGAAATGCAAGTTTTGCCCTCATGTGTTTTGAACGGAGGTTTGTGCTCAGAGCAGAACATGCCTAAATACCGTAAGTCTGTGACCCATTTTACAGAAGCCATGATATTATCACCATGAACTCAAAAACAAATAAAAAACAACAAAGCTTGCTGGATATAAGTATTTCTTTTCATTGGCAGATCATTAAACATGAATATACTTTATGCTCTTCTGCGTACTGTGTTCAGAGATTAGTAATAATAGTAGTCAACATTGGCACAGTGGTTAAAAAAATTCCCCTCCACATGCAATGTATGACAAATGACTTCATCCTGTTCTCTTCCTCTTTCTATGCTGTTGACTCTGTCTTTAGATCAACATAGTCAACATTGGAACAGTTGCTACAGAAATTCAGAGTGCTTTGGCTGACAGTGTTTTGGCAACTAATGTTGTGGCAACTCTGCTAGCACCGGATGGCGTGTGAGTATAAATGATCATTGTATCACTTTCATTACTCTTGAATTATTCTGATTTTAAACAAGTATTTCCAGATTCTCACTGAAAATGCTAATGCCTCTTAGGTAAAGATGAAAAGAAAAGCAGTATCTTTTAGATGCTTGAAACAGAGACCTGTCTCTTTGTATCCAGTACATCTCTGATTGTTGCGTTTTGCAAGTCATCACTTAGTTAGAAACTGAGGAAGTAGTACAATGCTGCAGTTTCTAGCTGCAGTCATCGCTGCTTGTGGTGTACCAATATGTGGTATTTGTATAGACTATATAAAGATGATTGCTGCAATGTCTTAAAGCTAAAAACAGTAGTGTAAGTTTCTGGCAGGTCCAATCAAACATTCTCACAGGCAGTCGTTTTGGCCTGCAGGCCACACTTCAGACAGTCTTGCTCTGGAACTCTTGTCTGTGCTCCTTGTGGCAGTTTGAGTTGTGAGTTGTGAAAATTAAGCAGAGAAATTCATTTTTTGATTTTCTACATTTTTGCCTCAGATTAAAACTGAAATACGTTTTTAAGATCAATGTGCACTTTGATTACAGTTCTATTACTATATTTCAATTTCTGTGGAACTCAAAAAAATGGGTTTTAATACTGTTTTCCACCAGATATTTCCCTTATGAAGAAGATAATCACAAGTTAGTGAGGGAGATTGGTAATGTAACAGAGGGGGTGGAGATCACTTTCCAGTTTGCTGTTAGACCAGACAAAGCGGACAGTAAGTTAAGAAAACAATGTTTCTCACTCTTGACTATGTGACTTTGTGACTGCAGATTAAAAAAGATTGCAAAATTCTGTGAAGTTGTTTCGTTGTTCTGAGAAACTGCCTCTTCAGTGTGTCTATGTGTGTGTGTGTGTGTGTGTGTGTGTGTGTGGGTGTAGGTGGGTGTCAGTATGAGAGGCCGTTTAGGCCAAAACTCCTACTTACCTCTCACATTCACTATCAAACCTCACACAGACACACTACCAAACCTCTCACTCTCACTATCAAACCCTCTCACACTCACTATCAAACCCTCTCACATTCACTACCAAACCTCTCACACACACCATCAAACTCTCTCACACTCACTATCAAGCCCTCTCACACTCACTACCAAACCCTCTCACACTCACTACTGAACTCTCTCATACTCGCCATCAAACTATAAGGCGTTCTTGATAGTGAGTGTGAGAGAACTTGATAAAGTCCTTTTGGTGCTATAGCGGTCCGTGTGTTCTCGGCTTTTATTCTGTGATTGTCAGTGAAAAAGACTCTACAGGACTCCCGCCATTTAACAGCGAAATTAAAGAGGAATGAAAGTCGCGCTGCCCGGTAACAATGAGAAAAAATCATTGTAATGTCACGTCGTCAGATGTGAACTTCGTTATAGTGATGCAGCTCCAAACTTAAGAATTAAAGCTGTGCGCTGTCCTGTGTTCATATTGTTCATATGACTGTGGCGGCTCTGGTTTTGGGAAGGAGCTTTAGAGGCGCGGTATGCGGAGCTGCGCCGAGGCGCCTTCGGTACATTAAACTAAACTCTCACTGCGAGACTCTGTGTTCGGCTTTAGGTCCTGATGTGCTGTTTGTTGTGAAGGGAAGCGAGGATTAACCGTTCTTTACATAGAAACAACCTAAATCTCGAGTATGATCTGAAGTGTCCGTATGCCTGCAAGAGGCGCGTGCCCGCGAAGGGCCTAATTTCAGTGATTTCTGAGTTTCTGAGACCAGGCGTGCCATCTGCACGTCCACTTCAGGTTAAGGTGATAGTTTTTTTGATAAAGTAATTTACGGACCTTTATTCCGTTGTTGTTTGTTCTTATTATTATGCTTAGTGTGTGAAACAAAGCTATTTCGTGATTTTTCCACTGACAATAACAGAATAAAAGCCGAGAACACACGGACCGCTATAGCACCAAAACGACTTCAGGGTTTGATAGCGAAAGTGAGAGGGTTTGATAGTGAGTGTGAGAGAGTTTGATAGTGAGTGTGAGAGAGTTTGATAGTGAGTATGAGAGAGTTTGATAGTGAGTGTGAAAGGGTTTGATAGCGAATGTGAGAGGGTTTGATAGCGAGTGTGAGAGAGTTTGATAGTGAGTGTGAGAGAGTTTGATAGTGAGTGTGAAAGGGTTTGATAGCGAATGTGAGAGGGTTTGATAGCGAGTGTGAGAGAGTTTGATAGTGAGTGTGAGAGAGTTTGATAGTGAGTGTGAAAGGGTTTGATAGCGAATGTGAGAGGGTTTGATAGTGAGTGTGAGAGAGTTTGATAGTGAGTGTGAGAGAGTTTGATAGTGAGTATGAGAGAGTTTGATAGTGAGTGTGAAAGGGTTTGATAGCGAATGTGAGAGGGTTTGATAGCGAGTGTGAGAGAGTTTGATAGTGAGTGTGAGAGAGTTTGATAGTGAGTGTGAAAGGGTTTGATAGCGAATGTGAGAGGGTTTGATAGCGAGTGTGAGAGAGTTTGATGGTGTGTGTGAGGTTTGGTACTGAGTGTGAGAGAGTTTGATAGTGTGAGAGAGTTTGATAGTGAGTGTGAGAGGGTTTGATAGTGAGTGTGAGAGAGATAGTGAGTGTGAGAGGGTTTGATAGTGAGTGTGAGAGAGTTTGATAGTGAGTGTGAGAGAGTTTGATAGTGAGTATGAGAGAGTTTGATAGTGAGTGTGAAAGGGTTTGATAGCGAATGTGAGAGGGTTTGATAGCGAGTGTGAGAGAGTTTGATAGTGAGTGTGAGAGAGTTTGATAGTGAGTGTGAAAGGGTTTGATAGCGAATGTGAGAGGGTTGATAGCGAGTGTGAGAGAGTTTGATAGTGAGTGTGAGAGAGTTTGATAGTGAGTGTGAAAGGGTTTGATAGCGAATGTGAGAGGGTTTGATAGTGAGTGTGAGAGAGTTTGATAGTGAGTGTGAGAGAGTTTGATAGTGAGTATGAGAGAGTTTGATAGTGAGTGTGAAAGGGTTTGATAGCGAATGTGAGAGGGTTTGATAGCGAGTGTGAGAGAGTTTGATAGTGAGTGTGAGAGAGTTTGATAGTGAGTGTGAAAGGGTTTGATAGCGAATGTGAGAGGGTTTGATAGCGAGTGTGAGAGAGTTTGATGGTGTGTGTGAGGTTTGGTACTGAGTGTGAGAGAGTTTGATAGTGTGAGAGAGTTTGATAGTGAGTGTGAGAGGGTTTGATAGTGAGTGTGAGAGAGATAGTGAGTGTGAGAGGGTTTGATAGCGAGTGTGAGAGAGTTTGATGGTGAGTGTGAGAGTTAGATAGTGAGTGTGAGAGGGTTTGATAGCGAGTGTGAGAGAGTTTGATAGTGAGTGTGAGAGAGTTTGATAGTGAGTGTGAGAGGTTTGGTAGTGAGTGTGAGAGTTTGATAGTGAGTGTGAGAGAGTTTGATAGTGTGAGAGAGTTTGATGGTGTGTGTGAGAGGTTTGATGGTGTGTGTGAGAGAGTTAGATAGCGAGTGTGAGAGAGTTTGATGGTGTGAGAGTTAGATAGTGAGTGTGAGAGGGTTTGATAGCGAGTGTGAGAGGGTTTGATAGTGAGTGTGAGAGAGTTTGATAGTGAGTGTGAGAGGTTTGGTAGTGAGTGTGAGAGAGTTTGATAGTGAGTGTGAGAGAGTTTGATAGTGTGAGAGAGTTTGATGGTGTGTGTGAGAGGTTTGATGGTGTGTGTGAGAGGTTTGATAGTGTGTGTGAGAGGTTTGATGGTGAGTGTGAGAGGTTTGATAGTGTGTGTGAGAGGTTTGATGGTGTGTGTGAGAGGTTTGATAGTGTGTGTGAGAGGTTTGATAGTGTGTGAGAGGTTTGATGGTGTGTGTGAGAGGTTTGATGGTGTGTGTGAGAGGTTTGATAGTGTGTGTGAGAGGTTTAGTAGTGAGTGTGAGAGATTTGATGGTGTGTGTGTGTGAGGTTTGATAGTGAATGTGAGAGGTTTAGTAGTGAGTGTGAGAGATTTGGTGGTGTGTGGGTGTGAGGTTCGATAGTGAATGTGAGAGGTAAGTTGGAGTTTTGGCCTAAACGGCTCTCATATGTGAGTGCATGCTTTTGGTATCAAGATTTTTTTTTGTTTAGTTTTAAATATTACAGTTATTTTTAGATTTTAGATTTTATATCAACTATGTTATTGATTATTCCTTTTTACTCTCCTTATCTTTTTTTTTATGTTGGGCGTACTTGTTTAAAAAATGGCATTTCTTCCCTGTTTATGTATGTTTTGTTGATTTTCTAAGTGAAGATATGTTAGCAGATAAATTCAGCAGATAAACAGTAACTGTGCATTAAAATGTGCAGACGTGTGATCTCTGTAGAGGATGTGTTAACTTATTTTAGTTAGAAAATAAATGAAACGTAATTTGACCATGAGTGCCCAAACTTTTGCATGAGACTGTTATCAAGAATAAAAGCATGGTATGAGAAAGTACAAAAATTATCATGTATAAAATGAAATTAATTTTTTAATACTTGAAATACAGGTGGTAAATAAATAACTGTTTGTGTAGGTTTCCAGAGAAGGGACAGAGTTCCTTTTCAGCTGCAGCTGTCGTTCAAGACCCGAGACTTGAAGAAAGTGAACAGAGTCATCACTCAGCAGAAGCGTGTGACCACCAGCGGGTAACACTGCACAAAATTGTACCAACACATTTACATTTACATTTACATCATTTAGCAGACGCTCTTATCCAGAGCGACTTACAAAAAGTGCTTTGTCTATCCAGAGAAAGAATCTTCGCTAGCTACCGATAGGTTAGAGAGAAAGTCAGTCCTAAGCTCAGATACTGGTAGAATCTGGTAGAATCTTATATAACACCTGTAATATAATATAATATAATATAATATGATGTAATATAATAAAAATATCTAAAAATAATTCACAGATTTGTGCTTTTGTCCCCACTCTCTATCTCTCTGTAGCTGGGTGTGGGCAGGCAGTCTGAACATGTCTGTGCTGGGAGTTCACTGTGCTCAGCTATGTGCCAGACTCACCATGGAGGGCAGAATACTGGAAGCTCAGAATCAACTCAAAGCCCAGCAGGACCTTCTCAAAGACATCAGGTGTGTGTTGGTGCACGTGTTGGCTGTAGCTAATAGCCAAGTGGTTGCGGGAGTCTTGTGTAATTTTGTTTTTGAAGGATTTGAGTCTTGAATAAATACTTTCTATATTTATAGCCACATCTGTCACATATGGTCAATTTCGACAATTTCCAGGTGAAAGAACAGAAAACTCGTAGACTCAGATCAGGCTTCTAATCGAAGCCAGTGGACAGCTGCTTCATTACTTGGCCATTGGCTTCTGTCATATGTGTGTTTTGAGTCAATAGGTTTTCTGTCCTTTTACTCTGATAAATGTCAACATTATTGACCATTTTAATTGACCATATGATACAGATGTGTCAGATAGAGATTAGGTCAGAAAATGCTGGAGCAATTAAGCACTACTGGAGCTGGATTAGTTGTACCAGATGAGTGAGAAGATGAGGTTCTACATTACTGTAATTTGTCAGGTACTTGACTGACTGATTCTTCGGAGGAATTAATTTCCCCAAATTAACCCAGGTACCCCAGCCTCAAATGTCACAGCCTGGATGTCATCAGCGTAATAACAATAACAACACAGCACTCATCCATATCCATTACCTGGCTTTTTATTACATAATTGTGAGGTTGATTTGAACAGGGAGGGAATTACTGAGGGAGCTCCGAACAGAAGGTCGTTCTCTCCAGAATTATTACTTAGACTTACAGAACTATGAACATTGCAGATTCATATTGGACTAAAATCAGGGATCTTGCAGATAATCACTTAAAGTACTCCCTAGGTACAACTAATCCAGCTCCAAAAGGGCTCTACAGTTCAGGTGAGACTGCAGTATATGTGCAGTGGTGGGTGTATGTATGGCTCTAAGGCTCTAATTTGATGTTTTAATATGTCTAACAGTGAACAGAAGCCAATTGCTAAAGAGGAGAGTATCTATGGGAACTGGATCAGCACTATGAGTATGATCTGTGAGGATCTCACCACAGACACACAGGTAAGCACACTTTACCACTGATCTAATAACTACACATTCATTATTCCATCACTAGCTCTGTGCATCATGAGTGTAGAAACCATTGTATCAAAATGTATATTTTGTCCCCTCCACTTCTATTGGTTTTGTTTGTTGCTTCTTTACACAAAAGTTAAAATACAGCGTCCATATGTAATGTGTCCAAATTGGATATGTTGATATATATTTGGATATGTTGATATATATGTGAATATGTTGATATACATATGGTGCCATTCTTGCTATGGGGGCAACTTAGTGTAGTGTAGTTAGCGTATAGGAAGAATTGTGGCTGCAGGGAGAGAATCATGAAAGAACGAAACATAGTGTCAGGACCTGAGTAAGGCCTGTTTCACACATACTGCGTCATGCTTTTCATGATGTATTTGTGAAGAGCTTTCACAGCACTGAGGCCATGCCGCAGCTTCAGACTAACCAATGAGATTATTTTTTTCCTAACTCAGTAAAATAAATGTTGAAAACCAATGAAAATGAAATAAAAAAGAAAATGAGTAGAACACAAAATAAGTACACATTTTGTGGTACTTTTATCAATAGGTCTATGGGCTTGCCCAATCACAAGTGAGAGGGTAAATGACGAATAGTCTTTTTATTAAGCAAAATAAAATAACTGATTTGACTATTTGTCCATTTGAAAAATAGAAGTTTGTAGAATTTGGATAAAAGCAGGTATAAGTCAGCTGTACCGCTTCACAGCGCAAATGCTATACGTATGAATGGCCTATGCATGCAAGCAGTAGCAGTCATGCTGTGGCGTCGCTCCTGTCTTGAAAAGGTAGCATTTATTTAAACAACTGTCTAATTTACCATGTAAAAAAATATGCATTTCTGTTATTAACTTGGTGCTGTGAGCAAAGCACAGCATAAATATCACATGGACCAGACTATACTTTTTTGTTTTCGTAAATCCCTTAAAGTTTCTAAATCATTCCTACACACTTGCAGTGAATGAAATATTTGCATTTTCACTTTTTACTTTTTACAGTTTTTACTGACAAGATCTGTGATTTTAACTGCTAAAATTGAGCTTTAGTTGGCACAGTTCCTTTATCCTGAAGTCCAAAGCAGAACTACTGTAAACATCAACATTTTGCTGATGGCCTAATTAGAAGGAGAATATAAAATTTACATAATATATCTTGAAAGTACCTCTCACAAATCAGTGCGATTTCAGTTGGGGAGCATTGAATGAGCCCACTTCACTGGCCTAATGCTACTGTATTTGGCGTTTACTGGGAGTTAAATAAATCCAGCTCCAATAGGCCTTTAGAAAGTGATTTAATGTATGTGTGAGTGCATATAGAATGCTGAAATCTCTATCTGCTGCTAGGATCCTTTTATCTAGCATTACATTTGATTCTAATCTTGTGAATGGGAGCCATTGTTGAGATCTCCGCCGCCAGGCTATGCATTCATCTCATGCATCTCATTGTCCACACACACGTACACACCGGCTCACATACACAACCATACCAGAACTTGCATGGTATTTCTCTGTGACTATCTGTTCTCATGCATGAGATTAAAATCTGCTGTACCTGTTCTCAGGACACGTTAGTTCTCAGGCGATGTTAATGAACTTTCACCTACTTTACTTTCCTTCAGCAGAACAGCTCAGACACCACCACTCTTCTAGCCAGCCGAACACCAGCCACAGTAAGTTCTGGAAGATGAAGGACTATCACTGTCTCACTCTGCAGTACGGTCTTAAAAATAAAGGTTCCTAAATCATTCTTAGCTTGGACGTGCAGTTCTAAACTAGTGTTCAAAAAATTTGGAAGCTGTGAAAAATGCAGAAATTTTAGATGAGTTCTAAATGAACAGAGCTGTAGATAATTATTTAATGACAGAGAGAGCTTTTGAGAGCAGTGAAAGTTAAAAGAAAATTAACATCCAGATTTCCTCATATTTAAAACCTGGTGATCAAATCTCAGGCAAAAAACCTATCAAGAAATTACTGTAAATAGGTAATTTCAGTATTATTTACCATTTATTAACTTCTTAGTGCTCCCAATAAAATTTACTGAATAAAACATCTTGAAATATCTTTTGGTGTCTTGTAATCTTGTAATCTACACTCTATACATTATGATTGAATAGAAATAAGAGTAATTATCAATATGGCAGGTGATTCTGAGCTTTTGAACACTAGTGTACAAACCATCTTTAGTTAATATACAATATATTATGTGTAGGGAGGGTTATTAAACCTTCAAAAGGTTCTTCAATCTCCCATGTCTCATTTACAAAGACTGTTCTCTGAATGGTTCTGTAGAGATTTGCAGGTTCTTCTATAGTGGGGTGTTCAGCTCTCGAATCAGGTTTGAGCTGTTAAACTGTATTAAATCTCTTTAGGACCCATGCTTAAATGGTTCTTCAGAGTGATGAAGAATGTGTTGTATATGGTTCTATATAGCGACAAAAAGGGTACTGCAATTTTTGGTGCTATATAGAACTATTCAAAAAGTTTCCATATAGAACCTTATACAACACATTCTCCATCAATCTGAAGAACCACCTCACCATACAAAGAACCATTTAAGTATACACCTGATTTTCTGAGTGTTCATGGGTCTATATAGAACCACTGTCTTTTCTAAAGAACCCTTGAAGAACCATCTTTTTAAGTGTATGTGTATGAGTGTACGGTATCACTTCAAAAACCCTTTTTTTTACATTTAGCCAATTTCTTGTAAGACTGCACAAGCATAATTAGAGCTGGCTAACTCAACAGATGTTGATGTTTTTTCAGGGTCTGTCAGACGAGGCGGCGAAGGTTGTGTACCAGATGAAGAGAGCGAAGAGCGTTGGGGAGAAGGGCCGGAAGGCAGCCATGTTGGACAGTTGAGAAGAAAGTGGCTATTTTAGCCAAAACAGTAGTAAAGCTGAAATGGTGATCAGATTATTTTCATGCCTGACTTCATAACTCACTGTGTAATCATAATGTAATAGTTTACATGCTCCAGGTCAGAAGCTGCTGATTGCTGTAAACATCAGTAAATAGACAGTAAGTTGTAGATCGCAGATGATTATATTGGTTGAAATTTGTTTAAAGTAATTTTCTTTTATAAATAAATTATAACATTTCTAACACCTCTCAGGGCCTCTTCTGAACAAGAAACTCTTTAAGCCTGGCCACGCAGAAGGTTTTTCTCAGTACAGCTTTGGGCAAGGCAATGATTTGGCCTCTTTTTGTTATTCCATTATGTACACTTTTTCATAGAGAGAAAAGGGCTCATTACTCATTTAATTAAACATCTTTAAAATATAATTTTAAAATAAATATAAGAATTTAATTATATAGATATATATAACATAATAACATTCTGTTGCAGCCCTGTTATAGAATAAAACAATAAGCCACGAGAGTTTACTGCGATTTTTATCACAGGGATGGGTATTCTTAGGCACAACACGAAGCAGAGTTATCTTAGTTATCTTTTAGCCTGTTCGCTAGCTGAACAGACATTCTAATTAAGATCATACGTCGCCAGCCCCTCAGTTTAAACAAAAAACAGGTTCTTACTTCATCAGTACACTTGGGGGTCCATGCGAGCAGCATAAGATTCAAAGATTATTCCATTGACAGCACAAGGTTTTTCCATGCCGTGGCATAGTAATACAGTTGTTGTGAGGCAGTCATAGGTGTGCATATGTCGTGGATTTTACAACGGCTCAGCCAACCAGATTTTAGGAGCGGAACTATGCATTTTATAATCTAACAGATATACATGATCACCAGGCTTTGTTACGTAATGTGGTGCATTTTTACACATTTTAACCCAAGATTACACAGTAGTGATAATCTGTGCTGTACTGTCAGGGAAAAGGTAGAGTGTAGGTACATTTTTGTTCATTAAGGTACAAACTGTGTAAACAGTCCTTAAGGTCCAATTTTGAATGTTAAGTGAATTTTGAAGGTGCATTCACGTCTCAGGGGAAAAGTACATATTTCTTGACCTAACATTTTAGAAAAATATAATAAAAAGCCTGAAGTCAAGATGTTTATGGAGCATGTATGGAGTCAGTGTTCCTTAAAAACTCTAACTACAATGGAAAATGGTACAATTGTGTTCCCAAACTAAAGGTACTGAAGACATACTCTTGAGGGTTTCACTCGGAGACAGTTTAGTATCTGTTTTACTAGGAGTGTCTATGAGTTTTTGAGTAGGAGTTCATTGCTGGTTTGAACCACCTAAAGTGCTCTGTGTTGTGATTTATGGCAGCTGAACTACTTGTAAGTGAATTCTTGAATGGCACTCGTGCAATGAGAGAGTTCTATCAAAGATCTTCCACAGACGGTATGTTCCCATTTCACTTGTTTGTTTCACTCTCTCACTGATTTTGTAGTGATAATTTTTGTAGCAGTATTTTTTATCTCATAAAAACTATTGATCAACTGTAACTAAGACTCACGTACCGAAATTGTTGGTTTTCATCTGTCAAAGAATGTTCGTTTGAAAAAAATCTTAAGTATGTGCTGTGTTGTGCTGCTTTTGGTCTGTTCTAAATTTAGTATGATGAAAGTGCTGAGCAACCTTCTTGATGTTAAATGATCAGTCAACCATATGACGCTAACTGAATGATTAACTGAACTGTACACAAATACAGTTGTGTACCTCCTATTCTTATTATATTAATACACTGATTAAATTCATCCAGACCACCCTCCATGTATTACATTTTCTGTCAAAACATCCTTAAAATACAAGTTATTCATTTTTCAGCATCAGGGGAAAAAAAACATATTTAGCAGAAAATTACACAGAAGCCTCAACAATTGTAATATGAAGATTTTCAGTATTTAGCGTGCGCACCGTTCACCTTTCTTACACCGTTCTCCTTTCTCTCAAGGATGAAAACTTTAAGCACTGTTTATCTCATGGTAACAGTTTTGGTCTGCCAGGTCCTGCACAGTCGTTAGCGGAGTTTCATTTTCTGGACAACTTTTCACCATTTGTAAAATCCAGTTTTAGAAAATGTTTTTCCTTGACGTTCCTCTTCTTTATGAAAGTGGTTTAATGACTGTTTTGACTGAAAATGAAATAAAAGAGACTGGTCTGCAGTACTCTGGCACAGTACTGTATATGTTCAAACCAACTTCAATGGAAGCAATTATGGATTTGTCACTTTTTTGTAGACTTTTACCAAAAAAGAACAAATGACTGCTTAGTCGTTTCATAGTTAAGTGTCACTGCATCATTAGTTCTCAAGACAGCTAACAAAAGGTCACCAACAAAGCCAGCATATGTTTTGGGCCATGCTGGGTGACCAGCTAATCCAGCACTAGACCAGCAAGGAATTCATGCTGGAATCCATAAATTGTTCAGACACAAGAATATGTTGATAGAAAAAAAATAAATCATAAAGAACAAATCCTTTTGAAATGTTGAAGTTCAAGAATGTTCCTCAGAATGTAGACAAACACGTATCAAGGACTACCATCAAGAAAAGAATACAGCCGTGTAAATTGAGATTTACCTCGAGATGTAAATCACTCATAAGCCTCATAAATAGAAAGGCCAGGTTAATGTTTACTAAGACATACATATAGAAAGACATCAAGGAATGTTCATGATCTAAAGCAGGGGTGCACAACTCCAGTCCTGGAGGGCTGGTGTCCAGCACAGTTTGGGGGTTTACCTGCTCCAACACACCTGATCACACTTATCTGATAATTGCCAGGTTAAATGGGTGTGTTTGAGCAGGGAAACCTCCAAACTGTGCTGGACACCGGCCCAGTGTTCTGTTTCTGGGTTTAAATTTGTGCAGTAATGGATGGCAGCGCTGGAGTTGCAGACTGGTGGTGGTGGTGGCTGTGGTGTGTGCACCTTCATTGAAAACAAAGGTTTTAAGTTTTTAGACGCTGTGTGCAACTAGACCCATAGGGCCCACGACCCCCTGTAGCCCCAGGGCCCACAAGCAGGTTGAAGCGCCCTGCTAATGTGTAGTGGTATTAATAATGGAACACAGACTTCAGGCAGTCATTAACTGAAGATTTGTGACCAAGTACTAAACGTGACAATTCGAGATTATGATCATTTGTGCTAAGACATGAAGGGACAGTGTATAAAAATGACTGATTCCTGTACGGTGCACCCAATATTGGAATACAGCTCAAAAACAACAAAAATTATCACTGCCTAGCCACTTACAGACTCATATTAAAGAGAGAAAAAAGGAGAGCAGATGTAACCCTTCACCAATCGTGGTCAGACCGGTTGGAGCACATTGTGTCCATCTGACAGCCAAGAACATGCAAGCTTTCTCATCACACAAGTGCACTAAGGCCCAATCCCATTTCACCCCTTGCCCCGACCACTTAGCCTTTAGCCCTCCATTTTGCGTGTTCACATCTAGGGTTAGGGTGTCCCCGATTTTTGTTAAAGTGGAGGGGTAGGGCGAAGTGTCAGAGCTACATGGCCCTCCAAACAGAGGTTTTGCAGGGGCTCACTCCCAACGGAGTTTTATGGCTGCGTGAGCAACCAAAAGAAACCCTCAAATGTAAGTATTTTCCCAGTTAAAATTTAAGATAACCATTGTATTATCTTTGTTTAATGTTGTTTCACTGTGCTATGGTCCTTTTCGTAATAACAAGCATAAAGAATTACTAATAGTATGTATTACTGTCTCTGTGGCTACCTAGCTAAATTTCCTGTTCCACCTTAAATAGTCCAGCAGTACTGACACCTGAGGCGCCAGAATGTAACTGCTGCTCCGTTTAAGGTGGAACAGAAAAATTGAACAAGAAGCTGGTGAATAGCTGACTTCAGCCTCATATCACCAAAGAATCAGGGGTGATCACATCCTCCCTCATATGATGCCCTACATTTAACTAAAGACTTGTAACTCACTTCCAAGGGGCAATGTGACATTCAAAAACAAGGGGTAGGGGTAAAAATAAGAAATGGTATTGGGCCTAAATTAAACACTCCACTTGAGGATTACTCAAACTGTAGTGATTCTGAAAGACATAAAAACTGATTTACAGTTTAAAACAGTGCACATCAGTATGTTGTTTATAGTCATGAGTTGGTGAGCTGCAGGAAGTGCTATAGGGACATTTTGGCCAAGCAGTGTGCTGAACATTCAGGACCTGACCTGCATAAACATTCAGCATGTCACTATGACAGTGCCAGGAGAGTGGATGCAGCTGACACGAACAGGTTAAAACCAGCCAGCTGCATGTTTGTAAAATTCCTTGCAGCCACCTTCACAGTAGATAAGGAGGTGTCAGAGGACAGAGCGGACTGTAGCTCTGAGGTGAGCACAGGAGAGAAGACAGGAGAGAGTTGAGAAGAAAAGTATAACCTTCTTAGGAAGCTGCTGGTTTTTGAGGAGGTAAGACCTTCAGGAGGGGATCACTAAAGGGGATTGAACAGTAGTCAAGATCTGGGAAAAGTAGTATAATAATCTCAGGAGCTGTAGCAGTTGTAGACTTTCAGTTAACTTGAAGGCATGTTTGCATTCAAATGCTCAAAGTTTATCACATGAAGCATTTCATACTCTTAGAAACAAGACTCTTTGTTGGTTCTTGGTTTATGTGTCAGCAACTAGGGAGGAAACTTTAATTGTTAGGGCCTTCAGACTTCAACTATATGTATGCATACCGCGAAACGAAATGGTTTGTCTTCAGGGCTAAGGTGAGACATATAATGTGCCAAACGTGACGGGACACAGTACACAAGACTAAGTATCCAAGATCGCTTCTAGTAGTACATACTTAACAACATGAGATTGAGATCATTAACAGCAATAAAGTAGCACGTCATTTTGTTATAGAGTTATAGAGTGAAATGCAATGTGTTGAAAACTGCAGTTGTATCCATGATAATAAATACAGAGGGATAAGTTATTTACATTGTGTGGTGGTTAAAATGTTTCTTAAAACTCGTACATCTCATTTACAAAAATGGTTCTTTAAACATCTATAAAAAGGTTCTTTAGGGATCCAAAATTTTTAATAGCAATTTTTAATAGCAATTTTTACTGTCTGCCAATGCCTGTGCCATTACTGAAACATAAACATGAGGTTTATTCCAAAATGCTGTATATCTGTTCATAATATTTTTTTTTTGAAAAAAATAACTGCTGACATTTAATGTAAAACACATTTTTATTTGTCTAACAAAGGCGGCTTTATGCATAATGATATTTCTTGTATGTGTAAAGCCCCCTCTCAACAACGCATATCATATCATCTTGGAAATGGTCACTTTTGTGTCTGATCCACCCATATCAGCACAACACACACTAATATGCCAAAAGCATGTCAGTGTCACTGCAGTGCTGGGAATGACCCACCACCCAAATAATACCTGTTCTGTGGTGGTCTTGTGGGGGTCCTGACCATTGAAGAACGGGATGAAATTGGCTAACAAAGTACACAGAGAAACAGATGGACTGCAGTCTGTAATTGTTTAACTACAAAGTGCACCTGTATGGTAATCGGAGCCAATAGACAATGAGTGTAGAAACAAGGAGGTGGTTTTAATGAAGTGGCCAGTCAGTGTACATAGACAGAATTCAGAACGTCTCTAGAAAATGAAGGCACCTATAACTTTGTAATAATTCATAGCTGCCTAGTTTTAGAAGAGTGTTACATAATCGGTTTTAGAGCAAAAAGAGTGTTGAACATCAGTTTTTGACTCTTGAGCTGTAGCTGTTCCTGACTGTTCTAGAACCAGTAACTGTTCCTGACTGTTCTAGAACAAGTGTTAGCATAAAACCAAGTTACATGTAAAAAAAAATATATATATTTTTTTTTACTGATAAAACTAAACACTGAGAGCCAAGTGAAGCAGCTAAATATACAAATGTTGTAGTTGTAGAAAAATTGAAATGATGAGAATGTACATGGATTGAATGGAAGTCTTTGAGTGCACACCACTGATCTTTTAAAAGATAAAGAAGGAATTGCACCTCAGCCAGCTGAGCTGCATTCCTGTGCAAAAGCACTTGATGAGGTTACATTAGATTCCTCTTTCCTTATCTCATTGAAAAATCAGCTGTGTTTTGCTGTCAGTTCTGAGATATTTTTTTAGAAACATTCTTAGAAATTTGTCTTGAGATTCTTAGAAAACCTTGAACTAAATGCACATCTCATTTGCAGAAATTGTTCATAAAGGCAATGCTTCCCATCCCCAGTCCTGGAATCCCTGCATAGATTTGTGTTGTGCCAGCTCTAACACTAACACACCTGGGTTATATTATTAGCTTATTATTAACTGCCTCATGAGCTGAAGTAGGTGTATTAGAGCATAGAAAAGAACATTTATGCAGATGCAGGAGGTTTTCCTGTACTGGAGTTGGGAAACAGTGCTTTAAAGCAGGGGTGTCCAATCTTATCCGCAGAGGGCCAGTGTGGCTGCAGGTTTTCACTCCAACAAAGCAGCAGATGAAATGTTTGAACACTAAGACCAACTGATTAAAACAGAATCAGGTGTGCTTCAGCTTGTTTGAAGCAAAAACCTGCAGCCACATCAGCCCTTTGCGGATAAGATTGCTTTAAAGAATCCTGTATTGAAAGGTTCTCCCCCTTCAGGCAGTCCAGATTTTTGTTCTGTCTTTGTGTGTAGGAACCAAGCATAAACGTGGACTGTCTGAGGGTCCCTGAGGACTGGGTTGACAACCACTGTTCCAAAGAACCCTTTTCCCATGTGTCTTTTCCCAGCCAATTCCTGCTGTCCAATATAATGACCACATTGTTTCTAAAACAGTACTTTTATCACCTATACTATCTCTCCACTTACCTCTTTTCCTTTTCCTAATCTCTCTGCCTAAACTCTTTAATCTCCTCCATGTCTCTCTTCTCTACAAATCCATCCAGAGCTATGCCATTCCTGGGTAGCTTCCTTTCTGAGGAGCAGTTCCAGTGCTCCATCTGCCTGGACATCTTTGACAACCCAGTCTCCACTCCATGTGGCCACAGCTTCTGTATGACCTGCATCGGATGCTACTGGCAAGGAGTCAAGGTGTGCCAGTGCCCGCTCTGCAAGGAGAACTTCAAAAAGAAGCCTGAGCTCCACATTAACCGCACCCTCCGTGAGATCACCGAGCAGTTCAAGCAGATGAAAGGGGATGCCGGAGCGTGTGGAGGGCTGGAGTGGGAACGGGTACAAGGAAAAAGAATTGAGGAAAGGCCTCTAAAACAAAGACAGCTCTCAGGGGATCTCTTCCTTGTAATGAAACGCAAGCTTCTCAAGCCCTTTCCTTCCAAAGGATCTCAGAATGACAGTCACACAGTGGTGATAGAGGGAACCAATTCAGATATTATCCAGCCCCAAGAGCTCACAACGCGAGTGTCTCGGAGGAGGTACACTCTGAGTGGAGCTGCCAGTGCCATGAAAGTACCTCAATGTCCAAAACACCACCGGAAACTCGATCTTTTCTGCAAATCTGATGGAGAGTGTATCTGCTCTGAGTGTGGAGATACAGATCATCAATCCCATCAAATCATCTCTGCAGAAAAGGAGTGGCTGAACAACAAGGTGTGGTTCTGGTCTTCTCATGTAATGCAATTCTTTGTATTCATCGATTTTCATTTGAAAATCAGCAATAGAAAATAGTAGCATAGTGTAGCTTCTCATATGAAAATTGAATATGAAGATAAATCGAATATATTGTCAATATATTGCATAACAAATGAAATTTCGGTAACACTATTGAAGAGCTACATTTTCAATGCTGTGCAACACCTACATAAGCGTTTCACATCAACTGTCATAAATCTATATAAACATTTATGAAGGCCTTTTTCAGCAAGTGTCTGCTGTCATAACACTTTTTGAGGTAAAAAAAAACATTAGAACTTACAGAAGCAGTCTTTATGACAACTGATGTGTTGGAATAAGCATTTATAAGTACTTATGTAGGTTTATGTAAGTTGTGCTGTCCCTGAGCAAAGTGTTACCAAAATTTCTTCTAATGTATTTTCAATATTGCTTACAAACCTACCATACATAGTCTCGAGTGTTCACTGACCTCCTGTTCTGTCATTTCTTTTGTTCTGTTTTTACATTTCTCACAGACTCAGATTGACATCACAGAAACAAAGATACAGGAAATGATTGAGCAGAGGCTGAGGAAGGTTGAAGAGATCAAATTTTCACTGGCAGAAATCAAAGTAAGAATTAGGTTTCACTGTTTTGTTTATGAGACCTCCTTTATATGTATTAAACCACATTTTGACCTGTATAAAGGACCAATACAAATAGTTCCATTAATACTTAGAACGTGAACAATGCCTTAAGACAGGGCTGCAGGTTTTCGCTCCAAACAAGCTGAAGCACACCTGATTCTACTTGTTTTATTAGTTGGTTTTAGTCTTCAAACATCTCATCAGCTGACCTCCTGCTTTGTTGGAGTGAAAACCTGCAGCCACACCGGCCCTCTGCGGATAAGATTGGACACCTCCGCCTTAAGATGTTGATTTCAGATCTGAGTGATTCCACAAATGGAGTGGCGTAATTATTAATTAATTCAATTATTTTTTTTTTCAACAATGAATTTACAAAAACATGCATTTAATCATTCAAAACAAGTGTTAGCCCACCTCAGGAACTATATCTCATTTTATACAAGGTTTCTTTGCTGACAGTGGCTTAAAGGAGTAACAGAGTTAAGTATTTTTGCATGGAATTATCAAATACGCAAAATGTGGTTAGCTAGCATCCATACTCATGGCACATGGACATTAAGGATTTTTTTAACAATTAATTTACTTTCAATCTGTAATTTAGGTAACATGGTTGTACTTTCAAAGTGACTTTGTCCATCAATATCACTGAAAAACAAAAGTTGTGAATTTTGAAAATGTCTTTTACTATTACATGCATATTTGTAAATATCAGTGGAACATAAATGGTACACCAGTAATGCAATCTCCTGTTTACCTATGATGACTTGTCACTGATAAGTTTGAACTAATATTTATTTTTCCAGATTGCAAGCTCTTATTTTTAATTTCAATGAAACACAGTGTGGTCCCTCTCAAGATTTTTCATTTTGACAAATCTAAAATCTAATCTCTGCTTTCCTCCAACATCTCTTTCCATCCCCTCTGTTCTCTTTCTCTCCTCTATTTTTCTTCACCGCTCCTTTTCTTCCATCCAGATGGCTGCAGAGAGAGAGAAGCAGGACTGCATGCGTGTGATCGGGGCTCTGCTGAGTTCCATTGAGCACAGCCAGGCCGAGCTGCTGGAGGTGATAGAGATGAGGCGGCGTTCGGTGGAGCATCAGGCCGAGGGCATGCTCAGAGAGCTGGACCTGGAGGTCACTGAGCTGAGGATGAGGAGTGCTGCGCTAGCCAAACTGGCCCAGACAGATTGCTGCATCAGTGGACTGAGGGTAAGTGATAAATGCTTTAAAATATTTTGGCAGTTTTAGGCCTCAACATCATTACAGACTTACTCAGCAGAGATTATAAGCACCAAGAAGATTGTGCCTACTAAAATATACAATGGTGAGCATCTTCTTAGTTAGTAAAGCTTATATTTTGTCCTCGAATGGTTGTGGTACTGTTTCTGCAGTTCCTGATTGTGTCTTTAATGGTTAACATGACTGGTAAGGGCTGTTGATTACAATCATGGCATGATTGTAGTTAACAGGCAATCATGGCAACTTCTTTGACAAAGTTTCCACCTTATTCTTCTGTGTCCACAGAGCTACTCCGACAACAACACTCATCTGCCAGACAAAGACTGGACTGGAGTCTCAGTAAACTGTAACTTTGAAACAAAATCCATGTACAACTCAGTCTGTCAGCTGCTGGAACACTCTCGTGAGGAGCTTCAGAAACTACCTGAAATCTGTGAGACTCATTTGTGGTTTAGTGGACTACACTGACATCTAGTGGACACCATTAATGTTATACTTTTTAATTTATGGAGACAATAGGAAGCAGGAAGTTAACAAACTGCTTGATGAGGTGCCACTGGCACCTAGTGGTCAAAGTATATTACACATGTTTGAATAATGTGTTCAGGAAGCTCAGAAAGGCCTTAAAGAGGAGGCTCATTTATAAAACACTTGTTTCCTTAACTTGTCAAGCTTACTACAAAAATGTCTTGAAATGAATACCCACAGCAATAGTAATAGTCCTTTCCTACACAGATCTGTCACCATTAACTGATCAGTCACCACTGAAAGCACATCCAAGTAGGTACTGGTTAATATGGCAAAATGTAGCCAGTGATCTTTTCCCTTTTAATGTATATTTAACCGTAAATATACTTTAACAGCATTTTATTTTACTGTTTTGCAGAAGTCAAAACAATACAGGAGTATGCAGGTGAGTGTAGATTATTTGCTTTTCATTCTATAAGGTTTAAAGCACTGCTCCTACATGCACTAAGATATAATGTAATATAACTAACTGAGGCATGTCACTGCCATATAGCCTAAAATAACATCACAATTCCAGTAAACATTTCATATCACTTCAACAAACTCTCAAGCAACCAGTGGGTATATTCAAATATTGCTGTCAAAATGGTAGCCAACAGTTTATATAACTTTCATATACAATATAAAATGTATTATTTCTGTTGAAACTGGTTCATAGGGTTTCTGCATCAAATCTGTGGTCAGTTTCAAGGCTGTTTTTATGGGGTTTAGCAACTATCCTTTTAACAGTTGCATCTATTCCTGCATTTTCCATCTTCATCTATTCGTCTTGCAGTTTTTCCAATTTTTCCTTATTCTCCATAATTATCATGATTGAAACTGTGCTCCTTTGGACTTTGGATAATTTTGTCATTTAAGCAACTGATAAGGCAGATTGTTTGCTTTAGGATACTATTATTGCCCCATCTTGCTTGGAATGCTTGCATATCAAATGCTGACCGTAAGGCCTTCTCTGTAACTGGCATTCAACCTAACATATCTCACCTGCTCACTTGTTGCACACTTGCAATCTTCACTCAGTTTCTTGAAAGTTAATGTTCTTTTCTAGTGCCTATTATTTTGTCGACCCTCTTTAGAATGGTACTACAATCCTTACAAAAGCATTTTTGGTGTAACACCACCCCATTGTGTTTAAAGTATTAAAAACTGTACCCAGTGATCCTTTTGGCCAGGATCTTTATATCCTCTAGCTAAATAACAACTAATTTATACTATGACTTTTCCAATCTCTTTAATCAGTGGACGTCATCCTAGACCCTAGCACTGCCCATTCTCGTCTCATCCTGTCAGAAGACAGAAAAAAGGTGTGGTGTGGCGAAAAGCACCAGCATGTCCCCAATAACCCCGAGCGCTTCAACCGAGTAGTGTGTGTTCTGGGTCAAGAGGGCTTTACGAGTGGGCAGCACTATTGGGAAGTGGAGGTGGGTGGCAAGACTGACTGGGACCTTGGAGTAGCCAGCCACTCCGTAAACAGGAAGGGCAAGATAACATTCAGCCCCAGCAATGGATTCTGGCTCCTCTGCCTGCGAGACAGGACTAACTACACCTTCAGAACGGAGCCTTCCACCACACTCACCCTCAACCTGAAGCCCCAGAAGATTGGAGTATTTGTGGACTATGACAAAGGCCAGGTGTCCTTTTATAACGCGGAAGCTAAGATGCTCATCTACACATTCATGGACACTTTCAGCGAAGCCATCTACCCGTTCTTCAGCCCCTGCACTAACAAGTCAGGCAAAAATGATGTGCCACTCACCATTACACCTGTTCTGCTCCCTGACTGAATGATAAGATTATCATGGCCAGATATTACTGTAAATACTGTACAAAGATTGAAACATCTGTGTAATTTATATATGTTCTTAGGCCTTTCTGACACATCAGCTTTCACAGTTAAGTTAAATATGGTAACAGAATCATACTTAGGATTAGGATCTTTATATGACTTATAATATTCTTATAAGATTATCCAACCTACTTTGTTTTAACTTGTCTTATTCAATTGGCAGATGATTTTGCTTATATTATTTTGTGAAACTAATAAAATTATCTGCTGATAAAATTACAATTTCATTAGATAAAATAACTTAAAACTAGTTAAATAACAGTGTAAAACAACATCCTCATAACAAAAATATTTGATATATTGACTACATATAAGATGGCGGTTGCCAAGATATTATTTTCAATGCAATTTCTGTCTGGTTTGGTTTTGAATACAAAAATACAAAAACCAGTATGTATTCAAATAAATAAATAAGATGTAACATTTATACATATATTTATAACAAAACAATTTGATTTAATTTTCTACATTTTTTGGTAGCTTGTCAATAAAAGTCCCAGACTTAACAGGCCTAGCAGTATCTCTGTTGAAGTCTCTGTCCACCAGAGAGCATGCTTCCAATAGATTTAGCCTTCATATGTGATTTTTTTCAATGAAGCCTTATTTATATATTTATTTATCTCACTTACAGTCGTATCAGTCTCTCTTTCAGCGTTTCACTACAGTCAGTTGTTTTTTTGACACGTCAAAAAACTTCAGGTTAGTTGACAGAATGTACGACATGTAGTCTAAAATAGTAGAACAGTGAAACTGGAGAACACAAGCCTTGTCACACATACAAAAACACTTTATTAAAATATTTAATACTGCTTACTGTCGGGAATGGTTTCCTGCTTTTACATAAGACTCTTATCGCTGAAGTAACCTGTACTCTGTCCGGTTTTAGTGCGTTAAGTTACGTTACTCTTCCCACTGCTGTCCCTCCCAAAGCAAATCCTAACGGTATCCACTCAGGCACTCCAAGCTTGTCCAAGCATGTCGTAAGTAACTGTCAAAGACAGGCCCGGAGGTGATAAAACACTGCGAAGATATTTCCACAAGTGGCCACAAGGTGGCACGTCTTCTTGCATAGCTCTGTGTAATGTATCCTGTTCGCCTCTTTGAGGTAAATTCCTGTTTTGACTTCTCAGTAAGGACCCAGGAACGCAGGCTAACTAGTTAGTATCGTTCATTTAAGCTAAGCGCTGTTTTGAACTTCATTAGCTTCCGGTAGCAGGCTGAATGTAGTGTTAAAGTTTCTAGGTTCTGAAGTAAATGCTCTATGTTATATTTCTTTAAACAAAACTAAAAACCTCTTTTTGGGCTCCAATGCTAACCCTATAGGCATCTTGCTAAGAAAAGAAAATATAAAATGTCTTTTAAAGGTCACAGCATACTAAAATGTAGGGTTTTTTTTTAGATTTTTATGAAATACAAGGAGGTAAACACAGACTACAAACTAAAAATTACATAATAAAACAATTAGCAGCATAATGACATAAAGGGCAGAACAAAAGAAATAAATTCAGCAGTCTGATATACCCACCATGACTGATGTCTCTCTGCTGAATCTCTCGTCTGCTATAGCTTTTTCTATCAGTCAGAAATAAGACAGGAAATTAAAAATATAATGAGATAATAGATGAAAGATCAGTTAGAGACTAGCAGAAATGAACCATGTGCATGTGCTTGTGTGACTGAAAGACAGAGAATGTGTGAACAGTGGCACACATACCTCAATATATTATTTTTCGTTACCAATCAGCATTCCTCACTAATGCAGTTTGTGGGACTAGACCATCACCATAACTAAAAAAAAGACTGTAGTCATTAAAGGTGACGGATGTAAATGCCAACTAACAAACACTGGAATAACTCTGTTAACAGGTGGCAGCTCCACCCAGTTGTGTTATGAATCTCATAAGTACAGAAAAGCCTACGCGGCTCATTTTCATTGCTGAAAGATGAATGAAGTAAAGCAGGCCTTGGGGGGGTGGGAGGTAAATCTGGAAAGAAAAAAGGGCAACAGGTTGTTGATCAGGTTATTCTTGATGAGGCTGACATTTGCTCTTTTATCAGGTCCTCAGATGATGATCTTGTTCTGTGAACCGTTGGTGCCAGAGCGAATGAAGGGAAATGAAAGCACATGTTCTAAATGAAAGCAGACTGTGCACAAGAATAAAGGCTTGAAAATGTACAAAAAACAATATCTTGGCAAGTGAAATATCTTAAATTTAATGATTGTCATTATGGTCACTATGATTAATGTTAACCTTACTTCTCACCATTGTTCAAGCTATTTCTAGCCATTTTGACTTGTTTTAGGTCATTTTAGCCAATGAAATACTTTCACCAACAGGTAATTTTGCTTGCTGCAAGAAATGCTTGAAGACTGCTTATTCTTCTCATAATCTCATAATGAGAAATGATAGAGGTACTGACTAGATATACAACGATTTCACATGCCAACATGTCATATTTTGCAGTGTGCTGCTCAGTGCTGTACCCTTGATGTTTGGAGATGCTACGTTTAGTCTTTTTAATTATGTAAGTGCATTATATTTTTGCGTATCAAAAAAAAATAGCATGTCAAAAATGGTAACTTTACAGGAGAAAAGCAAAAATGGTCTTAACTTTGAAAGTAAGTTAATGTAAAGAGGTTTTATTCCAAGTGATTTTCGAGCATTTCTATTGGTCCATGCATCATGATTTTTTTATATGATGTGAAGGACTACTGCTGTGTCCAAATGATGGAGAAAAATTAAAAACACAAATAGATATTTATAAAATATAAAAATGGATATATTTTTTAATTGTATTTTTTTTTATATTCATAGTCTTCTGACAGTAATTATCTTGTCACACATGGAATAAATGCCTCATCTTTATGCATTACTTTCTTATGATAATTCAGACAATGTGTCTTTATTTTAATCCCTTCATGTCCAACACCTAAAATTAGTAAGCTAAGGAAAAATGCCACAGAACTTGTTCTGGTTGGTTTAAAGTGAGTGGTTGGTTTCAAGTAAAAGGCTGTATAGTTTTATCTTGGATGAACATTTAACAGTTCTCATTTTGAATTTCTGATTAAATGACCTTTCCAGACTTGTATTCACAGTCAAGTTTGAATTATGTATTGTTTTGTTACAAATCAACCCATGTGACCACAAAACTACATTTAATATGATAAATTAATCATTAAAAACTCAATTTTTAGCCATACAGTTTCATCGACTGGAAAGATTTCTTTACATTTGTGCCCAGGCAAGCTCAGAGAGCACATGAACCAAAAGAAATTTAACACTTCAGAAACAGACATTGATGGCTTAATCAATACTTCCTGCAAAAAAATTGAGACTTAATTATCAGCCAGCTAAAAAGAAATAGATAAGTACAAAAGTGCAAGAGACTCTGTTGAACCGAGAGGAAAAAAGAGAGGGGGAGGATGAGGAGGAAGAAAAATGGGGTAAACGTTCTGCCCCAACCACTCGGACAGCCTGGGCAACATACCACTCATTCTGCACACCTACACACTCCCTCTTTCCTTCTCTATCTCATTCCTTCTCACCCTCCCCATCACCACCCTCTTTCAGCCCTCTCTGTCTCTTGTCTTTTTTAATGCTAAGTATAAACAAGTTTCCAGGAAAACCCATGTATTGATATATAATGTACGCAATTTAATGCAAAAGTTTGAACACTCCTGGACAAATGAGGTTTTGTTGATTTTCTAAATGAAACAGTAAATCAATCTCTGCATGGAACAAACTTAAATATGACATTTTTCTGCAATCTTTTAGTGCATATTTTCTACTTACTCGTAAGTTTAACATATTGGAAAAAATAAAAGATAACATATAAAATGTGCCACATTTTATGTATTATTTTATTATATTACTTATTATGTAGTACTATTAAATTCAGCAAATAAACAGTAACTGTGCATTTAAATGTGTGGATGTGTTAACTTATTTTCATTTAGAAAATCAACAAAACATGTCATTTTGTCATTTCACCAAGGTGCCCAAACTTTTTCACACGACTGCAGCTTGGACACAGTGGTAGTGATATAGTGGTATCATCTTTGTGGGACATGAATGAGTGGAAACATAAAGGATTCAGGAGAATTCATGAGATGTTAATGCAGTTGATGGTTTGCTCAGAGGCAATCAGAATAAAAGGAGAACTGCATTTTTTAACATGGTATGGCGAGATTTACTAAACTACACTTTTACAGTGTAGTTCCCTTATTCGAAATGTTCATTTTCTTGAACTTATTATTTATTGAATTTATTGAAGCTGGGCAGCTAGGTTACTTTCTTTCTTTTTTAAGTTAAAAACAAGAAATGTTTTTCACGAAGTAATGTTGAATGAAGCATCTGTGATCTCTGTAGATAAATTATAAACCGCTTTTTTTGTCAAAAGTGGGCACAGAGTTTGCCTTGATTTACTGTCTTGAAAGTTGGGTTCACAGAATAAGTAATAAATACTGTCGTTTTCACTCGTGAACATTTCTGCATGGGGAAAATATTACATCGGCCACAATTTTGTCTTTTAATGCACTTAAGCTACTTTGGAAAATAACTGTGTTGATGTAATACATTTCCTGTTGAATTGATGTACTAATTTCAACATGTAAATTCAGTGTTTTTAAGCGTGATGTGTCGTGTTCTTACATATATTTCTTACATATTCAGTATCAGTTAGTTGCTCTTAAAAATATCTATAGAAACATCTGTAGTAATACTCTAGGGGACTACTAGATTTCTGCTGTACAACACTTAATAATGATGTATATTATTTTTGCTTTTGTATAGTATTCCTGTAGTACTGTTTTATGGAAATCTATAGTACACCTGTGCAGTGTCCTGTAGTAAACTATACTACTTGTCCAAATTTGCGTAGACACTCCTGTAGTGTTATTATAGATGGTGATATTCAAGATACAGCCTGTAGACTCCAGGTTAAAGTGGGTTTCATGGGTCTGATAGATGGTGTCTGATCGCCACGCCCCCTTGTTGGTAAGCAATGTTTTTACGGTTTCGTGGGGTCAACGTTTAAACTGTTATCGGTGTAGTTTCGTGCTGTCGCTCGCCATCTCCTCCAGACCTACTTCTTATGGCGAGTGAATATAGCTTCCTTGAAGCGGAATTGGGACTTGACGAGAGTGTGCGTGGGGGAAGAGAGAGAGAGAGAAAGAAAACCGGTTGGACAGGTAAAACGTGGAGGCAGGCCTGCCTGGGGTTTGTTGTCACCGTTATTTCCAGGCGCATGCGCGCTGCCACCTGTTTCCTCTGAAGTGTGTAGTCTACCTGCGCCGCTCTCCACCTTTGAAATTCCCCTCGACTGAACGGGTCGAGATATTTCGTACAACCGTGCTCCGTTACCAGAGACCAACAGGCCGCTCGGTAAGGGTCTCTTTTACACACCTGGACTTACAGAAGACACTGAGCGGTGGCCACACTGGTGGGGGGACGCCACCGGACCCTACCTGTAGCCTATAGGTACAAAAGTTTGTAGCGGGAGTTCGGAGGGAGGAGAGCCAGTAGCCAAATCCTCCAAGATTACCTTCATTTCTCGACAGCGCTCACCTGACTCCACCGTTCAAGACAAGATATTGTACTACTTATTCCTGTGTAGGTAGTTTATTCAGTCCAGTATTTATCTGGTCTGGTTTCGGAGCCTCCAGCTCAGCTGTGAACGCAGCAGAAAGATAGCGGAGAGAGACACACCATGCCGCGAGCTTTCCTCGTCAAAAAGCCCAGTGTTTCACCAGGCAAGAGAAGCTGGAGCGACCTGCCTGACCACGAGCGCGGAGACATCTACATACCAGGTAAGGGGACAGTAATTAGCACTCAGAATAACGGTGAACTCCACCGCCGAGTACAGGGCACATCAGCCCTGAGAACAGGACCTCAGCACTGTGACCTTTACCACCACAGCGCTTTAATCACCTGATGAAAGATATTTCATTCACACAGGCCTGAAAACTAAACATCCTTTATTTCCAGGGTGTTTTTACACCTAAACGGGTTTTATTTAAAGCATTTAATGTTTCCAGTTTAATCTGCGTTCTGTCTGATTTGAGAACTTTTGATGATCGTGTCCTGTACAGGTGTGTGTGTGTGTGTGTGTGTGAGAGTGTGTGTGTGGTGCTCGAGGAGCCGTTACAGTCCGCTTTAGCTGCTTCAGCTGACCTTCAGACCCAGTTCGGCCTCTTCCTTATGCGCGGTGTAAAACTCATTGCAACACAGAGTCTCGCCTTAGGTACGTTTGAGAAAAGCCTTTAAAACCGCCTCACTTAGGAGTTAAGGCACATCAGCCAGATGAGCTAATGAGCGGAGCAAACGAAAAAGACCTTTAAAGCGTTTTTCCGGCAGAGCAGGCAGGAGTTTTGTCGTCTTCTGCTGTGGCTATCAGATGACCTGCTGATTCACCTAACGGAATACAAGCAGCACAGCCCCCCTCTTTGTGAGCCCCCTGTCCACTCCCCTCATCCCTGAACACAATCGGGCTAATAATTGACCAAAAGTCCGGCTGGATTTAGGGGTGCAGTTAGAAACTCATTTCCGAACAGAGCAGGGATGCAGAACCTACATACACGGCTCTTCTTAGACACTTTTTAAAGAGTTAATAAAAGTGTTCAGTCTTATTGTTCAGCGTTTGTAGTTTGAGAAATGGCCCACTTTTCTGTTCACTCTAACAGGTATGTGGTATGTGAAGCTGCTGTACCTGTTTCTGTTACTGACGTCCGCGATGTTGTAGTTTCATTTCTCTCAGAATCACTATCAGCCCTAATGAGTGATTAAAAGAAAGAAAGAAAGAAAGAAAGAAAGAAAGAAAGAAAGAAAGAAAGAAAGAACATTTTGACTGTATGGCTTTCATTTCTCATCTGTTGTCAGGAGCCTATCAAAGTGCCTCTCGTGCTCCATAATTAAGCCGGTTGTTCTCTAATGGTGTTAAAAGCTGTTAATCGCTGCTGTGAGTGAAGGAGCCGCTGGTGTTTACAGGCTCCGTGCTCCTCTGCTGTGGGTTAATGAACAGTGGAGGAAATAACGGACTTCGCCGCGCTGTCGGCTCTTTCCCGCTACACCCTTAGCAAACATGGCACAGCCTGTTGGCGGGTAAACTCCGCAGCAGCAGCGGCAGCGGCGGCGGGCTGGGTGGGTTTGGCTCACCTTTCACCTCAGCCTCTCGCTCTCTCTCTCTCCTGGATCAGTGCAGTGCGGCTCGCTCATTGTGTCCTTTGTCGATATTAGCTGCTGCTCACAGTGCCTGTTTCCCGGTCGCTGTGTTTGTGTGAGGGCCGCTCAGATTTGTCTCTGCTCTCATTGCAGTTGACTGAACCTGTGGGCTGAGCGTCAACTGCGTCAAAGCTGCGAGATAAGACATGAAGAGTAGATTTGGAGCAGCGGGTAATTTCGGCTCATAAAAGTGGACAGGGCTATTAGGCTACTTTCCTCCTTTGTGTTTGAGCTCGTACAGGCTCAGCTAAACGTCTTGGTTTCGGTTCATTTCCCCGAGTAAGGCTTATTAAATACGAATGGGCCTAAACGAAAGTCACTCGGACTACTGCATAAATAAACACCGGGCTGCTCCGAGTTTCGACAATAGCACTTCAAAACTCTTTTGTTTCAATCATGGACCTGCCAAGTCCATATGCAGGTCTAAAACGCACATTTTCTTTAAGCTAAATGTCTCTGTATAAAAGTAATTCATTAATGTCCTGAAATGTTAAATTTGGTTCATATGTTCTCAGAGTTTGCCTGAGCACAAAAGTTTTCAAAACATAGGGGTAAAAAGTTGATTTTTATAATTGAGTTTATTTCAAAATTCAATTTTTTGGTCTCTTGTGTGGACAGATGTTTGACAAAGCATTTAAAAATGCAAATTTGATTGTAAATCAAAGTATTAAAATAACTTATAATCAAAATGTTCTAAATATGTACTTTTTGTTCTTCATCCAAGCCCTAATAATGCAAAATTACAATACTTTAGACTGATCAGAGTAAATTCTGTGATATTTTACCCTCTTTTCATGCTAAATTACTTGTTGGACATGAATATGTTAACGCAGTTATATCACAGAGGAAGAAATAGCTTATGATATGACAAGACTGCCCATGGTCACTTATCCACATTTATGGCCTGTGTTGTTCCACGTTGGCTGCAAACATAAACGGTGTGGTTGTGAGTAAAGGGAGGGGTTGATTTAAGTACTGCTGCTGAAGATAAATTTAACTCACTAAAGCATGGAAATCACTGCATCAACTAGCTGCCTATTTATTTATTTATGTATTTTTTGTGGGAGGTTTTCTGCTGTTTTTTTGTTGATGTCATTGTGACGCAGGCTGAAGACCTGAACTGGAAACAGACACGTGATAGAAAAGTGTGTTTCAGTTGGGGACATTCAAAAATACATCAGGATAATTACTACTAGTAGCTGGTGTATATTGTGAATGTACATAATGAATGTTCTACACTGCACCACTGGCTTCTGCACATACCGTTACCCACAGCACACAGCAGACCATTTGCATTATGATTTGCAATTCATCCGGTTATGTTTCACCAGAATCAAGAGATTCATTGTACAGTTAACTGCTAGAGACAGGTCGGGTACAAACAGTTAGCTTTTCAGAAATGAAACCATGGCACCAGAGGTGTCAGGTACGGACATTTTTACTGTACTGATATTTTTAGATGATTGAACATGGGCATATTAGAAAACACGATACGTTACCGGAGTTTTATTTGCAGCCCTTGCATTGTGTTGTATGCACACTTGGATAAAGAGTTCATAAGCCTGTGTCTCTAGCCTGGCTGGTCAGACTGGTAATGCAGTAACAGGAGTGGCTGACTTCAGTACAGGACAATACATTTACACACACACGCACACATACAAACACACACACACACACAGTATAGCTGCCTCCCACCCACTCACACACACCTTACCCAGAGGCACAACTGTCCTGGTTTCCTGAGAGCCACATTCACTTTCTAATGATTTGCACTTTATTCATCAAAGCTTAAAAAACTGAGGGTATAAGCAACAGTTTAAATACTCCCAGTTATGTTTTATGTGTTGTTGTCAGTGAAAATAAGTTAACACACCCTCTCCAGGACTGACATTTTTCTGCTAAATTTAGTGACAGTTTCTGTGTATTTGCAGAGTTTAACATATTAGACAAAATATATAAAATAATTTCTTCAGGGCACATTTTGTTTGTTTTTTCCCCCAATATGAACAATTCAGCAATTTTGTATTAAATGTTCAGAATTGTGTTCTCTGTAGAGGATGTTAACTTCTTTCCATTTAGAAAATCAACAAAGCATTGTGATTTGCATATGACTGTATATAAGATATAATATGCAAATTATTATATTTGGATGTGACCCAAAGATGCAAATATTTTTTTGAGATGTAGATTTATTGAAGACAAGATGAAATTCTTTAAAATTAATTGTGGTTAATGAAAAAAATGACTGTTGACTCATGGTGGATGATTATTTCACAGAAACAAATGCTTAGATGTTAAAACAAAAAAAGCTAAAAATGATATTTTACCATCACTCTCATCCTCTAAAACTACCTCCTGTTTTCCTCATGCTTTTCCCTACAGTCTCTGTGAGCCCTCCAGTTCTGTGGGATGAGACAGAAGCCAGTACAGCCGAAGTGGCCCTCTGCCTGTCCACTCGCAAAGAACACATCAGGTGCACACAAAAATACACGCAGGACCCACACGCAGTGGTTTCTACAGCTGAGCTGCCCTCATGCACCACTCTAGGACAGCATCCAAGTCCAGAGACAGAGCGCATCAGGAGTTCCCAGAACAGCTCTTACGTCCGCTCCAAAATCAAGGTGAGGCCTCCTTTCAGAAAGGTGCTGTCCATGAGTTAATATTTTAACTTTAACCTTGTCTGGGTAACTGATAATTAAAATAAAAAAAATGACTGTAAAAGTAAAATAACTGATGATTGATTCATTGTTGGCTGCTCATCTGTTCTAAAGGAAAGGTTTATCAATAAATCTAATTTACACAATTTTCCAAACATGCACTCTTAAAAATAAAAGTGCCAGAAAGAGTTCTGTGAAGAATGCCATAGAAGATGGTTCCTTAAAGAACTTTGCTTCTTTAGTTTTGCACCAAAGCTAAAAAGCTATATCATCTACACTGTAATAAAGTCATATAATTTTAATACTTGTTTGCTACATTAGTCTAAAGCAGCCAGCTTTGGACACCAGACATGTTTTGGTCAACTAACTATGTTTGGGTTAAGGGGTATAAATGTATAAAATATTTAATAAAAAATTATAGAAACATACCAGTAATTTATATTTAGGTGATTTGAACACTTTTCATTAATAAGAAACTCAGGTTTTCAAGTAACTTAAGAATTATGCTGGATCATGTTTGACCATTTGGTCAGTTTTCCTGCTGTTCTTCATCTCTTTGTTTTTCGTATTTGCAGGTGACCACTGGTGATCCTCCGTCAGAGGCTCCGGCCACCATTCCAAGTATGACCACTGGTCCTCCTGATGCTGTGGTAAGCCCTTGCCCCACAGTTAGCGCTGGCACATCTTCAGCTCCGACAGCGGGTGGAAGCTATGTTTGTCAGGTGTGCCAGAAGGTGTTCCAGTTCCAGCGTATGCTCAACAGACACCTGAAGTGCCACAGTGAACAGAAAAGGCACCTGTGCACTTTCTGCGGCAAAGGCTTCAACGACACCTTCGACCTTAAGAGGCATGTTCGTACTCACACAGGTATGTTTTACTTTTACTTTTTCTTATGGTTTGACCAAACTTGTTCATAAAATTGGGATTTATTTACAGTGGTAATGTAATACTGTAAGTATATTGTTTTTATGTGAGTACTTCTACAGTTTCAGATATGGATCCTACTTTTGGATCCTTTACTCTGAAGCTGTACACACTCACAATGTCTGTTAAATACAATGCACAATGTATCGTTTGCTAATCATTATTGCAGTATTGCAATAATACAAATAGGTTACAATATGCAAATAGGCCCTTATCTAATATTTTATTGTGCTATGAGCATCCTGACCAGTCACAGACATCAACATCTTTGGATGTTTGGGTGAAACAAAGCATTCACATGATCCAACAAACGTGAATGTTTTTGGCTAAAATAATGTAGGCCAGTCTTTAACGTCACATCCAAGGGTTCACCAAGGCATTTTTAATATATTGCAAGGCAAACTGCAGCAGTAAAATGTAGCAATATAACTGCAATATGGTATTTTGTTCATATCAGAACCATAGTCTTTTGTTATTTGCCAAGTACAAGGTGTATTAGAAATTTCCGTTGGTGCAGGTGTGAAATACCTATAAAAATATTTGAGAGTATGCAAAGACTTCAGTACATGTATTTCTCTCATCATGCTCTGCCAGGTGTTCGTCCGTATAAGTGTACTCTGTGTGAGAAAGCCTTCACCCAGCGCTGCTCTCTGGAGTCCCACTTGAAGAAGATCCACGGTGTGACACAGCAATACGCCTACAAAGAACGGCGCACCAAGCTGTACGTCTGTGAGGAGTGCGGCCACACCGCCTCTACCCAGGATGCACTGCTGCGCCACCTGCACACTCAGCATCCGAACAGTGCCTTCTTGCGGGCCAAGGTGGCACGCAGACAGTCCGGGGCAGCAGGTGGCGTTGTTCTGGAGGAGAACTCCCTGCCCAGCTCTCCTTTATCCCTACACAGTGATGATACAGTAGGTTCGGGAGAGCAATAGAGGCATTTGTGTGTTGAGATGTAAAGAGGATTGAGGTTTTTTATGATATGAATTCCTGAAATATTATTTAAATAGAAGGTTATTTTGAGAAAAGGAAGGAAAAGAGAGAAAGTCTGAGGGAAAACTCAAGGATACACTAAAAGACTAACGGCTTTTCTTCTGTTGTCATGAAACACCACATGAATTGTTCAAAATGTTTCAAGCAGCCATAGTTTACACTTCCACTATGGATGAGGGCTGGTTCTTCCCTTTGAAATCAGTAGACAGCAAAACAGTACATGATAATTATGCACTACTTAGGTTTACATTAAGTCCTTTTCTAATTTTGAAAGAGTTAAAATAATGTGTAGATGTAATAACAATTCTCAGACACACATCTTCACATTAAAGAGCTAAAGATGTGTTTTAACCAGAAATTATTTACACAACATTGACTTAATTTCTCTATTTTTCTTGTCTTTGAATGGGAGGGATTACTGTTTTGTTTTTTTGTCAGTTATTATTGCAGTTTGTAATATAGATTGATGTGTTGTAAAAAAGAGATTTATATTTATCAAGGTGGTCTGTAATGTTCTCTGGGTGGAGTTGAACCTTTATTCCAGATTTTATACATTTATATTAACTTGTAATGCTTTCTATGTGTTATGGTTCTATGTATTTGGACATATTTTCACTTTTTTGATGCACAGTACAACATTCAGTGCTGGTTCGTTTGTATGAAAAGACAGATCATTGATTTTGTAAAGTATATCATGAAATTTCATTATTGAGTTTTGTGAATGTGCTCTCTGTACATGACAATAAATGTGTCCTTATACTTTATGCATCATGTGTCAAACAATATATATTACCAACAACTTATTCTATGTTTGGGCCTCAAACAACGTGACACAGTTTGTTTGAGCTGTTATATTAGTAAACCAGTGAACAGGACAGAAGGACTGAAACAGATCTCTATGTGTATCTGTGTGTGTGTGTGTGTGTGTGTGTGTGTGTGTGTGTGTGTGTGTGTGTGAGTCAGTGGGTGGATGTTGGGTGGGCAGGCAGCGGATTCCAGATCCTTGTTTGGTCTTGTTGCTGGAATTCACTAGCAGCCTGATTGTAGGACTCCCAGATGTTAACGGTTTGTGAGTGTTGTCCTTATAGGCCCGTTATATTACTGATTATAACGTTTACAGTCTTTAAAAGACGATGTTCTTGTAAAGCAATAGGTTTACAGCCTGTGTTGTGGATTAATACATATTGCGGACCATGTAATCTGCAATAGATTAGAATAATATCCTACATTTAGGAATCGTTGCTTATTTGTTTGTTTACTTTATTTAAACTATCTAATAAGTACTGCCTATTTACTTTTTTTAATTTAACTAAGAAAACGGTGTTTGTGCGCGCAGTGCTATTACTCCATCACAGCACTGAGCGGCGCTGTTCGTATTGTGGCGCTTGATCGCAGCGCCTAAGACCACATAAAGCTAGCGTTATGTTTTTGAAAACAGTGGCGGGCAGCAGTAACAGACCCTCTACACCGGGTAACTTTAATTATTGTACATAAACTACATTAAATGGCGCGCACTCGATGTAGCAACGACAGACTGACCCTTCCACTGTATGTCTAAACCTCAAAGACACACCATGAACTGAGCAACACTTACAAAAACAATGTAGCTAAAGTTAGCCGTGTAGCATCCAACCGAGCTGCTTGCTAGACCGGTTGGCGTTAATTACCAGAGTCTGGAGAGCAAAACGTAACATGACAACAGACACACTGTGTTGTGCACTCGTCAGTGTTGATCACTGACGAGTAAGGTTAGACAAATTAACTAATACGTTTTAGATAAACTATATAGCTGAAATTCGTCCATTTTCTTGAGACAAGTTACACGGGTCGCTAGCTTGCTAGGTTAGCTGAAGTAATTTTGGTCACCACTGACTGAGATACAGAACTGACGCCGTCTGTCGTCCTCTCGGCTCTCGGCTTTAGAGCGTAAACGGTTTTTAGGTTTTAAAGGTTTTATTTAAAGGTAGTGGTTTGATCCACTCTCCTAACTACCCTATGTCCCCTGAGCCTGTACGTGTGGGTCGGAAACGGCCTTTACCCTCCTGTCCAAACCCTCTTTTTCTCTTCTGGCTGACCGAGATGCGCGACCACGCCAAAGAGAAGGGGCTGAAGACCCAGTACGTGTACCAGAAGGTGACCTGGTGTTTGCTTGTTAGCGTGTCATCACGTATAGGTATGGTGTAAACTACCTGCAGCTGAACAATAACGCATCCTTGTGTTTTCTTTAAGGCTATCGACTCTCTGAAGAAGTATCCTCTACCTCTGAAAAACGGCAAAGAGGCGAAGATCCTGCAGAACTTTGGAGACGGTATCTGTAAGATCCTGGATGAACGGCTTCAGAAGTACTACCGCGAAAACGGTAAAGTGGAGAGAGTTGTGTGATCAGCCTTGTGGAGCACCGCATTTAAATGAATTGGTTCTTGTATGTTCTTCCATCGTTTCTGCACAGGTGTCGATGCCTCAATCCACACCCTTCCCAGTGGTCCATCTCAAACCTGCAGTACCAACCTGGCTCCCCCCAAACCTTCCTCAGCCTCCTCCAAGGACCCTTCTCTAGAGGGTGGAGCAAATATGGTGGGTTAAAAATATTTCCAAGTACACTATATGTTCAAAAGTTGCTGGACACCCAGTCTAATTAATGATTTCAGTTACTTTAAGGTGCACCCGTTGCTGAACTACACATTCAGCAGCACACACACAGCTTGTATAATCCCCATTGCACTGACAATAGAATGGTACACTCTGAAGCAACATCACAAGCCTGAGGTCACCATATCCAATGCCATGCATCAGCTAGAGGGGTGTGAAGCCTCCCAACAAGCATTGGACTGTGGAGAAATAGAACTGTGTTCACTAGAGTGATCACCATCCAACACCTTTGGAATGAGTTGGACTGGTATTTATGATCCAGAACTAATCATTCAACATTGGTATCTGACCTCACTAATACTCTTGTGACTGAAGGCAAATACACTTCACAATAGTGTTACAAAATCTGGTGTAAAGCCTTCCCAGAAAAGTAGAACCTGTTACTGCATTAACGGTGGGACAAACTCCCTGTTAATTATTACTTTTGATTGTGGTAGAATATTCGATGAGCAGGTGTCAACAAATTTTTGGATATATTTAACAGTGATTATAGTACTAACTGTGTGCTTACACTATGGGTCAGTTTTGTGTGCAGGGGTTAAGCCAAGTCCTGGACCACACCGCACTTTGAATGGAGGTTTTACATTGTAGTGATAACATTATCCAAGACGAAGCTTAATCCCTGTATGGGAAACTGCCCCCTAATGTAAGCACACAGAATATGCATGTTGAAAAGTCTCACTAACATTCTTACTGTTTCTACAGAGGAATGCGGAAGGTGATGCAGGAAAAGAAAAAGGAGGCAAGAAGAAGAGGGAGTATGTGCCTCAGAAGAGGTCTGGAGGCTATGCTGTTCTGCTCACACTGTACAGACATTCACAGGTACAACAAATGCTCTCATAGCAGCAATATAATGCATAGTACTAAAAAAAGCAAACAGGATAGAGCAATATGGTTTTCAAAGTGAAAAAAACATGATTTTGTTTCTGGGGAAAAAGCCCACAAATATGTAACCCTTTAGCTCCAATATCCTGACTAACATCTCTTTCTTGGGTTTCAGGTACCTGGCAGTAAAGGCTTCATGTTTAAAAATGAACTACAGACTGAGGCCCAGTACCTTTGTGACAAATCCTTCACTGTGGTAAGACTAATGATCAAGCAATAACAAACGAAGAAGTTTTATTTAAGCCATTTTTATGAAACATTTTGTGTCTGATGTGTTTAGACATGTTAAGCTAAGCTTTTGCTCTCTGTTCTATGTGCATAGCCTGAGCTCGGCAGTAAATACACAGCGTGGTCCTCAGTTAGCACCCTCATCCAGAAAGATCTGCTTCTGAAGACACACAACCCTGCCAGGTAAACCCTGACACAATGTGGTAAAATATGCTCTTGATCTTGATCCTCCTGATTTAGAACTATTTACTGTGTTGAAGCATGTCTTTGCCATTTCAGGTAGCTGATTATGATGCACTCTCCTTAATGTTTTGAGATCAACTTAGTAGCAATCAGTCTTAACATAAATGCTCCAAACTCTATTTTTACTCACTCTTTTTTCCACTTTCTTTTGTTAGGTATTCATTGACAGAGCTAGGTCTGGCTCTAGCAGAGAAACTGGAGTCTGGAGAGAGAGGGAGAAATGATAGACAAGAAGAGCAGAAGAAGAGTGAGGCTGAAAACTCGGAGGATGGACCAGTTACTGTTGATCTGACTCTGGACAAAGATAAAGATGATGAGGATGAAGGTGAAGATAGCTGGTGAGAATGAAAGATTAACAAACGGAAGGAAGAGATAATGAAATGTTTAAGAATTAACATTATGATCTCAGGCCAATGCTAATTAATTAGTTCTGTGCTGTCATAACATCTTGATTAGACTATTGTAACTTGAAACTGTCTGGTTGCTCTGCTGTATCTCCAAAGAGACTCCCAAGTTCAGAATGCAGCAGCCCATGTGCTCGCCAGGAAAAGAGAGTCTGAGTGTGTTACTCTGGTCTTATTCATTTTACACTGGCTGTTAGGTTTGACTGACTGACGTACAAAATAACCAACCAGAGATGGTAGTTGTTACCTGTTTAATACAAAAACCGAGTGCACAGAAGTATGTTTACACGTACGTGTGGGTTGACACTGAGAATGAAACCGAAAACAATCTAGATAGTTTTGGCCGTCTTAACCTACTGTAGACACTCCCTTTATGAGTGGACAGCACATCTGAGGCTAAGACTAATAGGTCCCAACTTTTGTCATAGTGTGCCAGAGAATATTAAGAATGCGAGCTTGATAAGTGTTTTTAAATCCAAATAAAAAAACAATTTGTTCAGGCTAACATGTTCCTAGTTTATTTGACATAATACCTACAGTATTAAGTTTCTTCTGTCACCTGTTAATTTGCTGTTTTTAGTTGTCATTAGTTCTACTTTTTCACGTAAACTCTGATTTATTTTTCCAAAAGTTTTGCTTATCCTCTTGTGTAAAGCATGTTGTGATTTTTTTTTTAACAAAAATGAAAAGTTATTTATGAATAACATGTTGCTATAATGATGATTATTAATAACAATAGAGTTAGGGTATTTACTAGGCCTGTTGGTATAACATTAAAAAAAAAGGATCAACTACCCATTACTCTAACCTAACACTAAGTTTTTTATATCTCTGTTATAATGATTATGAGAAAAACTGCTCTCCTATCAATGTGAAAGATCCTCCAGCAGTCAGTGGTCTAAAAATGAGCTTTAAAGTTTTGTGTTTTCACTCCAGTTCCACGAGAGAGGCACCTACCACAGCTGTCACAGAAACCCGGGCAGAAATTATTGCTCCTAGTTCTGGTCTATCAGGAAAGTGCCAGACTTCACCACCTTTAGGAGAATGCCTTCTCCCTGGTTCTTATGATATTGTACTCTGTGTTGACTTTATTGAGACTACTGGGTGAGTGCAAGATTTTTACATACATAATTGCTGTGAATGGGCTGTGAACGTTATATTGCTATGCTAATGAGACAAATTTTGCCGTTCAGGGGAAACACAGCACGCAAACAAGAACTGGTCAAGGAGCTGCAGAGGAATGGAGTCACCTTTGACATCAGGAAACTGAATGTGGGAGACTTCCTGTGGGTTGCGCGTGAGAAAGTGACACCTGTGCCTGGTAAAGTCTTTTGACTGGCTCAGTCACTCTCTTATATATACAAATGCTGTTTTTTAATCCATAGCTGTTCATCATGTGGGTCATATTTTTAGACCTTGCATCAACATGCGTTTTCAGTGATCAAATCGTGTTCGGATTTCCCTTGAATAGCCAGGTATAAACAGATCCAGGACACGTTAGCTATGTTTTCATCGCTAAAAGGCAAGCGATGAAATGAAAATAGGGAAAATAAATAAACTGCGAAAAAAAAGAAGCTGTTGTCACTTAACTTTGCGTTCATTAATAAAAAAAGTATTTGGGATATTTCCAACTTATGTTCATTTGGCTTCTCTGATTTCCCCACAACTTTTAAGGAAATCTTGTTCATTTTGTTTTAGTTTTTATTACTATTTATTACTATTTTACTACTATTATCTTTCTATCCTAAGTGTTATGCACATTCATACAGAGCTGTCTGAGAACTTTTTATTTGTAAAAGCTGTAGCCTTTTCTGGAAATCTATCTCTGCAAGTGCTAAAGTGTATGTTGTGCGAGGCATGTGAGGGGAAATCTGTTACATGACACTAAATTTATACATAAATGCACTATTGTTAAAAAAAAGATTCCAAGCTTTTGTGATAATTCAGGTATAAACAATTTTTCTGATTAAGTTGAACAGGAAAAAAGTTTTGTCAGCATTCATAAAATATTACCAACAAGATCTGTTTCCCAGCCTACAATGGGCAAACCTTTTGAGGCATTACAACATTTTTCATAAAAAATCCTGTGGATAAAAACGTAGCTGTTGTGACTGGATTACGATCAGATAACTTAAACCACATTCGGAGGTGGTCAAAGACTGATCTTGAAAATGGAATGTTTTCTATATCTGCATACAGTCTGAACTTTTCACTTGTGTCCGAAAAGTCATCTGGACAGTAGTGCAGATGACCACTCCAGAAGTCTCAGCAGCTACAAGAGAGCACCTTCTCTTTTGCTGTTCCAGTGTAAATCCAATCCTGCTACCTGAATATGATCGACATTAAACACATGTTAATGCAGGGTCTATGCAAGCTCATAGATAATTTGAGTTTGGAACAGGCACTTTTTTAGCATTTGCAATCAACTTCTAGTGTATTTGTGTTTTGCTGTTTCCCCCCAAAATGTTTTGCTGCATTTTGAGCATTGCTGTCTATTAGCCAAAGTATTATTGTGCATTATTTGCTATTTAGTGATGATTTCAGCGCCAGCCAGCATTTAGCAGAAAGACAGGAGCTTCAGACAGAAGCATAGATGGAGTTACTGAGGTAGTTTTCATTACATGTTTAAACAGGCTTACTCACAAAAGCTCACACAGCTGATACATGACGTTAGAAATTATGAGTGTGTCTGGTTTTAGTCGTTTTGGTTAGAAATATATTAATGGCTATGTTTCAATAAAGGTCAGTTGCGCCCACCTGTGGCCAAGGAGCTGGTTCTTGATTACATCATTGAGAGGAAGAGGATGGACGACCTGTGTGGCAGCATCATGGATGGACGCTTCAGAGAACAGAAGGTAGAAGATGAAGAACTGATTATAGCATGTATCCTTCTATAGAAATTTTGATCAACAGGAATAGTAAGACTTAATTCATTAAAATCAGCTGCCAGTTGGAGCAGAAGCAAAACAAAATGCACATGGTGAGTGAATTAGTGTTTTTTAAGGCACTTGAAAACATAGGTGCTCTCTTGACGCTACACCATGGTTACTTCTTAATGTGAATTTGCTAGATTCATGGTCACAAGCACTTTTCTTGGAGAGTCCCTGCAGAGTTTCAGCCAAGACCTAGTACATCTAATAAAGTTGATCAAGAGCTTTATCCAAAATGCATACTACAATGCTAAACAGTATGTCAAATGCATTCATTAGTATGTCATGTATGGTATAGTATGTGGTTCAGGATGCAGAGAGTGATTTGTTGAGCCAAGTGTAATAGATAAGGTTCAAACCAAACTCTACAGGTTTCCAGGAGGAGGATTGGTGCAGGTATATGGATTGATGTTAACTCTTTAATCAAACTTGACTGCCACTGTGACTACAAGAACATGAGTGTGATGAACATAAATTAAAGCATATTTTTGAAGGAACACGTCCTGGATTGGTGATCTACACTGAAAAACAACCTCGAATAAAATGTTTCATTCCTTTTTTCCTTTCTCTTTCTCTCACAGTTCCGTCTGAAGAGGTGTGGTCTTCATAAGCCCATTTACCTGGTAGAGGAGTGTGGGTCGGCAGCAGCTCATATGAGTCTACCAGAAAGCACTTTACAACAAGCAATAGTTAACACACAGGTATGCATGTATATGATGTGCACAGTGCATATGTCTGCCAAGAATAGTCTGCGTTTATAGAACTGTGTGTGCAGTTTTCTGGCCTTGCTGTATATACTATTGATATAGACAGAGTAATCTCCAGTTTCCACCCTGTGGTATGATACAGAACTGTATAGTGTAGTCCAATTTAACTTGATTTAAAAATGGGCAGTTGCTGCCGAACAAGCTTTTAGCAATCACCCCATACCCAAATATCTATATACTCAACATGTTTGTTTAAATATTTTGTTGCAAATTTTGCAACAATATTCTGTAGCCATAATCACATAATATCATAACATACAAATAATATAATCTGTGTTTCAGTTAAAGCAGTGATAGGTACACCTGTGTGAAATTTTAGGCACTAACATGTTTTTTGTATGTTTCAGGTGGTGGATGGCTTCTTTGTAAAGAGAGTGCAGGATGTCAAGGAGTCAGCTGCCTACCTCACAGTCATGACCAGATACCTGCAGAAACTTTACCAGGTCAGTCTGAAGGAGTACTTACTGTGCTGTGCAAGATGCTATATTCATTTCAGGTGATTAGTTTAGGTCCAGAAAGTAAAAATCCTTCTCAGGATTTTGTTCCAATTGCCTGGCTTCACTCATTACCTTAAACCAGCAGCAGAGGTTTACAGACCAATGGAACAAAATCCTGGTGAGGACTTTTACTTTCTGGACCAGAATTATCCACCTCTTATACCACAGTGCATAGTATGAGCTGACTTCTCTGAGTTTATTTCTCCTCCAGAACTGCACATTGTTCTGTCACAGCAGAGAACTGGAGGGAAATGGAGATTTTGAAGTAGAAAATGGAGTCACAGAGAGAGAGAACCCACGCTGCTCACTCATCTCCTTCACAGAGTTCAACTATGGAGCTGTGAAAAACAAGGTAAAACGGAATAATGTTTAGGTGTTACGTATGTTTCGTTCTGTAATCATATTTCCAATTATATCAAATACACATGGTGCTGGAGTGATGTAATTATATAGGAGGGGATGTTAAGAGCTGTGCCTAACACTAGAGCAGTGCCTGATCAGGTCTCATATGTGAAGGATGAGGACGTTATCCACTCTTCTATCCAGATGTGCATATGTGCACATCTGAACAGCTGTATTGTCCTTCACTGTTTGCCTGTAAAAATACTTTAAACAAGAAGACTTCAATCCTAAGTGTTGTGTAAAATGTGTTGAGCAGCGGTGGCTACTGTATCACCATAAGAAGCTTTTTAAGGAATTACACACATTTATTCATTTTTAGAGGTCTTTATAGAAAAATCAGTTAAACGTAATGCTGACTGTTTTTCTAACAGCCTTATAATTCACAACCAAAAATGCTTGATCTTTTGCTGTAAGTGGCTGTATGTATTTCATCATTTTTACACAATAGTAAATAGTGTTGTTTTCTTGATGGAGATTTGCTTAAACTTGGAAAAAAAATATTACACAGCATAAAAAATCAGGGTCTATAGTTACTTTTCAGTAAGACACACAAACATTTTGTATTTTAATTGATTATGATATCATATATGGCTCATCACCTTGTATGTTCATATCATGCAGCCCTAAGGTTACTCAAATATTTGAGAGCCTACCTGTTTAGCTCTGTGTATATCAATAGTTCATCCTTCTCTCTGCTGTTGCACTGTTTCACCCAGCCATTTCCTGATTGTCTCATGCTCTCTTTCTCAGTGTCAGACAGTGAGGGATGTGTTTGCTAGACAGCTGATGCAGATCAGTGGAATCTCTGGTGATAAAGCAGCTGCCATATTGGAACACTACAGTACAGTGAGCAGGTATGACTCAACTGTATCTCATTACACTTAGTCATTGCATGCAATGCCTCGAATTATATTCTAAAAATGACAACACTGCATTTTTGATATCCACTCTCAGTTTGTTGAAAGCATATGCCCAGTGTGCTACTGAAGCAGAGGGAGAAAAACTCCTGTCCTCCATCAAATATGGCAAACTCAAAAGGTTTGCAATTTCTGCTTTTTCCTTTAAATCATTTCACTTTATGTCTACCACCTGTATCCAAACTGATGAAGTCTATTCCCACTAGAACCTAGCATTTATGCTCCACCTTTGTTTTTCAATAACAGACATTTTCCTAGGTGAGCTGATTATTTATCTTGTCATTAAATCTGTTCTGCTCAGACCTGTGCCACTAACGGTATCCTTTTTTTTCAGGTAAGCTGTAGTCTTAGGTGGTCTCTGGTTGTCCTAAAAAGTTCATATAAATATAGGCAGCTTTTTGTACAAGCATAATTACTAGTGTAGCTAGTTTCTACAACATGCTAGGTAGAATAACTATGGTATTAATGAAGCACATCATTTGTTGTGGCTTGCATTAAATAAATCAATAAACGAATGTTGTTTTCAGCCAGCAATAAAAAAGTTTTTATCATCACTGGGGGCTGTTAGTTTGGTACCTTTGTTTTCTGTCACCAGGCACAGGCCTAATTCTGCCACATATTTGTGCATTAACCATCTTGAAGCTTTACGAGGCCTATAGCAATAAAGGTTTTAACATATTGGGGAATAATGCAAGCCTCACTACGAGATCTCTTTTCTTTATGCATTTACAGAAATCTTGGGCCAGCCTTGAGTCGTACTATATACCAGCTTTACTGTACTCGTGGATCCCTGTCGTGATCACACACTCTGTATCCTTATTGGCCAGAACTGCAATGCAGTGTACCAGGTTGCTGCTCTTTATGTTGTTCTCTATTTTTGGGGGATTTTGCATTTGCAAAACGTGTGTAAAATAAAGATTTGATTTTCATTCAGATTATTTCTGCATTGTCTCTTTTTTTTCATTACAGATAATATAGGTTTAGCACAAGCACTGGAGGGGCTGGGGGTGAAAGTGGTTTCTGCTTTGCATTGTGCTTCGTTTTCATTATGTTTGCAATCCATTTACCAATTTGCCATCCCATAATGTATTAACCAAAGAAACCCGCTGAGTGCAGCTGCTCCTAATCACTGAAGCACATCATTGCAGAGGTGCAAAATAGCTTATGGCATTAGCTGGGCAGTTGTAGTGCACGGAAATCTTGGCTGCAATAGACTGAGTTTGAAAATCCAGGTGGATGACGACAGTGTGTGTGTGTAAGTGGGGGTGTTCAGGAGGAAGCCTCGGTGCCTCCTCGTGGGGAGCCCTGATGACTGATGACGTCCTCTGAATCGCCCTCAAGGAGAACGGCACGTCGACGAAAACAATTCAGGAGCCTTATACGTGCTCATTAAACGGGTAGAAGAGGTGCTGTGGACGTGTCCAGCTGGAGGTCCGCGGCAGCGCTGGTACTGCTGTTTTTTTTTAAATATCGTTTATATCGAGCCTTGCCCTCGTCTGCTGGTGTAGACTGAGTGAAAGCGCAGACAAACAGTCTCACCTCCATGTCTGCATCATCTCTGGATACCTTACCGTCAGTTCACGGGCGGCGGGAGCGAAGAAACTGAGTGAAATGGTTGTGAGCCGTGGACTAATTTGGGAAAGGCTGCTGCTGCGGATCGTGTGAAGGGCGAGGATAGAAAAAAAGAAAGAAGAGGGAGAGAGTGGACGTGCGTGTGACTGTTTATCGCGCTGTTTGGCTCCGCTGGTTAACGCGGCTCGACTGAGGCCACGGATGGGGTGAAGGAGGCTGGAGGGAAAGGAGCCGGAGCAGAGGGAGCTCTGGCTGGAGAAAATGCAGGAGGCAACGGGAGACGGAGAGGAGCCCATCCTGAACGGGGCTGCACGGGAGGAGGTGAGGCGCATGAACGTGACGACCCGTTCATGATAGAGAGCTACAGTAATATTACAGGATTCCGATAAAAGACTTACAGTAGATTCAGAGTCACTACAGTTTAATACAGCTGTGCTCAAATATGCACTGCTGTAAGGCAGCACTACGGGAACGTAATATGAGGTGAAAAGCATAATACAGAGCTAGAGAAATGATAGTACCACCATAGATATCTGTGTAAGAGTACAGTGTGTATTGAGCTGTCCCCATCTCTGTATTCGAGCTGAATTACAGTCAAAACTCAAAACTGTTCCGTTGTCAGAAAGTATTAAACGCAGTGCTCCGTTGCCATCCTCAGCAAATCAGTGCAGGCCTATTTTCAGCCCTTCAGGCTCCCTCTAAGCTAAACTGGGAGAGGATAAATGGAGTTGAAATGGTCTGATTCGTGTCTGCATTTCCTCCAGCATGTGATTGTTCTGCCTCCTCGCCGCTTCTGCATTGCAGTGAGTTGTGAACGCGCTGCCATTAGCCACATCTCTCCATCTCTCTCTTTACCAGCCTCAGCTGCGCAGTCCTCTCTCCATAACACAACCTGCTTGTTTTCTGGCTCACGAGTAATAATATCGCTGAACCAGAGGGGCAGGGCAGACGGGAAGGGTCCGACCTATTAACAGCGCTGCTTGTAAGTGAATCTGTTAAGTCTTTCAGCATGAGCGCCTCCGAGCGCGCATGCGCTGCGAAACATCACGCCCTCCTCTACAAACTCTGACTCGCAGTTTTTCTTACCGTCACCCCCATTAAATGAGAGGCCAAATGTGATAACCAGGCTCATTATTGTGCATAAAATCTGCAACTCTCAAAGGAGCCGAAGAGAGCATTTCTCTCCTGTGCTCAGTTGGATGGAGTGAGCTGAAGTGAACGTGTTTGTCCAGTTTAGTTCTGAGCGGTGATCTGAATAAAGGAGATGGATGTATGTCAGTGACACAGTGTGTGACAGTAGCTGTCATCTTCATTCATTCATTCATTCATTCATTCATTCATTTAGGGGTATGTAACGTATAGCACTATGTTGCCAGTGTTTTAAGTGGTGAAAGACTGGAGTGTGCTATTTATTTTGGTGTTTTTGTTTTGTTTTGTTTTGTTTTTATTTTGGAGAATAGACATTCTATTAACATGCCTGTCAGTCTAATCTTGATATAAATAGGGAGCTGCATGATGGAAACCCTGCAGAATATGGCAAAACTGTGAACCATCAAAAATTAAACTGCATCTCTGAACAGAATGTGAACTTATTTCCACTTAGTAAGACAAAAGGTAATTGGACCAAAGGCACCCAAAGTTTGCATAAGACTGTAAATACATTTTTACTTTTGGTCTCTAATTGCGGTCGTTGTCATCTTTACAATAGGGCTGTCAGTGTTTTTATTAGTAGTATTATTTGTGTGTATTAATTTGTCCCGAGTGCTGTGTGCAGTCTGTTTTTCACTCTGATCAATATTTTAATGTCAAACCTCTCCAAGTCCTGTAACGCTGCAATATCTACAGCATGCCTGCAGATTTTACAAAGTGCATATTATAGCTTCGATTTCCCAATGCAATTAAAACAACCGCTTCATTCAGGTTAATTTTGTTTTGTATGTGCTGTTTAAATGCTGGTTGATCTGTTTCAGTGCAGCAAGCAAAATCTGGTCTTTAATTTGAAGAGGCTGTATTGGCCGGTGCACTACCGATGCATAGCTGAGTCCAGTATTAGCTGTTGCTGTGATGATGCTGCGCAGCACACCAGAATTTTGTCAAAGTTTTTCTGAGAACACAAAAATCTGTGATCTACATTCACCGGGACTGCAGCAGTAAAGGCTAAAAAGTGAGTCTCTTGGGTAAAACCTGAGACTTAACAGCTGCATATTAATTATGCCGTCTAATGCAATTGCATTGATTGAATACCAAGGTTTCCAAACAATCATCACAAATCAACAACTCATTCCAGCACTCCTTCTCCTGCTGATTCCTAGTTCTAGTGTTGTTAGTAAGCTGTGCAGCAGTATGATTATAGTTAACAACATGATTATAGTTAAAACATTGTGAAAACACCAAATTGTAAACCCAGTTTCGTGAATTAAACCGAATCTTGATCTGAGTGTATCACTGCACCCCCAGTATTGTTCCCCAGGGGATAGTTTTCTGTCTCTCTGTTTAACTATCTTTGGTTCCTCTGTTGTTTGTCCTCTGTCTTCCATTTCTCTTTCTCTGTAGTCTGCAGGATGCCAGATCAAATAATGTCAGATCAAAGGAAGTCTCTGGTTTTCATGCTAAATAAAGACTTCAATTAGACCAGCAGACATGTAGCACTGGACAAAGCCAGACTAAGCCTGAACCTGAGGCTCTCTGAATTACACCACTTCTGATATAAAACTTCCTTACACTGTAAAAAGATAAATCTGTAAATTTATAGCAGAAATATTGGGAAAGTGACAGCTGATTTGTGCAGTCTTGAGCAGCCTGTCTCTGAATATTGTAGCACTGGTTACAAGTTTCTTGTTATTTCATCATGTTATTCTTCCCCAAAAGATATGTTAAATATATGTGTCTTTAAAAAGCTACAAATAGCTAAAAATCATATTTTTTCCTTATAATAAAGTTATAAATATACAACCCCATTTCCAAAGAAGTTGGGGCGCTGTGCAAAATGTAAACATCATCAGGATCATTTTAATCCTATATTTCATTGGAAATAGTACAAAGACAACATATCAAATATTGAAACTGAGAAATGTTATTGTTTTTTGAAAAAATGTATGCCCATTTTAAATTTAATGCCAACAACTTGTTCCAAAAAGTTGGGATGGGGGCAGCAAAAGGCTGGTAAAGTTGTGTAATGCTAAAAAAACACCTGGTGGTTGATTGGCAACAGGTCAGTAACATGATTGGGTATAAAATGAGCATCCCAGAGAGGCTGAGGCTTTCAGAAGTAAAGATGAGGAGGAGTTCACCACTCTGTGAAAGACTGCATGAGCACATTCAAGAATAACGTTTCTCAACATAAAATAGCAAAGAACTTTTGCTTTTCATCATCTACAGTACATAATAACATTAAAAGATTCAGAGAATTTGGAGAAATCTCTGAATGCAAGGGACAAGGCTGAAAACCAGTATTTGTTGGCCATCTTTGCATTAAAAACAGACATGATTCATTAGTGGAAATCACTGCATGGGCTCAGGAACACTTCTGAAAATCATTGTCTGTGAAAATAGTTTGTCACTGCATCTGCAAGTGCAACTTAAAACTCTAAAACGCAAAGAAGAAACCATATTTAAACAGGATCCAGATACACTGCCACCTTCTCTGGGCCTGAGCTCTTTTAAAATAGACACTGTGTCCTGTAATCCGACGAATCAACATTTGAAATTCTTTTTGGAAATCATGGACACTGTGTCCTCCGGGCTAAAGACCGCTCAGTTTGTTATCAGTGCACAGTTCAAAAGCCAGTATTCATGATGGTATAGGGGTGCATTAGTGCACATGGCATGGGAGACGTGCACATCTGTGTAGGCACCATTAATGCTGAACAACATAAAAATGTTTTGGCAACATATGCTGCCAGCCAGATGACATCTTTTTCATGGGAGACCTTACTTATTTCAGCAAGACAATGACAAACCACATTCTGCGTGTATTACAAGAGCATTGCTCCTTATTAAAAGAGTCTGGGTGCTAAACTGGCCTGCCTGCAGTCCAAACCTGTCACCCACTGAAAACATTTGGCACATTACTAAATGAAAAATATGACAAATGAGCCCTCAAACTGTTGAGCAGCTGAAAATCCAATATCAAACAAGAATGGGACACATCAATCTATCCATCCATCATCTAAACCACTTATCCTTCTGGGTCACGGTGGGGTGCTGGAGCCTATCCCAGCTGTCATTGGGCAGAAGGCAGGATACACCCTGGACAGGTCACCAGTCCGTCACAGGGCAGACAGACAGACATACATAGTCACACACTCACTCACACCTAGGTGCAGTTCAGCATGTCCAATTGGCCTGACAGCATGTCTTTGGACTATGGGAGGAAACCGGAGTACCTGGAGGAAACCCACACAGACACGGGGAGAACATGCAAACTCCACACAGAAATGACCCTGGTCGCCCGGCCGGGAATCAAACCCAGGCCATTCTCGTGAGGCGACAGCGCTACCCACTGCGCCACCATGCCACCAGAATGAGACACATTTCACTTTCAAAACTACAGCAGTTGGTCTCCTCAGTTCACGAACACTTACAGAGTGTTGTTAAAAGAAGAGATGATGAAACACAGTGGTAAACATGCCCCCGTCCCAACTTTTTTGAAATGTGGTGTTGGCATTAAATTCAAAATGGGAATATATTTTTCAAAAAACAATAAACTTTCTCAGTTTCAACATTTGATATGTTGTCTTTGTAGTATTTTCTTTAAAAAATATGGTTTACATGATTTGCAGATCACTTTTGTGCTTTGTAGTGTACACTCTGCTATTCTCTCTCCCTCTCTTTCTCTCTCTGAACCTCCCCACTCTTCATCGTAGTTGCTGAGTTAAACTCCTGTGTCCTGTTACACTAAAATCAATTGACACAGAGACAGAGTGATGAGGGGGAGGCAGAATACAGCGTCTGTAGAGTTTTGTAGGTAGTAGAAATGGAGAGTGCTGCCCTGTTTTGGTGGTGTGGAGCAGTTTGAATCATTCATTTGTTGTATGACTTCTTACCTCAACTTTTCACAGAAAGGGACAGGAGAAAGAAAGAGAGAAACTGAGAGATGCTTCAAAAGCTAGGAAGCCTATACAACTCTCACCATACAGCTGGGGAAAGAAAAGATGGACAGAGAAAACAGATGACAGGGCATCTGGATGTGGCTAGGACACTTGCATCACTCTGCTATTATTTCTCTATCTCTCTCTCTTTCTCTCCTTTGCGCTCTCTCTTGCATATGCATTGTTATTCATCGATTTGCCCATCTTAATGCGTTTCAAGTTTTAATGCACTTCTGTGATTCTTGTGTATATGAGACTCGCTCTTGCGGTCTGGCTAATGTGAGAGGATCAGCAAATGTGCATTTGCTGCTTTAAATCTGATTTATCTCCTCCTTTTTTGGCTGCAGTCTTTGCACTAAAAATGTATTAGAATGAAGATATAAGCAGCAGTAGCAGTTACTGCTTAACATTAGAATGCTAGAATGCATTTTCCAGGTTCACTAAGGTGATAAGTTGAAAGACATTTTCAAAGGACTCAATCAATACTATACAGAAATAGTAACTGCTGGGCCATCATTAAAATGCGTTTTTGGTTTCTTGTGTCCATCTGCTTAGGACCAGTCATTCATGCTTTGCACCTCTTCATTGCTTCTAATGAAACAATGTTATGGCTTTCCTCATATTTCCTTTCAAGTGAAATTGCTGACAGTCTCGCATCACAGCTAAAATTACATTAGGAAACTTAGCAAGCTGATTAGCTTGCTAGTGAAGATCATATTTATAGCTGCTTAGCCAGCTGTATTACAGTTAGATAGTCATAATAATGAAATGAAAAATAATTATGAAATATTAGTGCACTGCATACTTTATGGGGGAAATTATTATGCATGAATAGTACTGAAGGGACTTAAAGGGAGAATCTACAAATTTGTCAAAATTTCTGTATACTTAAAGTGTTAAGATGGAAACAAAGTCATTCAGAATGGTTTGATGTGAAATGCTCCATTCTAGATAAACTTACCAGTTAGAATTGTTCACAGTGGTGGTGATAGGAACCAGACATCTCAAGATTTTAATGCCTCTAAAAGCTACTTCTCAGGAAGTTATTACATGAATGGTTCTGTATACACTGCCTGATGACGGAGACATGTTTTTTGTGAAAATGGCATCATCAACATAACATATAAAATAGAAAACATATGAAAGATATATAACATATAAAGGAGACACATTTTGATTCACTGGTTGTTTTGGATAGTACATAAAGAGGATGTACTTGCATCATAGATATCACAAAGCTTGGTTCCTGTCACCGCCACTGTAAATAAATCTGAGTCAAGTTTCTCTACAATGAACTATTTCACATCAAACCACTCTAAATGACTTTTACAATTCAGCTATTTAATTATGAAGAAAATGATCAAAATCTGTGGAAGTTGTCTTAAGGTTTTGTGTGTATAAGCTTAGTTAAAGTAAACTAAGAGCATTAGGAAAGAAAAAATGAATAAAACGAATAAAGGTAACTGATAAGAAGGCTGGCAAGAATGCCAGTGAAATAACTAATTAATCAAATAACTAATCAGAGCAAAGTGCAAGCTCAGCTGAGCTAAATACACTAAAAGAGAGATGTACTGCTATACCTTTATGTAAATTATGTGTAAATATGACTACCTGTGCTTGCAGCTGCTCATTCATTGTTACAGAGTAAAAGCTTTTATTGACAAATACGAATTCTTCCAAAAAGATTCAGAAAACAAAATAGAAAACAACAGAAATGCTAAAAAATAATGTTTCTTTCTAAAAAATAAGGCTTCTGTTCTTAAGGAATAGATGTACAGTATGAGCTGTATCATAAGCAGTAGTATAATTATACCAGTCCTTGATTAAGATTATATGGACTATACTGATTAATGCAGTGACCAAAATAGATTATCCAGAAGAATATCCTTATGTGAGAATCAGTAAGGTATCATTTTCACTCCCTTCAGTATCACTGTTTACTTACTATTGATATGACAAATTCAATAAAAGAAATTGATTTAATTTTATTTTACATTTTTAAGCAATTTAGTAGTTTACAATTGAAATATGAACCCGTCCCTGCGTCTGCAGTACAAAATGACTTGGCTAACATTCAGAAATGTCACAAGTTATGTAAATAATTGATATGTGAATATACAAGCAATGTTATGTGTGCAGTTGTTTTTTTATTTGTTGTCATGGAGTATACTGTAATGCTATAGGCCCTCTGTGAGGTGTGAGAGATGGAGAGAAAGTGAAAGAGTTAGTGAACCCTGCGTCTCCCTCCCTCTGGGATGGGTGAGGTGCTATTATTGACTGTTACACTGGGTGGCAGCAGAAAGCCTTCTTTCTTGACTCAAGAATGTGTGACTGATCTTGTTTTTAGTCTGCTGTGAATTTGTGTTTACATGATTCAGATTAAAAAGACGTCTTTTATGATGATATAGAGACAACTACAACTTCTTCATATTATTAGTATGCTAGCCATTATGAAAAAGTATCTAAAGAAAACCTCAGGTGGAAAGTCAATATTTTCCACAAACAGAGAAAGAAATATGACATTTTCTGTAAATTTTATTGCACAATTTCTATTTATTTTCGAAGTTTGACATATTGGAATATGTAAAACATAAAACATGCCATATCTTTTGCACAGGTCACATATTATATTTTAGTTTTTTCCCCAATATGTTGAATTCAGAAAATAACCAGTAAAAGTCCAATAAATTGTACAAGAACAGCTGCAAATAGCAGTTGAAATACCCTTTTCCCTACACTCTTTGTCAGTCTCTGATTGGTCCTAAATGTGGTAGTCCTTCACACTTATTTGTTAAAATGTGGTAGGATTTTTCTTAACAGCGCTTTTCAAGTGCAGTTTGATGGTGCTCAGAAGTCCATTATGTATCATTTGTGTCTGGAGCCGATAGAATAGAAGGACATCAAAGTACTTTAGTTCCTCAAGAAACATAAGTGTAGATCTGTAAAACAGTACGATCATGTTACATAGCTGGATTTTAACAAGTTTATCATCTCTTACTTCCTGCAGCGCCACATTTTTGATTTCTGACTCAGATCTTTCCCAGAGGTGAATCTAACCTGCAGTCCAATCACATTTTATAAGGAGAGAAGGAGACATATATATATATATATATATATATATATATATATATAAAACATAAAATATTTTACATTACACAATGTTTAAGTTATTATTAATAATAATTGACATAAACAAGTATTCAGGCAAGAAATGTAGCTCCTTTAGAGTGCGGTATCGATGCTAAGCAATCATTGACCGCTGAATGAGAAGAAGAACGTTCGGTCGCCAATCACTGTAAACTGCATTCGTTTCATGATTTTCTAAAACTTTTTTTATGTAACAGTGAGCATATGTAACATAGCACTATTTAATGCAAATACTTTCAGTTTATAAGTACTTTTTGGTCACCAAATTACCACCGCGAGTCTTTTTCTGCCAGTCTGATGATGCCGCTTTTTTCACGCTGGGGCTGAATCTCAAACGGCTCCCTGCTCCCTACATAGTGCACTACGTAGGAATTTAAAAACTGACTCCTGCACCCCAACAAAGCAAGATGCACTATTTGACAGCAGAAGCTAGAATTTCTAAATTTAATGTTACACAGCTCACTATTTAGCTAGGGAGTACGGAGCATTTTGGGATTCAGTCTGAGTTTGATGCTACACTTCTGACTGAAACGCGAACATTTGAAGCGTGTAAGCCATTCAGGTGACATTCTGTAGACTTTTATATTGCTATTTTCGGTGAATCATATTGTGAGTACTTTAATTCAAGCCTGTTATATTAATGTTGGAGTTGTGTAGCATGTTTACTATCTTCTAGCCTGTTGGCTAGCTGACTAGCCTAGTTCTAGTTAAGAAAATAAGTTTTCAGCCCCTCAGTTTAAACAAAAACGGGTTCTTACTTCATCAATAAACTCCATGCGATCAGCATTAGAGTCACACACACATATATATATACACATTTATCATTTAGGAGAACTTTGTAGTTCTACATTTACATACTGTAATACATCTGGTTTTATGCATAATTTGTTAGCCCCCTTTTACCCTGTTCTTCAATGTTCAGGACAAATAGAAATTATGAAAAGACTGTTCAAGCACAGTTTAATGACTGCTCTAACACACATTCTACACCTAAACAGATGTGTTGAATCTAGTATGTTGGACCAGGGAAACCACCAAACTATTCTGAAGCTGGGCCCTCCAAGATCAGACTTCGAGAACTCTTGTACAGATACTTACCATGGGTTGGATATCCACATTCTGTAAAAAGGAAAAGAAACTCATTAACTGTGATGACATTTATCATAACATCGATTTTATGACAAATTGTTCTTCCGATTTAAAATGACTAACCTCTATAATAGATGAAAGAAAGGGTACGATTGCAGTTTTCATCAGTCCACCATCCAGAGTTATTCACATATGCAGCAGTAAACCAAGCATGTTCTAGTTCTGTGAAAACTGATTCAACACTAGCAGTGATTAATTTTAACTTACTGGAACTGCCTAACTTTGCTATGTAGTTAATATATTTACAAACCCTCAGTGAATTACAGCTTCTCTTACTATTCTCTTACTACATACTTGCTGCAATAAAGTTTAGACTTTTATCATTGAAACACTTCATATACATAAACTCACTTGGTGAGCCAGCTGTGAACATCAAACCTCCCATCAGACTGTAAAGTACTGACAAATTTACCTATATTGGGCATTAGCACTTTAAGAAGACTGTTACTATAATGATGGCCTTTCAAGCTGTAACAAGATGTTAAATTTCTCTCCTCTTTCCTTCTTTCTGTATCCCTGCTCTGCAGCAGCGTCCGGTGAAGCAGTCCCTGGCCAGCTCTCTGTGTCGGGAGTCTCACTGGAAGTGTCTGCTCCTCACACTGCTTATGTATGGCTGTTTTGGTACACTGGCATGGTGTGGGTTATGCAAGGTTCCGGTATTAGCCTCAGCAGAGCCTGCCGCTGCAGTCATGGAGCCTGGGGACCCATCCACAACTTCTGCTACTGCTATCGCTTTCAGCCCAGATGAGCTGGCTCTGGACAGTCCCTGCTCAAGTGGCTACGTCTACATTCCTCTGGCCTTCCTGGCCATGCTGTATGTGGTGTATTTGGTGGAGTGCTGGCACTGCTACTCCAAGACTGCCATGCTGGCTCAAGCCGAGGTTGCTGAGGTGTATGAGCGCGTGCAGCGGCTTCAACAGGCCACGCCATGCATCTGGTGGAAGGCCATCAGCTACCACTATGTGCGAAGGACCAGACAGGTGACACGCTACCGCAACGGCGATGCCTACACCACCACACAAGTGTACCACGAGCGTGTCAACACACATGCCGCAAGCTCTGAGTTTGACTATGCGAGGCTCGGCGTTAAAGATGTCTCAAAGGAGCTAAGAGGCCTAATGGATCACCCAGCAGTGCGGCTGCGCTTCACAAAGTGCTTCAGCTTCTCCAGTGCTCGGGCAGAGGCTGCCTACCTCACGCAGCGGGCACGCTTCTTTGGTGAAAATGAGGGCCTGGATGACTATATGGAGGCACGGGAGGGAATGCACCTAAAGAATGTGGACTTCCGCGAGCACATGCTGGCCTTCCCTGACCCTGCACGCCAGCCCTGGTATGCCCGTCGGAGGGTGTTCTGGCTCGCCTCAGCTCTGCTGCTGTCCTGGCCGCTACGTGTTGTTGCAGAGTATCGTACTGCATACGTGCACTACCATGTTGAGAAGCTGTTTGGGGATGGAGATGACAGCGGCAGAGGGGATGGAAGCGAGAATGGAGGGATAAATGAGAACGGAAATGGAGGGGGTATTGGATCAAGCTATCGCGCCATCTCTCGAGTCAACACTGTCGACATGACAGAGCTGGAGTGGCACATTCGCTGCAATCAGCAAATGGTTCCCAGCTATTCAGAGGCTCTGCTGATGGATCCTGGCTCGGATGGCAACCAAGGCACCAACCCTCCTCCGGCTGGCTCAAACTCCGTCGGAGGTGGCCCAACGCTACCTGTTGCTTTCACTTCAGCCTACCTGCTCCAAAGTTGCCCTCGCTGTCGGCGATCCACTAGCAGCGCCTCACTCCCTTCCAGGCTGAGAGGCCCAACGGCTGCCTTGCTGAGCAGCACCGTGGCTGGTATGAGGGCTGGAGGAGTGGGAGGTGTTACTGGGGGTCCAGGGAGGCTGGTTCTGAGCAGGAGCGGCTTTTCCCTGGGACGCCTCCAGGCCTCACGGCCCACCTCACTGTTTCATTCCCGCAGTGTGGGTGGAGGACTAGGGGGAAGAGGGGAAGAAGGGACTGCTGGTGGAGGGGGAGGTGGAGGTGGAGGTGGAGGTGGAGGTGGAGGGTTCCTTGGTTTGGGGTCAAGACAAGACGAGGAGAGCAGAGGAGTGCTGGAGGGAGGAGAGGGGGATGAGGAAGAAGTAGAGGGAAATGAGGAGGCAAGGGAGGAAGGTGGGGACAGAGAGGAGGAGGTAGGGGAGCAACATGAGGAAGGTGAAGGAGAGGAAGCGAGAGAGGGAGAAAGAGATCGCCCTCCTCCATATCAGGATGCTTTTTTTTTCCCCGTGTTAATAGTGCATGGAGAGGAGAGTTGTCATTCGGTAGAGGACATCTCTTAAAGAGAAGAGTTTGACCTAAAAATCAGAAATAGCAGGATGGCTAAATAAAGACTAAGGTAGTCCTGTTTTTTCCCATAGCGAATGAAACCTGTAGGACCAGACAGATTTAGGCTTTGAAGAGGAATATGATTTGGGTGGATTTTTCCCTTTGTAGTGTTGCATCAGATTAACTGTTGTAAAGAGTACTGGCAGTGATGCTATCATATAAAGATGATTTGTGTACTACTATGCCTTTGCAAAACAACTCATGCTGAGGGCAATGGAACAATTCCAGATGTATAAAGGTGCATGAACCAACAAAAGAGAGGAAAGCAATGAATCTTGATAAGGACTAAAGATATCTATGCAAGACTGTGTGAAGCCAGATACAAAGAGCAACAGATTTCTAAAACCATATTATCCAGTGGTTAGACAGAGGAAGATAAATCAGCACTAAATTTCCCAGCATGTCTTTCAGAGGTAAAGACAAGACAGCATCACAAATACCATAGGACCAAAATTTTGGTTTTACATAGTCAAGTTTAACAAAATTACCAGAGATTAGACTTGTCTTAGACTTGTCAGGCTGTGCATGTAGCTTAATTGCCTAAGCCTAAATACTAACTATACCTACAAATACAGTGTGTCCCATTTTTCAGCTGATAGGACATAATGGAAACACCGTGACCCTGTTTCTGACCTTCATCTATCCAGACTGTTAGTCTAGGCTTAGATCCTCAGCCACTGTTGCCTCCTCTGGAAATAATCTGATTTGCATGTTATTTGCTGAGTCTTAGTCGATGCAAATATACTTGTGTTGCCGATACTGGATGTCTAACGATCTTTTAAACATGCTTTGGGACTTTTTGGTTCATCAGAAAGAGATGTTTGACTTCTGTTGGAGAGCTTGGATCAAGATTTCCTAATCCTACAGTGAGGAATGTGGAACAGGACATGAAATGGCTCGAGTTAGTGAATCTGAGAAGCAGAAAAATGTGGAGTGTTCTCTGTGCCAGAAGCTTTACTACACATGCCTCTTGCTTATAGTGAAGCACATTAATTGTATGTGTTTTGTGTTTATGTTCTTTTTTTAATAACAGTTTATTTGTTCTTTAGTGCATCACCAGTTTTGCCTCACAAAGGGCTTTGCTCTGCTACAATGCCTCACACAAACACATTGCATTATGAGTACTTCAGCTACAAGCATACAGCACGTTGCCTTCCATTGTAGCCTCTGTATTTGTCTGATATAGGCTTCATTATGTCACATATGTCAGCATAAAATAACGGATCATTAATAAGAGAGTTAGTGTGCCAAGAAAAACTCACTGATTCCTAGTAATGATATATATTGCCTACAAATATTTTGTATCTAACACACAGTCATAACAGACAGTTTTATTTTTGCACCACACTCATAAGCCATATTTTAAGTCAGTTGATCTTAAATGCAAATATGCTGAAGTCACAATATCCATTTTTGGGAACTTTATATTGTATATCAAATGCCTTCATGTCTTCCTAGTGGTTTGTGGTTCTGCATCTAATACTATCTTACATTTTTAAATATATCATCTCTGTGTAAATACTGTATGTGAGCCATTTAATTTACCAAATACTAAATAGCGTTGAATAATTTGAATATGTGTTTGACCTAGATACAATTCACTGTGCAATGCTTTTAAGCTTGAGATTTCAACACTGGCACTCATCCTTCTTCAACTCATGGTCTGGAACATGCCAAAGCCTAAAGAGCACATGCTCTCTTATTAGAAAACCTACAGGCCAGGCAGACTTCCTAGTGCCATGCAATGGTTGCCACACAGACAAACTGGCAAAATACATTTGATTTTAATGTTTATATGCATATATACATACATACATGAGCAACAAATTACAGGAAAAACGAATGTAAAGTGTCTTAAGGAGGTGTTGGGAGAACAGCTTTAGTGTGCCAGAACAGTCTCTGGAACTGTACTGGAGAGGTGGAATAACCATTCTTCCAAAAGATATTCCCTTAGCTGGTGTTTTGATGATGTGGGTGGGGAGTGTCTAACATGCTGGTCCAAAATCTCACATAGGTGTTAGAGATCTCAATTGGATTGAGATCTGGTGACTGTAAAGAATGATTTATACATTTTTATATATATCAAACCATGAAATGCCCTGTGTATGGGGGGAATTGTCAGAATCCACTCCCTTCAGAACAGAAATGTGGGGTCAAGCAGTGCCATTCTCTTGGTGTGCACAACACATACATTCGCCCACTTGTGGAGAATATCGAGCTCAACCGGGCCTGCTTGGTATTTTTCTACATGGCACAGCGCATGGTAGGATGTTAATTGCATCGTGTCATGCAGTATACCTGTCTGGAAGCTTCTAGGGTTAGGGTTATGTTTTTCCTGTTATGTATGTTTTTCCTCTAATTTGTCACCAGTTTGTATGTGTGTATGTGTTATAGCTGGAAAAAATTGTGTGTTCCTGCAATGTTGTCAGAATGTTATGTGTTGCCACTGGAATGTTGATTAACAGTGACATTTTCATGGTCATGTAAATCAGGTTGAGAATGTATAGTATACCACAGACAATTTTCTGTACAGTTGTGTTCCACAGATATAATGTCCGTAATCTAACATCAGACTCTAAAACCTAAAGTCTGCAAGTAAACCGAGTTCAGTGACTAATATACAGTTCACTAAGTACGGATATTAGACCAGCTCTCTGACCCTCCATGAGAACAGTCAGTAGAGTTCAGGTTTGTTATGTCTGGCTGTGGAGTTGATACACCAGAGGCAAGCAGCTGGGTTTGGGTTTATGTATGTGGGTGTTTTTAAAGAAGAAATCATCTCAAGAAGTTTCAGTTACAGAGAATAGAATCCAAAAGCTGTATTTTACTCACTTCACCATTGCTTCCACAGCTGTATGCAACTCAGCAGAAAGAACGTTTTCCATTCTGAGAGAATGTTCTGAATGTCTTTATTTGATGGAAAGGACAGAGTGGTGGAGAAATGTTGTTTGTTTTCTGAATATTTCATTGTTAGTGATTATGCAGTATGTTTTGACTGAATTGGCTGGCTGACATGTACAGTGAGTCCCTTTAAATCAGCTAATCTCAATCAGCAAGAAAACAACTGCTTCAATGCCTCAAGCATCAAATGATGCACATTGTTGTACGGTAGCAATGACTGGTTGGTTTGATATGGACCTGTAAGAAGGATTCACATGATCATAACTGATGATCACCATGACATGATGATACATAATAAAATCAAACTGCTTGACTTAAAACACTTGCCTTATGTCATGTTAAATTATGTTTCCTATGCACTGTAAAAAGTGGGACAGATGAAGTATTTTTTAAGTTTAAACTGATGTAGAATATTATTTGTATACCCTATTTACTTTATTTTTTCCATTGAAAGTGTTTGAGTTAAGTATTACAGTTCATTGCTTGTTACCACATGAACTATTTTTTAAAGTTAACCTGACAAAACATTTTTTACCTTGGAGAGCATAAATCCAGTGAACACTGTATTGGCATGGTGCATGTTTTTTCCAAGTTCACTGGAACTCTACTCACACTGTCAGAAATATATATTTGCATATTCATTTCCATTATTACTACATCATCAGGTCAACAGTAAGGAGTCTTACAGTAAAAGAGCAGATCCAAGCCACTAGAGAGTGTGAGACACTGAAAAAATGTACTGCACATGTGCACAACAACTTGCTAGAATTATTTTGCCACCCTGTGGTCATTTCAGGTCTGAAGGACACATCTTTAAAGCTCATTCTACGTAAGTGTCCTACTGTCCTACACTCTCTACAGTCTCCTACAGTCTCTCTCTCTCTCTCTCTCTCTCTCTCTCTCTCTCTCTATCTCTCTCAAAACAGTGCTGTTTAAGTCCACATCAACTGTTGCAATGTGGACAAAAAAAATTAAGCTTGAGTATATTAATATCAGTATTAAAGTATATAGTATAAATGTATTAACATCAAAGTTCATCATTAATAATTTTTATTTATAAGTTTATTAAGGTTACAGATTTTTGTTCCATCTTAGATATTACTAAATAAGAACAATTAACTTCAAATCTTTGCCACTCTCAGACCTTTCATCTGTTTTCACACAGATATATTAATAGAATATAAAATATTTTTAAAAATCAAATATCTTAATAATTGATCTGTCCTTTTGAGTTGAGTTTTGCTTTCCACCTGATCACTCCTGCTTGTTTATCCATAAAAATAATCTACTGTCACTGTGAATGACATGATGAACAATAAGTATCATCATGTAAGCCTTCCAAGGAGTTAAAAAGCTGGTACGTTTTATGTTTATTTCAACACTGATAATTTGTTGTTTTCTGCATCTTTAACAGGGCGTGTCAAGCATCACATCCATCCCATCAGACAAAATAACCAGAGTTAAGAATTCTTTATGATGTACTTTTAATCTTGTGGCAGCCTGTTTTACATTAAATATTCCACCCTTTCCATCACAGAGGTGAGTAACAGATAAGATGTGGTGACCACATCAGAGAAAAAAGACGTAAATGAGGACTTAAGTCTTAAATTTGGAATTTCAGAAAGGTAAGTGCTTTTTTTTTATCTTAATATACTCAGATTAATTATATTTTCTCTTCAAAATCTGTTCATTTCTTGTTCCTTTTTATTCCCCCATCTCTGTATTTAAAACATTTGCTTTCAATTCTATTTGTCTTTTTTTTTCCTCCAGCATTCTGTCTTTATGTTGGAGGAGGTTGTCCACTAGGTGGTGCAAGAAACACGTCAGTTTCTCACATTACACTTCAAATAACATCAGATAAAATGTTTTGACTGCATGAACTTTTAATTTCAGAAACCAGTTTTACATTCACTAATGCCACTCCTTTAATTTAATAAAACATTAGTTCATTTTTCATTCTGGCATAGAGAATAATATGATTGGGGCAGTGGGGAGGGGGTTACTTAATGTGCTGCTTAGGGCCTCCAGATGTTCAGAAACAGCCCTGAATGTAACAACACAGGACTGAAAGACATACATGATAAAAACACAAAAAAAGTGAGAGGGGAAATGAAAGTCCTACATTTGACATAAAAACAGTCACCAGTTATTTTTAAAAGAGCACTAAAGCTACAATGTGCAGTGCTGAAAACAGCAGATGATTTAGTGTGCATAATCTAGCAGCTACATGCAAAATTAATAAAAATTAAGAGCTTTTACAAACAAAAACAGCTATAAATATCAGGTCAGATGATTTATTCTGCAAAAGCAATTGAACAGTTTCATTCTAAATTTCTCCAGTAAAGATGTCATAAAAGCATTGATATTTCTTGTGTGTGCTAAGCCTACTCCCAACAACAAATATCATCAAAAAGACATTTTTTCAAAGTGGTCTGTAATGCATTTGGGAACAAAACCCTTTTATAACTTTCATCCCTGCACTCCTCTACATGTATTTGTCAAGATGTGTTCATTTTCTTGAGAACATTTTTCAAAGGCAACGGTGTTCGGCAGTCTTCTGTTGGTCAGTTGTTTCTGGAGCTGACAGAATAAAAGATGAAAGAAATTCTGTGCTTTGTGGAGCAATATATCCTAAATTTATAAAACTGTATGTTTATGAACCTGGAACCATGAACCAAATACTCGCACTGATCATAATATAACTTGTTGACCTCTACAACAGTAGGAAAATATAAATTAGCATCATCCCACAGATAAAAAAACAAGTTTGCATAAAGTGCTTATTATGAAAGACAAATTGTTTTTTTTTTATGGTACTCACTGTCACAGCAAATGAAGTGGAGATGGCGATTGTGCTGAAAATCATTCCAAAAGCCAGTTGGATACATTTCTGTGCACATCTCATTTCCAACATAATTATGTGTCTCAATTTCTGTAACGCTTCCAGTCTTCCTCCAGTTCTCGGACCCCACAGAAGGAATCATCATCATAGTACCATCTCCAGCTGTTCTCCACATCATCATCCAGCCCAATCCAAGCCAGGCCATATAACAGCTGTTTACAGCAGTAATCAAACTACTTGTGTTGTTGTTCTCAAGAGTGGTCAGATCAGCAAGTGTAGTTATTTCTGCAGAACGCCTGTGCTTCAGTCCAGTTTTTATTCCCATTCACAAAGTAATATTGTTCAGAAAGGCAGGAGGAGAGGGAGAGGAGACCTGTGGGACACACAGACACTGGGTAAAAAAAGGCAGTGTCAATATAAAATATAAGTTAAAATAGAAGAAAAAATAGATTAAATTAACACAAGAACAGAAGAAGAAACATGTATATGGATGTATATTAAGTCATGTCATTTGTCTTGAAACTTTTATCTACATTTCCAATTTAAGTCACTTCAGCAGCTAAACATTGCTATTAACCTAAGGAGGAAAATTCAAGAGTGTTGTGTGACTGCTGCTTTTGCCAGATCTTATATGGAATGGAAAGAGAAAGCAGCTGCACTATTGAGACATCTTAATAAGCAAGACGTAATTTATTTTCCTGCAAAATTGTTCAGTGCACTTTCTCTCTTCCCTCCCACTCTGTCGCTCTCAGGGGGCCTCATACACTAATAACTTCCTAAGTTTTCTCTTAAATTTGTTCTTGAGAAAAGTCCTAATAAAAAAGTCTTTCAGATTCATGACGTGTTACATTGCAGAATTGTTCACACCTTTGTGCTCTTGATTGTGTAGATTCTGTTCTTACCATAGAACAAATCCCAAATAAGAAAACATTGGTGAATGTCAGAATCTTTGTGAAAACTGTGTTTTAAGAAGAAATTTCTTCTTAAGAACAGTTGGTAAATGAAGACTCTTCTCTTGATTTTTTTCCTTATATTTTCAGTCTTTAAATTTAGAATATATCTTTAGATATTTGATTCTGTAAGCATTAAAATGTGCCTGTTATAGATGTTCATAGTATTCACAATGGTTTACAGCTGTTAGCTGATCTTTTGCTTGCCATAGTATCAAATTTCCAATCTCAGATTTCTCTTAAAATCATATCAAAACATATGGTACAATTTCATAATACCAAAGAAATCAGAAGTAGAAACATACTCTGAGGACCAAACACATACAGAGAGAAATAAGTACTGGCACTGAGTAATTTTACTAACTTCAAAATCACTGAAACTACCTAAGTTTGCTGTTGAGTTTGTGATAAAATGATAAATTAACTTCTCTATAGAGAATTAAATGTTCTCTGTCTCTTGGTAAGTTAATTCATCCTGTTGTCCTTGTTTTGTCTCATGGTGAGTTTAAGAGATTTCTTTCTCATGGTGTAATATAATTGGAATCTACACACGTCTGAAATGCTGAGATGACTAGCTTTATTCTTAATAAAAAATTATCAATAACCGATATACATTTTGGAAAAAAATCTTGATGAGCCAGTCATGATCATATATAGCAATCTGATTCTCCCACCAGCCGATACTGTTCCGGTAATTGATCTACAGCGAGCAGATCGAGTGGCACATTTTCTGTAATCAGCAGATTCCCAGCTACTTGGAGGCTCTGCTGACAGGTCCTGGCTCCAAATGCAACCAAAGAACCATGTCTTTTTCAGCTGGGCCAAACTAGCCTCCCTACTGCACTATTAACAGCTCATTCACCTCCCGAGAAGCACTGTGTCCTGAATATGCCCTTCATCAGGTACAACAGATCTTGGTGCAACACCTCTTACTAAATTACAAACACAAAGTTCCAAAACAAGTTTGGAAGACCCTTACACCCCTGGCAATGACGACACAAGTGTATATGCTATGACCAAGACTCAGCAAGCAACATGCAAATCAGATACTTTCAGAGTGAGGCAACAATTAATGAGGATCTATGCCTAAAGATCTAAGAGAGATGAAGGCCAGAAACAGGGTCATGTGTTTCCATTTTATCACAACAACCAACAAATGGGACACACAATATTTGTAGGTATAGTTGTCAGCATTTAGGCTTAGGTAAGGCATTTTAGGCAGCTTAAAATGTAAACATGCATTTGAAGTCTGAGGCTACAATCACTATCACGTATTTTGAGTCACTTTATCGTAAATGCAAATATTCTTGTAACATAATTCAATTTCAGTGCAAATATATTCTCTTTAGGCAGCCCAGAAAAAAGAATTTGCAATCTGGAAGAATTTGATTTTATAAGGAGCAGTGGAGAAGTACTATTTGTTTGTTTGTTTTCATTATGTTTTATTTTGATTGTTTTATTTTATGTTTTTGTTCATTTGTTGTTATGCTTATATACAGTGAGGTCCACATTTAATTTCTTTTTCATTTAAACCTGGAAATAAACATCATTTTAGATTTAGAATTCTGAAAAATTTAAAACAAGAAAAGTTATGAAAAGTAAAATGGAGAAGAAATTTTCAACATTCTGCACTATTATAAGGTCACTATTTAAATTCAGGCAAATTTGTAACATTGAACAATTTGAGGCCTTTGTACACAGAGGTCAGATTTTATTTTGAGTCTCATCTCTTCCACTGAAGCTTGTGTTCAGACAACTCTCAGGTGGGTTTGGTCTATTCATCAGATTCTTTTGTGAGTTCACACCAAGTCAAGTTCATGATGTCATTAAAGCCAAAGAGGGACATAAACTATCAAATACTAAGAAATTCTGAAATTTGTGTAGATTTTTCAAAGATTATACTGTTCGCTCAAATTGTTCTATTGATAATACCATTTATAATGAAAATTACTGCATTAAATCATTAAATTAGAAATTAGAAAAGAATGCAAAATAGAAGCATTTTCACTATGTATATATATATATAGATAGATAGATATGTCTGGATATGTGTGTGTGTGTGTGTGTGTGTGTGTGTGTGTATGTGGTAAGAATAAGATAATCTTATTTTAAAAGAGATATATTCAGGCTATACATCCAATTCAGAGAGAGAGAGACTACACAACTGTGCATGTGTATGACACTCTTGCAGAAATATTTAACGCTGTAGTCATTTCAGGTATAAAAGACTGAGAGCTCATTCCACCAAACTGTCCTACTACTTTAGTATTTCATTAATTAATTAATTAACTTCTTAACTCATGAGGATTTGAGACTCACTGAGGCTTGTGAAGTGAGCCTCAAATCCTCATGAGTTAAGAATATACACATACACACAGCCTGTACAGTAAATGACCATAACAAAGCAAAAAATTGTAAGTTGTGATTAAAGTCTGTCTTTGGAATTTCAGGAAGGTAAGTGCTACATTTGAAGCCGTGTTTTATTTCTTCTTTCTTCGTCACGCCTCCATGTTTATTCTGAACACCTGTCCGGTGTAATATCCACCCTCAACACCAGAGGTCAGCCTCACCTGAGCTTTGAACTGTTTCATAGTAATGCCTTGATTTCATTCACCCGCGGCTCACTTATCTCCCTTTATAAGCACCCACACCATCACACACCCTGTGTGAAGTGTTGCCAGAGCTTCTCCTTACTGAGCCATGTAGCTGAATGTGTCCTGGTTTTATGGTTTATTTGGGCTTTCTTCTGAACTCTTGGCCTTTTTAAACTCTCTTTGGTACTTTTGCTAGGTTTTGTAAGCTGCCTTGGTTCTGTGACTGTTCTGGGCTGTTTATGACTCTGATTCTGGTTTTGTGTTTTTTTGATTCTGTGTTTGTGAGTTTTTAGTACTGCGTTGAAATGAACCTGCACAGGTTATTTATATTTTACTTCTAAAAAATTGTTAATAATTCCTTGTATCATGTTCCTCTTCGTATTTCTATCTTTGTGTTTAAACGGCCCATATCCTACATGTCCAGCCTCTCTTTATCCCTGAGAATTAAACAGGCTGTTTTTGTTTCTGTGCGTTTAAGATTGATATTTATATGACCTCTGTTTTGATTGGTCCAAGCAGACCGAAATGCGTGAATGGATATACAGTATTTCAAAGAGTTGGTTTTTGTGACAGCACAAAATCAATAAACTCAAAATGGCCTGTTTTTGCAGCTTAGTTCATGTATATAGACCGTATAGATGAGGGAGTGAACGGTGTTGCTTCGGTGTTGTGCTGAATTCCGACTCTCCTTCGCGAGCTTCAGACAGGAATGACAGATGACACTCGCGATTTCTTTTTTGTTGTTGTTGTTGTTGTTTTTTTTTTATAAAGTATAAATAACGGCTAATCTTTAATTATCCTTCCCAGCAAACAACAAAGCAGTCACAGTAATGTAAGTGTATTAAATGTTATTAATTCAATGTAACGAATCAAAGACTTTGGTTGTTACCGCAGCACTCAGGCTGAAGGCTTTCAGTCATAAGTACTACAAGAACACTTTAAACACAGTTTTAATTCTCAGGTCTGGAGCAATAACATACTTGATAAAACCAAGTTCACCTCAAACAGCGTGACACTGTAGTATTACTTTTTTCTGTGTGAATTACTGGACAGCCTGACTTTCATTTCTCTTTTAATGAGATATTGGAGATGTCCGATTGAACAAACATGCCCTACTTATCTGTAATTATCTAGCTAGGACAAATCCAGAGTGCTTGAACTAAGTTATAAACACAATACTGCATAAACAGGAGTTGGATCTTGTGATTAAAAACATATACATCCTTAAGGAGCACCAGTGCTGACTGTCTGTATCCCAGAAGAGACTTCCCCTGGCCACATCTGCTGTTTCCTGTTTGTCCTGTTGGATACAGTGAACTAGAAAAGTTTGGAGGAGAGAATTTCTGGGATGATTGTGTTGAACGCTGAGCTGAAATCCACAAACAGGATCATTGCATATGTCCCTGGGTGGTCAAGGTGTACCAGGATGTAGTGCAGTCCCATGTTGACTGCATCATCCACTGACCTGTTTGTTTGGTAGGCAAACTGCAGGGAGTGCAGCAGGTGTCCTCTGACATCCTTCAGGTGGACCAACACCAGTCGTTTAAAGGACTTCATGACCACAGACATCAGAGCAACATCCGTTGAAGATCTGTGTGAAGACTGGAGCCAGTTGGTCAGCACAGGCTTTAAGACAGGAGGGGAAAACATTGTCTGGACCTGGTGCTTTTCTGGTGATCTGTCTCCGGAAGTGCCGACTCACATCCGCTTCACAAATCTTAAGTTCAGCCTAAGTGTCTAGGGGGGCATGGGGGCTCCCAGTGGTGTGATAGAGGCTTTGTTTGCTTCAACAGAGGGAGGTGGTCTCCTGTAGTTTATGATGTCTGCGAGGCCTCGCCACACTGATGCAGGGTTGCTGGCTGTAAACCTGTTTTTCACCTTTTCTGTGTAGTTTCTTTTAACCACTCTGATCTCCTTTGTCAGTGAGTTTCTGGCCTGTTTGTACAGGGCCCTATCTCCACTTCTATAGGCATCTGCCTTGGTCTGACGAAGCTGTCTTAGTTTGGCTGTGAACCAGGGCTTGTTATTACTGTATGTGCGGAAGGTGTTGGTTGGCACACACATTTCTTCGCAAAAACTGATGTAAGACGTCACAATGTCAATTGTAGCTTTTCATATGTTTTCATCAGAATTCAGTTTTTCTTTCTTTTCTCATTTTGTTGCATTTCAGTTCTACTGCACATTATTTTTTGGGGGAGGTAATTTTGATATTTGTCCAGTAGATGGAAAAGAGAGCACACTTCTCTTTGACTCTCTTTTCAACTGTAAATGTTGATTTAAATTTGATACTGTGTATAACTATTAATAACGTCTAAATATTTAACTTGACCTTTTCAAGGTGACAATCTGCATTTAATCTTATTACTTTTTTGCATTGCAAGCACTGTAGAAAATGCATATTGTCAACCTAGTATCTCTGAAAAGTTTACAACAGGAGGAAAACAAATTCTCAACCTTTAAATTTCTTTACTTGAAATTAATGAAGACATGATTTATTCTGAGTAGTTTTGGTTCATTCATCATGAAAATTTGACACCACATAAAGGACATCTTGTGATTTCAAATTACGTTCAAATGACAAAAATGGAGATGTTTTTCCTGAAACATGAAAGAATACAACCTATGATTTGCCACAGATAATACTATAACCATATAAATATATTTTAGGTTTTATGCAAACCTTTGCACTTGAAAAGAAATACAGTTGTAAGTTCAGAATAAATATTGACCAGCATGTCTGTTTCTCAAATTACACTTCAAATAAATCATATTAAAATAATAAATCACACAAAAAAACCCACAAAAATGGGCACTACTTGCTTAAAAAAAGAGTGGTAAATGTATAATGACAAGTGCAGTACTGCAGACTGTTATGGCCACATACAGGAGTAAGCCTTTGAGAGATTCAGATTTTTTTTCATTTGGCAAACAAATTCTTTTAAATAATCTCTTTCCTAAATGTTGTCCTCTACATGTGATAGTTTGCTTAGAGATTTTTCTTGCGAATACTTTTCAGTTGCATCTTCATGGTGCTCGGAAGTCCTTTGTTGATCAGTTGCATCTGGAGCTGACAGAATAAAATGTGATCAAACTGCTGCACTTTATCGAGAAATGTAGCCTTAGATGTGTACATATGTATGAGGAAACTTGTACATTATATGTTATTACACTTAAGTCTTAAATTATATATAAATTATGTATGTCCATAAATAAGATAATATTGTTTGAAGCCTGTTGTAAAGCTGGATTTTGTCAAGTCAGTGATCTCTTACTTGCTGTAGCACCACATTTTCAATCTCAGAATCTGTCAGGTTTCTCACAGAGGTGAATCTAACCCGTAATCCAATCACATTTTCTAAGGGGAAAAGGAGAAACTAATTGCAGTTGAAATTGTCTCAGCTGTTAAAAGAACCACTGTGTGTTTAATGGATGGTATGTTTAGTCAGATGTGTATACATTTATTTTTTCTGTTTAGACCAGGGGTCTGCAACATGCAGCTCTTTTACTGCTCTGTTGTGGTTCCACAGCAGAATTAGAATTTAGGTAAAAATAAACTAGTCTTCCTTTGCATTAAAATAAAGCTCTGTTGATCGTTTTAGCACAGTCTTAACAAATGCTGGAGGTTGGCACACAGACTACTGGTCATCCTAGCAATGCAGACAACAATCTCGCCTAGTTAGTAGCTACAAAAAGGTAAAGAGAGAGATTTCAGACAAACATTGATAATTTGGAGACAAATGGACTTAATTGCCTTTATTAGCACTCCAGTTGGTTTCCTGCTACGTTTAATCTGCAAGATGAGAAGCTGAAGTCAGCTTCTTGTTCGCCAGCTTCTTGTTCAAATTTTCCCATTCCGAAGTTACATTCTGGCGCCTCAGGCACCATTTAAGGTGGAACATGAAAATTCTAACAAGAAACTGGCCAATGAGAAACTGACTTCACCCTTGTACAAAATTGGATGTTGAGAGACATTTTACAAGAAATTATTTTGGGGAAAGGTTTCCCGCTGGAGGTGCAAGAAATGCAGCTATAGCTAAGCTAAAGCTTAAGGCAGAGCAAAGTAAGTCTGTGTTTCTGTTTGTATTATATTTTTAGCCTACACTAGGACATTACCACATACTGAGACATATTTACAGCCAAGATGGTATATTATTATGGTATATTATAAATGTTGTGGCTCCCAAGGTGGTTTGATTTTTGTTGAAAGGACGAAATGGCTCTTCTTAACAATTGGGTTGCCGACACCTGGTTTGGACCATGATCAATTTGTTTAATATACTGAACATGTACTAATGTATACACTGAAATATCTTGTTATAATAACAAATGAAAGAGTTCAGTTGCTGTGCAATAATAAATCAGTTTTCCCTGTTATTACTTTGCTTTTTCAATATTCTTACTTCAGGATAGTTGTTACTAATGTCATATTTTTATCGCAAAGAGGTTTACCTTGAGTCTGTTGCCCAAATTTTATTCACAGAAATAGTTTATTAAGTCTGTGGATTTTTTTTTCTGCATTATTCATTTCACCAACTGATATGCAGTGCAGATATTTACCTTGGGTGGGCAATCTGGATGAATCTGCCATAGAGAAAAAAAATGGAATTAAATTGATCACAAACACCTTTCACAAAAGAACTGTCTTACAGATTTCAAACTAAAGTCATCAGATTCAGTTTGCTCTAGATGAGAAATGACTCACCCCTATAACAGAAGAAAGGAAGGTTTCGATTGCAGTTCTCATCAGTCCACTGTCCAGAATTACCCAGAGATACAGCAGTACAGTGTTCAATATAGTTCAGGTTATCTGGTTGTCCAGTTAGCCAGTTCTCATAAGTGGAATTGCTCTGGTCTGACCATAGTCTAGTTCTGTAAAGACCGATCCAAACTATTTGTCCTGCTGCTATGTTAAAAATCTGTCCATTCTCTGTTGTATTCCTGATGCTGACCAGGTCTGTGTGATACTGTCTGCAGTACTGACGAGCATTAAAGGCGTTCATAGCCGTTGTAATCTTAACATAACTGTTTATGTTGGTCTCTAAAAATGAGAAAAGCATCAACTAGGATCATCCCACATGTAAAAGCAGAGTTTACATAAAGTGTTTAAGTATAACATGGTTTTAGCATGGTTGTTTGTACTTACTGTCATAGCAAATGAAGCTGGATAAGGTAAGGCACGTAATATCATTCCAAGATCCAGATGTGATCATTTGTGTGCACATCTCATTTCCACCATAATTATTTGGCTCATTAAGCAAAGGATTACCTGAAACTTTTCTAAAGTTCCTGTAATCTCGTTCTCCTGGCCCATAAAAGGAGTCATTATCATAAAACCATCTCCAGCTGTTCTCCACATCATCATACAGTCCAATCCAAGCCAGGTCATTATAACTGCTGTTTACAGCAGCAGTCAAACTGCTTGTGTCGTTTGCGTTCTCAAGAGTGGCCAGGTCAGTGTAGTACCGTCTGCAGTACGCCTGTGCTTCAGTCCAGGTTGTCCTGTTATTCACAAAGTAATATTGTCGAGAAAGGCAGGAGGAGATGGTGAAAAGACCTGCGGGTGACACAGTGGGGGAAAAAAGGCCAAATCTGACAAATATCACAGCAGCTGAATTCAGACCTCTCGATTATCTTTACTGCAATTCTTACAGTACATGAAAGCATGTATGAGATATTTGTGTCACAATAAGGCAAGTGCAATAAAATATAGATAAAGACTCACTTGAGAACAGGAGAAGAAACATGATTATTGATTAGACAAAGACACGACTGTTGATCTAGACAAATACACAAAGAAATGAGTCAATGCTGACATAAATGTGTTATCTGTGTTGGGAGTTGTATCAAATTTGAAATTTCAATTCATTAAAACAGCTCAACATTTCAATTTGGTTGAATATAAAACAAAATTAACTTACCAGACAGGAAAACTCAAAAGTGTAATAGTCTGTAGTGTCTAAAGCTTTCCTTTTTGCTCGATCTTATATATAGAGGAAGGAGGAAGTATCTGGACTGCTGAGACCTTTTAATATGTATGACTGCATTTTAGATGCTGTCTCCTTCATGTCTTGTCATGCAGTTACTTTTTTTAAGTTGTACTGACCCCACTCTGTCTTTTATCAGTCTTTTCTTTTTATTGTTCTGTTTTGAAACATTAGTTTATGAAAATGTACAAATATGCTCCTTTTGGGAAAAACGTATTTAAGGTATACAGTTGGACCTTAAAACCAACGTTGCACCTTTGAAGGATGCATTTACATTGTTTGTACCTTGAAGAATGAAAAATGTACAGTAACGTTTTTGTGACATTTGTGTAGTTGTGTATTGAAATCATTACTAAGTGTAAGAGTTGATGGGCTGTTCTTCCTCATGTTTCTTAATCATAACACAAATGGAATGAGTCAAGATTGAAATGATAACTGGCTTCACATGACTACTTTGCATACTTTATGTAGTCTTTCCACACAGGCAGAAATCACATGGTCTCATGATTGCCACAACATTTTAAACAAATCAAACAATCAAACAAACAAACAAAAAAAAAAAACAAATAAAAGAATTAAGTTTGCACATTCAGCTATCTTGGTGAGCCACCTGTGAGCATCAGACATCAGTTATGGTTCTGGTGGGCTGGAGTCCAGAGTTTGATTATTTTCTTGCTCTAAAACATCTACTAAAAAACGGTTAAGTTGGGAAGGACTGTTACTGAATCATCTGGCTTCCTCAGCAGTATCACAATGTAAAATTCCTTCAATCTTCTTTTCTTTTTTCTTTTCTTCTCTCCATGCATCTCTGTTCTGTGTTCAGTAAGGCAGTCATTGGCGAGTTCTTTTTTTCAGGAGTCTCACTGGAAGTCTCTGCTCCTCATGCTGCTTATGTACAGCTGGTTTTTGAATGCTAGTCCAGGGGGGTTATGTGAGGCTTCAGTTACAGCCCCAGCAGAATCTGCAACCACAGGTAACTTATATTGCAGCTATCACCTGCACCCCTGATGGGCCAGAACAGCCCCTAATCGAGTGGCTATGTTTTCACTTCTCTAGCTTGACAGTTCTGTATGTGCTTTATTTGGCACTGGCACTGCTACTCTGACTGCCATACTAATAAAAAGGCATCAGTTAACACTGTGTTTGTCTATGTGAGTACTGACATTAAGGATGTCTTGAAGGAGCAAAGAGGGCTGCTGGAGCACCCAGCAATACAGCTGTGCAGTACCCAAGCAGAGGCAGCTACACTCTTAGCAATAAATGGTTCTTTCCCCACGTAATGGAAAACCTGCTGTACCTCATACAATATGTGGGCTTCTTCAGCTTGCATGACAACATGGAGACACACCCCTGTAGAAAAGGAACTTTCATGATAACATGCTGGTTTTCCCCTACCCAGTGTAAAAAAAACAGAAGGACCAGAGAGACAGGAACTTATGAGGAAATTTAATTAGATGAGCATTCCTCTTGCAGCATTCCATCTGATGAGTCATTGAAAAGAGGCAGTGATACTATCAAGAAGATTTTTGTTCTTATTAACCCTTTCCAAAACAATTCAAACTGAACAAATTCAACAACTCTACAGATTTGATCTGATGATAAATATAATAACAGAGTCACAAAAAGGTGCCTTGCCATCCCTCTTTACCGAAAAGTCTCATGTCCACATAGAAAAGATATGGAACAATAAATTGGAGAGTGATGTGAATCAGCTACAAACAAGTGGCTAATGTAACCAACCTCAGACTAAAATTTTCACTGTGATCGTTGGGTCAACATTTCTATTGTCCAGTCCCAACTAATATGAATGCATGGCATCACCCTGACGACTGGGTCATATCATAGCCTATTGAGACATCAGCTGTGTCTCCCATAGCACCAAGTTTTTATGTAACTAGTGCAGCCAAAGTATATGAGCAGTGCACAGTGGAAGCAGTGTGGCATTATTTTGCCCAAAGCAAGGAACAGAGATAGAAAAAGGGGGTGGTACCACACCTCCAAAAGTGGTGGGGCAAAAGTTATTGTTTCCATAAAAAAATAAATAAAATAATAAAAACTGCAGCTATAATAACTATTTAAAAACACATCTCTATAAACCTACTGATGAACAGTAGCAGGCTTTCCATCCACCAGTTTTTTTGCGAATTTTGAAAAAATCTGAATGGGAAACACCAAAATATCGCAAAAAGGTTTGAATAGAAGTTAGAATGAAGTGGAAAGGTTTGAATATCGCTAAAGCTGAAATGTGAAAAAAGTGGTGGAAAAGGGTTTTTCAGCATAAACAATGATGTATTAAGACGTAAGTCACATGATTCCATGATTCCTACAGATGGCCTATAGCTTTTCGAAGTTTGCTTTCCATATTCTGAAACAACTGATCCAAAGCTCATTTAAAAAATTAGAAAAAATTACAATTATGACTGGCACACACCTGACTTTCAGTAAACCTGTTGCGAATTACAAAATTGTCCCTTTAGTGACAATAAGGTCAAAGGGGTAATCACTGCTCATTGCGCTTTTGCTGGTTTTTTGCTTGGAGATAGAGAAACGAGAATATTTTAAGCACGTTTATTTATTTATGATGTAAAAAAGTTTGTAAATGCCACATGTCACACAGGGGCAAAAGACAGGAATGGGGCTCCTTGGATGCATATTTTTAAATGTCTACACTGCAAAATATTATATCTTAGCAAATGAAATCATCTTATATCTAGTTGTTACATCTAACATTTCTCATTTTGAGCTTTCTGTAAGAATAGAATAAGATTATTTACTCATTTTTAGATATTTTTACTGAAGTAGTGTTTGAATGAAATTTATATTCAACTTATCACTTTAAATTGGCTGATCAAAAAATATGCTTGAAACAAGCAAAGGTCTCTGACAGAGAATTTGGTACAGTATGGTAAGGTAATAAGGAGGAAGGTAGAATAAAGGAATGAATAGTGAGAAGGAGATAATGTGTAATGTAATCACACTGAGGAATCTCCTCTCCGTAATGTAGATTATTGCTTGATTATCTTGTTCATACTAGTCTGTCTTTACAAAGTTATGTCATCACGTAACAATGTGGAACAGTCCATTGTAACCATGATGGAAAGGTGGGGCTGCATAGAAGTTACTGAAAATAATTGCTACAACCGCACAATATAGATATTTTTAGGATGTAAATATACTGAGTTATTTGAAGTTATTTAACATCAGTACATACAGTAATTTGTATTTACATGGTGCCCTTGGCTCATGGGGGCCCTAGGCGCCTGCCAACCTTTGCCTAGTGCCAAACCAGGGCTGCCCCTAAAGGCACATTGCTCTTAATTGGATGAAGGAAAAACGTATAACATCGTTTTAATATGTTATTTCTTAATACTCTGAGTGTACTGTAGCGTCCTGCTACTGGCCTCTCTGCCATGTTGGTCAGATAGCTGAAAACAATCCCCTCCACCCTGGTTTTCACCTGTACCAAAGAAATTTTAGGTAAGATACCATTGCTGAGTCTGTACTGATGAGGTTCTTGCAAAACATTGTAGTTGGGGTGCAAGGAGGGCACTTGTAAGAACCTATTTGAACCCCAAATTTACAAGTTAAGGTCTCATGAGTGTGCACAAATGAGGTCTGCAAGGGTGCCAAATGGGGCAGTGGTTAATGACAGTAACATTGTCTGCAACAGTAATACTGTAACACTGTTACTACTGAGTAACAGTGACTGGTTGTCATATACGTGTTTCTCATTGTTACTCTGATAGGCCTCTAACAGTAGTTATGACTGATTAATCTAAATACTTCTGTCCATATACACGCTTATTTCTTTTCTGTTGTTATACATTCACTGTTGTATATTAATTGTCAAATCTTTATTCTTTATTTATATCTTTATTCTTTATTTATATTGCTCTTGCGTTATTGTTTTGCCATCGGGTGTCGATCAGAGGACAATGTGTTCCCCTTTTGAATTTTGGTTCCTCTCAAAGTTTTTTCTTCTTGCTCTTAAGGAGCTTTTCTTTGCCACTGTTGCCGCTGGCTTACTCAATGGGGCTTAAATTATGTTGCCACCCTGTAGTCATTTTAGACTATTTAGGACACCTGTCATTGGACCGCATTCTACTTAACAATTTTACTAATAGTATTCTCTCTCTCTCTCTCTCTCTCTCTCTCTCTCTCTCTCTCTCTCTCTCTCTCTTTCTACCCTTTCTCTCTCTCTCTTTCTCTCTCTCTCTCTCACTCTCTCTTTCTCTGGCTTAAGGTTAAGTTAACTCCTTAACTTCTGAGGATTTGAAGCTCACGTCATGAGCGGAGGCGAGTCACAGATCAACACAGATCAAAAACAGAGTGTGTGTGCAGTGAATGACCACAAAAAAACTCATTAGGTGGAACTGAAGTCTGTCTTTGGAATTTCAGAAAGGTAAGTGTCACATTTGTGTACAGGTAGATGTGTCTTTTTAAATGAGTTATCTGTGGCACACTACTGCCCATTAAGAGTCAGAACTGCTCTTGGCATAAAGTTCATATGATAACAGCTCATCATATTATTCATTATTCATCAGATTAACATTCTCTACTGTTTGTGCCACATTCTACACAGTGTAATGGGCCTTCTGGTGCTAAACTGTTCTGGTTCAGTCGTGTTAGCAGAGTGAGAAGGGGAGAGAGAGGATAGCTCTATGTTAAGCCTCCATAAGCTGCTTTCTAGCCCTTCAGGCTCCGTGGTTCAAGCTGCCTGCGGCCACTTTGCGTGCTCCATTCAGGGGGCTAGTGATGAGCTGTTCTGCCTCCACACTGATTAGCCCTGGTTGAATTGAGAGACTGTTTTTTGCTCTTAACGTATGGAAATGCAACTTATGGAGGTCTAATTGGTGAATCATAAAGGCAACTAAACAACTGCAGTGATGGCCCAGTTTTCAGTCCAGACCCAGAGTTTGTGCCAAACGGCAGTAACCTAAAGAAAGTTCAGAAAGTGCTATTGGTATTGAGACATTAATCAAAAATGCATACAACGTGTGATAAATTACAAATCCATTATGCAAATTGCGTAAATTGGTCAAATATGAGTCTTGCCTCACTCTTGTGCTCCCGAACTCCAACTCCCAGAATTCAGAGGAGGCTCACATGACTCGCTCATGAACATGAACGCTCAGGCATCAGCCTATCCCAGATCAGCTTTGCCCGATCCATTCTGCTCGCCTGTGTCCAGCCCTATATATACCATCTGTTTGTCCCTACTTCTTTGTAGTACTGCGAAGTATTGCCCCAGTTTCTCTGAGCGCTGTTTACTGTCTGTCCCGTTGTGTTTATCCCCTTTATTCTTGTGTTTTTGGGCCTTTGTTTGCTGTCTTTTGGTTTTGACCTGTTTCATCACGACGAGTTCGGATCTCCCTTTTTTCATGAAAATATTTTGATCCACGAGCGTCTGATTTTCTGACTCGTTACACTGTTTGGTAAAAATACAGGATTTTGTGTGGTGTTTGTGTATGTGTTGAGGTTAAATTGTGTAAAACCTAAAGTGTTACCTACTGCCGTCTTTGTCTTTCATCTTTGTATCGTATGCAACCTTTCACTTCACCTTTCACCTCTCACTGTACAAGTCTTCTTTCCTTTCTCAGTGCCTATTTGACTCCTTTCCACACTTTTTTCTCTTTCTCTTCAGTTTTGCCTCATTTCAGAAAAGCAAAATACAGTCTGTAGGGGATTCAGTAAAGACAAAGAGAACAATGTCAGATAGTCTAAGTTACATTTATTATAAGTAATAATAATAAGATGTTCTTGCTCTGTTACATTTACTACTAAGAACAGTGACTATCTGTACAGCACCTTTCATATTCACAGCTGGATGTGCTTCACAAGCAAAAATCAAAACAAAACATTCACGTAACACCTCTTTTACCTTGTAAGTTAATTTTCTTGCTCATATTAAACAGATTTCATCAAATTACATCTTCCCTCAGACTGTAATAACTGTTGCCCACCTAACCAGTAATGTAATGTTTCACCCCCCGCCCCCGCCGCCCCCCACACACATTCAGCAGAAACTTTAGTGTGTGGAATAAATTTTGGAAGTAATGTATTTGAAATGTATCTCATTTATATAAAAAAAAAACATGTCCATATATTTTTTTTCCCATATCCTCAGTAATGCCGTGTTTACAGTAAATATGTCACTGTAAGAAAAATGGATCATGATTTCTGGCTCAGGTGGCTTTAGTCTTCTCCTCTTTTCCTCTTTTTAGTGACTGTGTTCCTCTCCCTCGCAGGTGATGACCGATACTGCTTTCCTGCAGCGCGCGCACGCCTCTGTGGCGTCCAGCGCGGAGTCTCTGCTGGAGGATGCTGCGCACGCGCAGGCTCAGTGTCGCGCGCGCGGGGCTGAGCTGAGTGCCGCCGCTGCAGAGCTGCGCGAGGAAGCGCAGGGTCTGCGCGAGCGCTGCCAGCACGCTCAGCTCCACATGGCCCGACTGCGCATGCGCCTAGAAGAGCTGACCGACACTAAGCACGCGTACGAGGCCCGCGAGAGACAGGCGCGCAAACTGAGCAAACAGCTGTGAGAGAGAGAGAGAGAGAGAGAGAGAGAGAGAGAGAGAGAGAGAGAGAGAGAGAAAGAAATGGGTTAGGACTGAACTGATATAAACTTCAAATAATGGAAATAAGACGAGTTGAGGTGTGGTGGATGAAACTGATGAATAAAAAGGAAAACCTTTGAGTGCTATTTGATTTCTTTTTGCCTTCTAATCAGAGGCGTTGCTATAGGCCAATTTTAGAGGGGCTAAATGTAGTCTCCCCTAAGTATTATTTAGCACCCACACCCTCCAACCCCTCCTGAATGTACATTACAAATTCAAATCATCAACAGTATTTGACATTTATTTTTCATTACTTAGGTAAAGTAAAGGGATGGGCCATAAAGCACACATGTTAACTAGCTGAAGAGCCAACTGTTTTTACTATTTTAATTTTAAACTTTTAATTAAAATTAATACTGATTATTTTAGAAATATTATTCCCTAAATATATCCTAATTTGTGACACTAAATAAAAATAATTGAGAAAATAATCTTGTGCTGTTAAATGTCACACTCAGAAAAACAGGCACTGAACTGTCACTGGTGTGATACCGAAGAGTGTACATCTTTGGTACCTTTAGTTAGGGAACATAATTGTACCATGTTCTTTTGAAATTATATTTTTTAAGACTCTCACACCCTTTCTTGAGTCCAGCCTGTTTATTGTATTGTTCTGTTTTAAAACATTAGCTTATGAAAAGGTACAAATGTGTACTTTCCACTTATTCAAAGTACACAGTTGGATCTTAAAACCACCATTGTGGGTACATTTCCAGTAGCGTTAAATCAATGTTAAAATCATATACCTGACTGCCATTTAATACGTTTTTAGGGTTAAAAATGAAAGTTGAAAAGACATCCAAAAAAGTCACATTGAAGATTTAAGGTGTTTTAAGATGATATTTTATTATGTTCGAAAGTAAGTTGAAAATACGACCTAGAATCACCTGATAGTTTGGACGAAAAATTTACCTTTAACAATCACTGTGTCATCTGCAAACTTTATAATGTGGGGTGAACAAAGAGTGATTGGGACATAAGGTGAAATGGGACAGAATGACATAAACATTAGCAATTTTTTATCATAAGGTCACAAAGTTGTTGTAGTTAATTTATTGCACATTTTCCTTTAATGAATGCAATGTACTACTACAACAAAATCAGTCATGTTAATACCATGTTTCTACTTTTGAAATTAGTTTTTTTTTTTTATTTTGTGCCATTCAATGAGACAGCATGGACTAGCCAGCTAGCAAAAACAGCTAGCAAAATCCACTATGTTTACCCTAATACACTAACCAAGCCAAACCTAACATTAAGTTTAGCCTTGACCTCTAAACCCATTCCTGACAAATCCTGATTGATCTATTGAGGAGTAGAATGCCACCAGTCAGAAAGGAAGAGACATGCAGACAGACAGCAAAAGAGAGAACATGAGGAGAAAGCAGCAAGGAGAAAATACAAGAAGTGGAGTGAGGACAGGATGAAGGGAGCCACTGAAAAGTACAGGGAGATAGTAGAGACAGGGAACATACCCAGGTTAAAGTTCTTGGCCAGGCCCTGGAACGTGCCAAAATCAACTCTGCAGAGGTGAGTGAAGGGAGTGATAAAGGGGTATAAGCACATTGCTGGGAGATGAGGCCCAGCTAGCAGAGCTAGTCAAGGATCTGAGCAAGAGAGGGTTACAAGAGATATAAGTTCTTGCCACCCAATTTGAAGAAGCCAATGGAATAAAAAGCCTTGCTCCTATAAAGGCAGGTCACTACTGGTTTTAAGGATTTCTAAAGACAAACCCAGGCCTCAGCTTCTTACAGTGAACTTATTACGGAGCTCAGGATCCAGGACTTCCCACGACATGTCTGGAACTGTGATGAAACAGGCCTACAGGACCACTTCCTGTCTACAAGAGTTTTGGCAGAAGTAGGATCACCTTGCTTCAAAATCACTGCAAAGGAGTAACAACAACTATTTGGGCTGCTACTCATCATATTCAATGGCAAAAGGCTCTGGACTGACTGGTGTTTTGGGGCACCAAACAACACCCATTTCAAATATCAGACAATGGATGGATCAACACTTGGATTAAGTGTTTTTGAACTGGGGAAAGTTGTTTATGGCCCACCTGCCCAAAGAGTAACCCCGTCCACATGCTGCTGCTTGACAGACACCGCAACCACATATTTAACACTGAGTCCCTTACTCTCATGAGAGACAACAACATGCATATCGTGTGCTTCCCTCCACATGCGACACACATTCCCAAGCAACAAGGTCATTGTTCAAAAGCTTGAAGCACCTTTGGAACCTGGAGGGCCGGGTCTACATCAGAGAGAGTGGCGGAAGGAAGCTGCAAAGAAGCCCTGTTCATGTCCCTGCTCTCAAAGGCCTGGAAAAGTGTAGCAACACCACAAAATACACAGGCAGGGTTCAGGGGCAGTGGGATTTACCCACTAGATCCCACCTGCATAGACAAAGCTCTGTTTTCTCTCAACGGAACATGATGAAGCACCTGAAGCCCCTGAGACCCCTCAGTGCCCTCAGCCAAGTTATTCTCCCAGCCATGGGCCATGTCCTCCTCCAAGCCATCACCCATGCCCTCTTCCAAGTCGTGGTCCAAGCCCTCCTCTAAGCCCTTGTCCAGACACTTCATCAAGCTGTCCTCCTAACCTCATCAAAGCTGTATTGCAGAAATGTATCATGTGTTGGGCTATTTTTTTTATGCATGGCAAGACAACTTACACAAGGCAGAAATTCAAAAACTGTCCCAATCACATTTAATTCACCCTGCCTGGGACCACTTCATATACATAATATATCAGTGAGGAGACAGACAACACCCTTGAGGAAAACCAGTGGAAGAGTAGAACAGTTGAGTAAGGATGATTGACTCTCACACACTGCATTAAGAAATCTACTATCCAGCCTAATTGAAAAAAAAAGAAATAAGTTTCTCTTCTAGAACATGTGGCTGGACAGTGTTAAAAGACAAGGAAAAATCAGTAAATAAAATCTAGCATGTGTCCCTGGAGACTCCAGATGTTTAAACAAAACTTTAAGCAATGTTAAAGTAGCATCTTCAATTCCTCAATGCTGGAATTTCTTTTTCAATTAACTTTTTAAAACATGACATGATTAAAGAAGTAAGGGTGACTGGTCTGAAATTGTTTACTTTCGGCTATTGCTACTGGCCACTGGAACTATTATCAAATGTTTCCACTTTTTAGGAACCTTTTGTAATACAAAATGAAAATAATGAAAAATACAATGAAAAATAACACACTGCTGATCTGTACACGTCTCTGCTACAGACCTAATCTGGGCCTGGGCATTTCCTTACTTCAACCTGTTAGAAAAGTATGCTAACACTATCCACACTATTGTGTGCAGCCCTATAAGGCCTGGTTCTCCCATTTATATTATTTATCTCAGCAGTAAAGTATTAGTATGAAATCATGGCTGGACAGGCCATCTGGCAGACCAGGCACGTGAAGATGATGATTATTAGCATTAGGCTATGGAGCTCTGGAGTCCAGGAACCCATTAAGATCCCCTTGACAGAATTGAGCAAAAAAGCACTAGTGGTGAACAAACTAGCTGGTGTTTGCAAAGTTATGTTGATAACATTAAAATAAAACTAATTCTGCACACTTTGCTTTTTGCAAGTTGGCTAGTTTTTTACTTTTATGAACGAAAGGTGCAGTTTGCTAACTAGCTAGCACTCCTTACATCAGTGTTACCATGTAAGGAGGTCACAGTGGCTAACTAATGCATTGTGAACACGAGCTAAGACAATTCATAAACACTGGCTGTGTTCATTTTCCACTTAGCCTGACTTTAGGATGGTCAATGTGAACCGCTGATGACTGCGGGGTGGGGTATAAAAACAATGCCATCATGTCGGACACATTAGTTGTGGTCAACTTAATGCGGCTCTGCACAGCATTTCCTTAATGTGATGCATGCTGGACTTAAAACAGTGCATGCTGGTTAGAAATGATGTGTGATTTTCTCTGGCGCTGCAGAACGTCACCACGTCACCTGACATTACAATCTTGCGGGAGCAAGGCGGACCATCCACTGCACAAGCTACAACACGTCTTCATGATGTCAGAACATCACCCCTTGTTGGCTGGAATCTCTGATGACAAACATGACGCATGTGTCACATAGGTTACGTTTTTAAGATCCATTATCTAATGTTGCTATCTCTCCCAAAGGGATGCCATTATTTGACTTCCTCCTTCTGGCAGCTCATTTTTTACACATGGCCACCACACACTACAGTTTTTTCTTCCAGCAAAAAAGCTTTAAAACAGTTCAGTTCAGGAGTTATTTTAAAAGAAATAATGCCCATAATTTGTTCTTTAGGTTTCTTGTCACCTTCTTGGCAATATGGTTACCTTTGTAATGTTGTAATTTTTACTTTATTCTCAAGTATATGGTTCTTAATATAACAGAAATAATAATAAAAAAATCTCTCTAAAAGTGTGGCTCTAGGAGGTTTTTTTAATCCATCACCCCTGATGTTTTCATAATACATTACATAGATTTGATGTGTGTCATATTTATAATGTAAACTTTCAAGCACTTCAATTTCCTCTGCCCCAAAAAACGCTGTGAGATTGAACATTGTTGTGAGCTCAGCAGGGGAAGTAGAATGTGTCCGACTTGACAGCAGTGTTTTTACACCCCACCGATGCAGTCATCTGTAGTCCATGAGGACCATCAAATCAGCCAAAATCAAAAACGAATGAAGCCAGAGACGGTATATATAAACTGAACCCAGTCATCCTGCTGGGTCCAACGGAGACCAGATGAGGTCAGTCATGTCACTTCCTGATCGGCTTCTCATGCAGTGGATGGGGGGACGTGCAAGACTGCGCAGGCACCCTAATGAAGCAAATCTCCAGCGTGTAATTCAAATTATCACACTGTTTGTAGAAGCTGCCCAGCAACAATTTGTGAACATACTGAAGGATTATTATTATTGTGGGGCGGCACGGTGGCGCAGTGGGTAGCGCTGTCGCCTCACAGCAAGCATGGCCTGGGTTCGATTCCCGGCCGGGCGACTAGGGTCGTTTCTGTGTGGAGTTCGCATGTTTTCTGTGTGGGTTTCCTCTGGGGACTCTGGTTTCCTCCCACAGTCCAAAGACATGCAGTCAGGATGATTGGACATGCTGAATTGTCCCTAGGTGTGTGTATGTGTATGTCTGTCTGCCTGCCCTGCGATAGACTGGTGACCTGTCCAGGGTGTCTCCTGCCTTCTGCCCAATGACAGCTGGGATAGGCTCCAGCACCCCACCGTGACCCAGAAGGATAAGTGGTTTAGATGGTGGGTGTGTGTGTGTGTGTGTGTGTGTATTAGTACAACTATGATTATGTAATTAGATTCAATTAAATTAAATTCATACATTACTGAATAAACACATAATAAATAAATAGCAAAAATAAATAATAAAAAGTAAAAACAATAGATTCATGAAAAAAAGGTTATTAAATTGTTTTTTATTCACTTTATAAATGTATGTGCTGTGATTGCCTGTCTCTATTGGTAACTGTTTTGGTGCACTAAACGACAAATCAAACATTGAATTTTGTGTAAATTAAGATTAAGAATTACTGTTTACCACGTCTTATTATTACAGTGCTTGCAACCCAAAGCGTTGTATTGTTGTTCCTAGGCTCATTATTATTATTATTATTATTATTATTATTATTTACATTATTATTACACTACGAGCTGCTGTAAATAACAAAAGCAATAAAATAATGATTTGCGTTTGATTATGGATTATGAAGCGAATTTTTTGGCCAAGCATCAGCGACATGATCGGTTAAATTTAAATTTGTATTCCCATAGAAGATAAGCATCTGTATTTTCTGATTTTCGGTTTTCATGGTGGTGGTTGTGAGAGTAACAGAGCGCTTGCATCCCTGCAAAACATCTGATAAAAAAAAAGAACAGTCCACAATCCGAACCAAAGGCAAGAGATATAATATCACAAAAAATAACTGTGATGCGGTCTTCTAAAAAAATGAACTGGGTATGAAAACAGCCTGATGTTGTTCAGAGAGGTTAGCTAACAAATACTGCTATCTGAGGCTGCAGCTACTGAAATCAATACTCATACACAATCATTGATACTTGCATAAAATAATTACACAAGTAAAAGTACCTTCCCCAGAAAAACTTGAGTAGAAATACAAAAGTAGCAGGACAAAAATCTACGTAAGTACTGTGTACTGCAATGGAACTTCTTACTACATCCAGCATATATCAGCATAGCAACTCAAGATTATGCAGCTCTTGTCTTCTCTTTTGGGATTATTAGGTTGAAAATAAAAACTCCAAAGTCAGAGGTGTAACCAATCATAAAGCAATACATTGCCTCCAACAAAATATATTGAAATTAAACACAAAAAAAATGGAATCAGTATCTAAATATGAATGGCTAAAATGTAACAGAGTAAAAAGCTTCCTTTACTCACTAATATACTTTAGTGGAAGTAAAAGTATCATGATTTGAAAATACTCAGAAGAGTAAAAATCCATCAGTATGTTACAGAAGTACATGTACTTGAGTAAATGTAACTAGTTACTACTCACTTCTGAATAGGTTTATAAAGACAGTCTTTAGCATGACATGAAAGGTGATTTTAGTCAATGTCAAACCCAAGTACCACTTAAATTCCTTTCAGTTTAAGATTAAAAAAGTATGAGGAAGGACAAGAGCCAGTTTATCCACACAGTAATGAACCTTCGATTTTAAAGTAACATCTTAGAGAAGACTGTTTTCAAACAACTAAATGTATGGTTGGTATCTAATAATAATTCCAGACAGGTTTATATTCCTAACAGTACAGACTACAGAGCCAGCACTGCTCCGTGTTGTAAATGAATCTTAGGCTTAGTGCTGATTCTGGTAAACCATCCATTCTTCTCCTTCTGGATCTTAATGCAGGATTCAATAATGTTGATCACAAGATCCTGATCTATTGCAGGGCCGCCGGAACCACGGTGGTGAGCAGGCATTTGACCTACTGCTTTTCGAAGTACAGTGGCGACACCCCACTAATTTTTGAGTTCAGGACATGACATAAAAACCTCTGATTTCACTTAACTGCATGAAGCACTGACCAGCAGGAACAGGCAGAGTAAAACTCAGCAGTGGATCCCATCAGAATCTTCATTTCAGCTGGGACACGCTTTCAGACCTGCCTTGGTTGGTGCGGACTGTTGAATTTTTTCTTTAGTTTGGTTTTGACATGCAACTCCACCCGCATTTAGACAGCACCAAACAACTGAACCGCGCTAATTCACTAGAGAATTCAAAATGTTTTTCCAGAGCACATTTTCTTCAGAGATGTTGGCTAACAAAGTTTGTTATCTGAGGCTGCACCTGCTAAAGCAGCATCAAAAAAACACTGACACTGTTCGTGATCAAGTTCAGAGGCGGGGAGCGGAGCCTAAATTGATACTTAAGTACAAGTATTGATACTTGCATAAAATAAGTAAGTAAAAGTACCCTCCCCAAAACAAGTGAGTAGAAATACAAAAGTAGCAAGTCAAAAATCTTTGTAAGTCCTAAGTACTGCAGTGGAACCTCTTACTACATCCAGCATTTATCAGCATAGGAAAATTTTTTAAATTGATAGATAAAATAGATAAAATTTTGAAATTGCAAGTGACCTATGTAACCTAGTGGATCTTTCTAATTTAACTTTTACTTTGTTTAGTATTATTACTATTCTTTATGTTTATGCTTTTCATTTTTAAAAATCTCTATTTCATTGTAAAGCACTGCTGCTACGTGTATGAAAAGAGCCTGAATAATAATAATAATAATAATAATAGTAGTAGTAGTAGTAGTAGTAGTAGTAGTAGAACATTTGAAATAGTAGTTCAATTCATATTTCAAGCATTGAAGCATTCCATAATAAAACATACAGGTCTAGGAAAAACTAGCTTTAGCAGGGCGTGTTCAGAAAGACAGATGGAGAGATAAAGTGAGTATAAATGTGAAAGTATTTTGCTGAAAGCAGTCCAACTGCTTCTTCTTTCCACTATATATAAGATCCAGCAAAAAGGCACATCTGACCTGAGCTTTCCTATTGGGTAAGTTAATTTTTGATTTTATATTCAAACAAAAGGCGATAATTAGCTGTTTTGGTGCAACTTTGAACACAATTGACATGTTTACATCAGTATTGGTGCTTATTTCTGTGTACTTTTATTTGTCTAGATCAACAATCATGTTCTTGTCAAGATCAAAAATTATGTTTCTTCTCCTGTTCTCAAGTGAGTTTTAATCTATATTTTATTTTACTTGCCTCACAGTAACACAAATATTCCTTATATGCTCTAATACGTTACAAGAGTTGCCTTTAGAACTAATATTCAGATTTTCAAAAGGTCTGAATTTGGCTGCCACTGATGTTTGTCAACTTTTTCTAACTCAGTGTCTGTGTCACCCGCAGGTCTCCTCACCCTCTCCTCCTGCCTTTCTCGTCAGTATTATTTTGTGAATGTGAATAAAAACTGGACTGAGGCACAGGCGTTCTGCAGACAGAGCTACATTGACCTGGCCACAATTGAGAATGATAACGACCAAAGTAGCGTCATTGCTGCTGTAAATGGCAGCTATAATTCTCAAATCTGGATCGGGCAGTATGAGGATGTGCAGAACAGCTGGAGATGGTATTTGGATGATGATGCTTTCTATGGGGTGGGCGAGAGGAATTACAGGAACTGGGGCTCAAATGCACCAGATAATAACGGTGGAAAAGAAATGTGTACACAAATGATGAGTAACGGATTTTGGAATGATGTGAATTGTAACCTTTTAGCAAAATTCATTTGTTACAATGGTGAGTTTATACATATATATATATATATATATATATATATATATATATATATATTTCTGTATATATGCAGTACTGTGCAAAAATCTTCATATATTTCCAGTCAAAACTGCTATTAAGAACGAGTTTGGGAGTCCTTGAATCTAGAGAAGCAGAAACTGCAACCACCTTCTCCTTGGAGGTGTGGAAAAATATCCTCTTTAAAAAAATGAAAGCAAGTTTCTTAAAAAAAAAAAAATAAGTGATGGAAACTGTAATAAAATCCAGAAGATTATAATAGGTTATTTTTAATTACAAGCATCTGTGTAAAGATTAAATGTTAAATGAATGCACTTTTTTGGCACAGTGCTGTACTTACTGTACTATAATATCCTATAAGCTTCCACGATCAATGAGGCTTAATGTTACCTGTAGACTAAAAGGAACTTTTTATTTATTTATTCATTTATTTATTTATTTATGTATTTATTTATTTATTTAAGGGTCCAGCAACAGTAATATTATGATCAGTCTGAGTATGAATGTCTCTGATGCTCGTCAGTACTGCAGACAGTACTACACAGACCTGGTCAGCATCAGGAATGCAACAGAGGATCAACAGATTTTTAACTTAGCAGCAGGACAAGCAGTTTGGATCGGTCTTTACAGAACTAGACTATGGTCAGACCAGAGCAACTCCACTTACGGGAACTGGCTAACTGGAGAACCAAATAATATGGGAGGAAATGAACACTGCACCGCAATGTGGATGTATTATTCTGGTCTATGGAATGATTCTCCTTGTAATTTTGCATACCCCTTCATCTGCTACAGATGTGAGTGGATTTTAATACAGTATTAATTACAGTAGAAATAATTTGTTATGAGTTTGAGTGAGAATGTGTGTGTGGGGGGGGGGTAATAATATGGCAATTATTTTGACAGTTTTTTACACATTATAGTTACATCAGCTACCACCATTACTCCGGGTAAACCTTTACAGTAATCCACATCATAGACATTTTTGGGCACCTGAGTGACAGAAAAAAAGAGGGACAATCACTTTTTTTGGTTTTTAGAATATGCCAGTGCTGCTGAATAAATGATTTAATCTGGTTACTTCCACGCAGCAGAAAAGTCTTTTTTATCTTTAGAAATTTTGTAGAAATTTTATCTTTAGAAAGTTTATTAACATTAGTTTCTTAGTCACAGTTTCCTTCCTTTCCATTTTTTAGCTGAATATATCTGTCTATCTATGAGAATCTATGGTTAGAATTTGAAAATCAGGTGCTCTTCGCACTGTGTGAGCATTTCACGATAGATAGCTAAATAGATGATCCAAAAATACCTGGAAAAAATTTTGTTAAATGAACTTACATTTAAAGTTAAAATTGTTTTTTGTTCTTCTGTAAAGTTTCCATGAGAAAAGTTAGAAGTAAATAATCATAAGAATACTTATAATACTGCTATTACTACTACTACTACTACTACTACTACTACTACTACTAATAATAATAATAATAGTAAGAAGAAGAAGAAGAAGAATACAGTTTATTTAAACATTGCATTTCTTAAACTCAAACTTACTTATAAATCCATGAACAAAACAACAACAGCAAAACAAACAGAATAAAAAAAAGCCAAAACATTCCAATCAAATGAAATGGAAATGACAGGATAGGAGACACACAGCAGACAGACAAAGTCAGTGTCTGACTTTTCTTATGTCTATACATCTATGTCTATATACTGTATGTGCTACATGTTTAGGTCAAATTTAAACCAATGCTTTCTTCAAATTACAGTAACACTGTCCACACCTTTCACCACAGGTAAGAGTCTGGTATTTTCGGATGAGATATATATCTCTACAGCTTCCACTTATAAGTTAACTACAATCAGCTACATTTATTTTCTCAACCTTAACTTTTTTTCTGCTCTTCTCACATCACAGAAACAGCGACCACCACATCCACCACAGGTAAGCATTTATCGTCTTTCTTAAAGCAATTTCGGATGTTGTATAACAATATATTCTAATGATGTGCAGCACTGTGCAAACATCAGATATCACAATTCATTTACTATACTTCCAGTAAAAAATGATTAAACTTAATTTTAAACTTGTTGTAATGTGACAATTCTTACTCCGTCTAAAAGTGCAGATAGACATGATGGTGTTTATCAGTTTCTGAGTTTAGACTGAAAACCAGCTTGTGTGTGTGGGTGTGTTATTTTTGTGTGTGTATTTTTGTACATATTAATTTTTTGTTATCCACAGTAACACCAACTACAACTTTAACTACAGGTTAGTGTGTATATTCTCTCACAAAGCTGTTTCTTATGCTACGTGTGTCTATATACAACATTTTTAAGACAAATAACAGAAGGAATCCACGAGAACAATCAAACAAAAGAACTAGACAGAAACAAAGAACAATGGATAGTTAGACACTAAACTGAAAGAAAACAAATGACTGAAAAAGAACACCTAACAGGGCAACACAAAACAGGGCTGCTATCCTACCACGAGACAAAAACCAAGGATATAATAAATAGAGAGAAAAACTAAGAAACACATGAGCACAGTTGCAGGGCAGTGTAACAGATAAGACACAGGTGAGGGACAAAAGAGCAGAACAAGGAAGGAGCAGGAAAACAAAAACTGAAAATGAGACGAGAAAGCATCAGAATCAGGGAAAGACATTAGAAACGTTACTGTTTATCACACAGCTTTTGTTTGTATGTTTTAATCAATATATAGTTGTTTTATCTTAAATCAAGTTTAAGATAAAGTGTCACCACAGGTATGTATCTGTATTCTTTATCAAAGCAATTTTAAATCATATACAATGGTATATTCTCACAAAAAATATGTATCATTGTGTGTTCGTGTTTGCAGTACAAATTTAACACCATTTTTGTCTTTATTACAGTCACATCAACCATAAATTCCACCACAGGAAAGTATCTTCTTTGTCAAGTCAATTTGTAATGTGATATTCCGGCAGCTTAGAATTATAAGGTTCTGTCTGCGTTCAGTGCAGTTTTTTAAGATATTGAGGATCAAAGATTTCACTTTCCGAATAGCACAACTCTGATGTAGGACAATTAGCTTTCATAGCCTAACAAAGTCATTGCCTCGAGATACTTTTAACCACTGAATCAAAGGATATTTGGAAATAGCCTTTTTCTATGATGGACCAAACGCAGAACCTTTTAATTCTGAGAGCTCGCTTAAAGTTTAGATTTATAAGGTTCTGTCCACAAATGAACCCACACTGGAATGGACACTTCACCACAATGATTCAAATGCTACTATCAGACATACTTAAAATACATGAAATGTAGGCAGCTATTTTAGTGCAATACAATGTAGTACACTGTTTTACATTCATTTTTATTTTCAGACATTTGTAATTTGATCATGAATCAGATTGATATCATGAGCACACTGATTAAAATATATCCAGATCAAATTCGAACACAACCTGGTTTAGTTCCTAGTACAAATCTATAGTACTACATCAGCATAATAAATTACTATGAGTAATGAGGCTCCAACATGTTCATTAATAAATATGTATTACATGAACATTAGAAATATTCTCTGTGTTCTGCTGTGTGTATCTTGCTGTTGTGTTTCTCTGTGCTGTTTGTGCTTCTGCTTCAGTGCCACTGTCTTACTGCAGTTACTCAGTATTTCTGAAATTAAATGTTTAAAATGTACTTTTATTACATCAGCTAGCTAATTTACCATGCTATTCAGGTAGCTAGCTGACTGCCTTGAAGATGAATAAGTTAAATTAATTTTGCTAATTAAGCGGATATTAGTTATGCACCTGGTTAACTAACAGCAGATAGTTAAGATAAGCAATATAGCCAAATTTAGTAGCTAGTTAATTAGGAAAGATAGTTTTCTAGCAATTCTAGCAACTTCCAAAAATGTCATATTAGCTGATCCTTGAACTCAACGTTTGGTCCTGCATTTACTTACATAGTTCTCTGCTTTGTAGAGATGATATTTTAGCTACCTAGCTACCAAGCTGACTAACTTTAGTGAACATTAGCGATCGCTAGCTAAATAACTGCTTCTAACAAGAATAAATCTACACTGTAAAAAGTGGCTCATCAGATCTACTTAAAAAAATTACTAAATGTGGTAACAAGTAAATTAACTAGTTTTATTCAAACTAAATAAATGCTTTGAATGAAGGATTTTTTCATTAGTTTCATTAGTTGAATAAAACTAGTTCAATTGCGTATTACCACATTAAGTAATTTTTTAAGTAGATCTGATGAGCCACTTTTTACAGTGTATATTTTAAATTATTTGTTCTGTTGTCAGTGCTACTACCTTTTTTCAAATTACCTTTTGCTACTATGTTTTTTAACTAAATCATTTAAAAAGTCTAAAGGCATTAAATAAATACAGTTACGGTGACCATATAGTGTTTTTTCAGGAAATATCTTAATGACTGTTTGGGTCTTTAGGCTGCCTAATGGCTTGTTTATGGTTTCCTGATTGTCTCCATCCATCATGTGGCTGCCTGTCCTTTTCGCCTTTAACTGTTTTATGCAAGTGAGAAGTGAGGCTTTGTATTGTATCTTGTACATTCTTTTAGTGGCACGCTGCTCACAGCAAGCAGCAAAAATAGACTCAAAGTATAATAGCTACACGTTAACAGTGTTTTGATACAAGGCTGGTGGCACAAATGCAGTCAAAACACTGGTATTGCAGATACTGCATGTCTTTGAGTCTTATATATCACAGAAGATAAAACAGATTTTCCCAGCCACATTATACCCCATACCCCAAAGGTTTATACAAAAATACACTGTATTTTCACTGTAATAATAGCTTGCATAAAAGTGAAATTAAATAAATTAAAATATTCTTTTTTTTTCTCTTCAGTGGCTTTGATTGGAACGCGACTCAAAATCAGATCTACTAGAAATCTAACACAGTCTGAGATTGAAAACTTCTTACAAGAAGTAGGAATGTTATTTTTGTTATGGCCAGACTTCATTTGTGAACAATACAATGTACATGACTCTCTAATTCATATCAGATGAGAGTATACTTCTAATACCACAGATAATTTATACTTGAATTCATGATTAACTCTCATCACTTTTCTTTCAGCAGTTTGCACATACACTGAACCACAGTATCGTTCCAGACACTGTTAAGCTACGTGTTACACGTGTCAAGAAAATTCCCTGAAAGAAGTTTATCAGCACACAGTAACATTACAGACTCAAATACTAACTGTTGTTGATTGTTTTTATATATTTTTTTTAAATGATTGTTCAGTGAAGAATGAATGTAATTTTTGTGAATAATGTGTAAGCGCTTACTCATCAGTGTGTTTAGCTGATTAGTACATTTACATTTGTTACCATACATTCTGATTTATGTAAATTATATTACTTTTTCAAGTTTATTAGTTTATACACTGTAAAAAATGGCTCATCAAATTACTTCATGTGTGAGTTTTATTCAAACTAAATAAACTTCAATCAAAGTAATTGTTTGGGTTGAATAAAACTAGTTCAATTGTTTGTTACCACATGAAGTCATTTTTTAGGTTGATCTAATGAACCATTTTTTACAATGTAAATTTATTTTGGCAACAGACGGTTACAGAGAGAAAATCATATTCTTGCTGTTGGGAAAAAAAAACCTGGTATCTCCATTTTTGATATTTCTTATTTTTTGACATATTTTGAAAATACTAGTTGCTGTTGTGTCAAAATATCATAATGACTGGACAAAAACATGATCCAAAATTACTTGTAATCAGTCATTCCTGCTTTAACGTCCATAGAAAGTTTTTTCCTTCTGTAAAGTTAACATTTTGAAGATATGAGATTTTATTCTGACAGTATGTAATAATTAACATAATTTGCTTGTTTATTTCAAATTCTACATGTTTTGGCATATACTGTAATCAATCTGACCAATTACATTTTGATTGTTACATTATGTTCTTGTACTAGCATATATTTACCTGTTGATCAATACAATGTAACTTGTGAATGATAAACTAAAAACATCACAACTTCACTGTAATTTAACTTGACAGCATTCTGAAAGAAATACAAATAACTACAGTGACAAACGGCTACTTCTTACAGTAGTTAATGAGATTAAGCAAGTTATCATGTGATGTAAGAAGACCTTTTTCTTGTGAGATACATTTAATATCATGACCATTCATGAAACAGTAGTTTTTGATCATAGTTAAGAATCAACTAGATTATTAAAATAAAGTAGAAACAGATATTTACAGTATTCTAACCACATTGTGCTAATCAGAAAAGCAGAGGAGCCTATTAAAAATGAAATGTATAAACTGTTAACACTTCTGTAATTACATTGTGTTCTCCATGTGTAAATCCTTTGCTGATCATATTGATGATGTTATAAGGATGAGATATGATGTGATGTTGAATGTTTTTGGAAAACTTTAAAAGGTAAATTATCAGAATCCAAAATTATATAACTTTATGTATTTAAGTGCCCAGTCTAGATCTCCAGGCTTCTCCAGACTTGCAGACACACATAGACTTAATGTGTGTATTACTGAGAAACCACAGGGCTGTAGAGCAGGCTTATTCTGATGTTCATCTAAGGAGGAGTAAAGCAAACGTTTTACAGTCTTCCAGAGAAGCCCCTTGGGATGCAGATATCAGCAGAACTTTGCATGTGGACTTATCCTAAATTCGTAGCAAAAGTGATTACATAATGATATAACATTTGTAATGATATAACATTTGTTAAATGTACTCAAAGGCTTCAAGATATGACCATTGGTTGGATTCATTCAAAGTGTTCAATGTCCAGAAACTTTTAGTCCATACCACATTTTTGTTTGTAGGTAGATGAGGAGACATTTTATTATGATTTGAGTCAGATGGAATTTGAACATACAGTTTAGTTTTGCAGGAAAAAATGCTGGGAGGAGATAAAGACTAATTGTCAGGAGTGAGGGTGACTGATGATACTGTGCAGATGCCTTTAGTGGCACAAAATAAAAAAAACAGCCTAGATCAAAACACTGGCAAACAGAACACTGCAGGACAGATAGGCTTATATTGGCTTTTTTTGTTCATAAAACTGAATTGAAGTGCGATTAAATAAATAATATTGCCTTTAATTAAAACATGCCTGAAGCCTGCAGAACATTATGGAGAAAAGCATATAGGTTCAAGAGTGGAAGACCAAAATATGTGAGCTGTAGATGAGCCTCAATTATAATAATGTTGCCTTAAACCTCAGTAAAAGCATATTCTGTAGCAAGTTTAAGATAAACCTCAGTTAAAGCTCAGATACAGCGACATCTGCTGGCAGATGTATAATTTTTAAATGTCACAGCATTTGGGTCAGTGGCGTTTCTAGGAAGTGAAGCCATAATGGGGCCACAGTGCTTGTTCAGGAGCCAAGTGTGCCATCCTCCCATGAAGCATAGCCACGCTTCTGGCCACCCCAGTTAAACAAGTAGGCATGTGAATCCAAAAAAACAGACAGACTGAAAGACACAGGTTTTAAAATTATGGGTTGATGAGGGCCAGGTGAGAGGGTCAGGGCCAGGGATCGGAAGGCCTGCAATGCTGAGCACTGAGGAGGTGGGTGGAGTCTGGGATGTGACACTAATTAAAGGTACTAAGGGATGTGACACTAATTAAGGCTTGGTTCTGAATAAGACTCGCGTTTTTGGGTTTTGGTCTTGATCTGGTCTTGCACTCATTCGGACTGGGTCTTGATTGACTACTCGTGGTCTTGGACTTAGACTCAACAAAGGTGGTCTTGACCATACAACAAGGGTGTAGCCAGAACAAGAACTGTGGTCCTATTATGACCCCACTTCAAAAATTATCCTACAATCGCCACTGACCCAAATGCTGTGACATTTAAAAAACAAACATCTGCCAGCAGATGTCGCTGTAGCTGAGGTCTAATTAGGGTCTTAAACTTGCTACAGATATGCTTTTACCGAGGTTTATGGAAAGATGATTGTAATCGAGGCTCATCTACAGCTCACATATTTTGGTCTTCCACTCTTAAGCCTATATACCTTTTGCCATTGTGGTTTTTTATGGGCTTCAGGCAAGTTTTAATTAAAAGCAATATTGTTTATTCAAACACAGTTCAGTTCAGTTTCATAAAAAATGTAATTATAAACATACACATTTTTGAATGTTTGATTACTAGATTTTTTAAATACATTTTAAGAGACACAGAACTACTCACAATCAAGTAAAATAAATAAAAAAGAACACATAGACCCAGTGGTGTGCACCGACTTTGACAAGAGTAGGGACAAAAGGCTGGGCTATGAGATTTTACAAAAATAAGATTTTAGAAGTAATTTCCTATAGGCCAATGTAAAACTGGCCATGTTTTTGATTGCTGTGGACAGAATTTTAATGTTCATTACAGCAAAAAATCAGGAGAGGCATTCGTTATGGAGAACATGGACCTCTGCTTCAAGTCATTCCTAACACCCATTAACTGTGGAAATATCATTGCATGCACACCCAATAGTGCATAAATGTACATATATATATATATATATATATATATATATATATATATATATATATATATATATATATATATTTGTGCTTTAAAATATATATATATATTGTATCGATAACCTCACAGGAAAAGAAAGAAACATACTTTACTTTCAATGTAAGTCAATGCAAAACTGCAATTATCGTTTTAAAAAAGCAAAATATGCCACATTATTAAACAGTGTTTTTAGTTTGTCAGATTATCACATCATTTGAATGTACATCGAGTTTTGCAACAGTTTAGCTGCGGTTCAGGTAGACCCACGCTTGTTTCGACAGCGCAAACATGTTTAACACACAGCTGGTCAGGGAGGGAATTGGGACGACTCTGTAATGACTTCGATTCTGTGGTCAGAATTTTGTGAATGTGGAAGAAAGCTTTTCATTACTGTTCTATTGAAATAGCCAAAGAAGATCCAATGTCATCAAATGTTCCATATCATGACTAAGTGCAAACAAAGTTTTTGAAAACAAGCCCAACACTACTTTTCAACCAAAATAACTTGCTATCCCAGACCACCCCACATACCCGCCCCTGCAACAGGTACAGTATAATAAGATATAGGATGCCTTTTGTGAGGGACGTTATTCAAAACATATTGTAATCCAATAAACAGGCCACGATTAAGATTTAACATTTTCATTTAATAAAAATCAGTGCAGAAAGAATGTTAACTAATAATACAATATATATAGCTTTTCCCCCAGAACACATGGAAATGTGACATATTGCATAGAACAATATGGGACGATGAAGAGAGATGAAGTATGTAAATCAGGATGGTAACAGAAAGGAAGACACTGATGTAAGAGTATATTGGTAATAAGGCACTAAACAGATAAAGCAGAGCCTGTCTTTGTGTGGGAGGACAACAGGAAGGACACTGTGTCTTTGAGTACTTTACTGCTGTGGACAGCAGCATGATTTTGGCACCTAGCCCACACCAGACAGGTCTTATCATAAGCCTATGGGTAGATTTATGACCCTGTCAGCCCAAACTGTGGTGTTCCACATGCACACACATTTCTGCAGTCCTTGTGTGCGTGTAGGACAGTCCCATCACAAATGACATCACTAACCAAACAAAATACTGCCACTCAAGCACTTTCAGATGCACCTATTCACTCCCAAACATTCTTTTAGTTAAAGACAATAAAGTCTGAGTCTACACACTCTCAGAGTCAGGAATGTAACTGAAAAGTAGCACAAAACGGTGAAATAAAGCCAAAACAGAGGCCCAAGTGTAGATATAGTATTTCAATACAGCAAGTAATAAAAGCAGACAGCAGGGGGAGCTAATGTTGTACAAACACACAAGTCCTCACAAAAAAACTACTTTAAAAGTTCCAGCAAAGCAAATATAACATATAATATAAGGTAAATCTCATAACACTTATTTCCATTCAGTTATATATTCCATTTACAACACTGTCAAAAAAAAAAAACATCTCTGAAATGTTAACACATCACAGGCATTTTTCAGAGAGTCAAAGCCAACAAGAGATGTGATATGTGTACACCGACATGTGCATATAAGAGAGTCTAGTCAATAATCCAGTCAAATTTGAGCTGTTTGAGCTGTGTCTAAATCAGCGCAGGTCAGAGAGACCAATCTGGCCACCACACCCTCGTAACTGCCAGGCTACTGTTGCCAATCGCAGATCAGTAACCATGGCAACAAAGCCTTGATACCGCTAGTGAGCAAAACTAAAGGCACTGACCGGTGTAGCCAAAAGCTTGTTCCTTCAGCTAGCCACCGGTACTGTGTCTGAATATGTGTCTGTATTCATCCATTTCTGTGAGTAATCAGTGTGTGTGAGTGTGTGTGTGTTTGGTTCACATAATTGATGTTTCGGTGCGGGTGTGTGTTCACTGAGGGTGTCCTGGGCGGTTGAAGAAAGGCTCAGTTTCAGAAGAACTGGCCCCAGGGTCCTCTTCCCGTGACCTGCATTCAGAGCCCCCCCTACGCTGCAGGACCACCAGAACAGCGATGATCATCCAGCAGAAGAAATTCACCCACACTGCCGTCTGGAAACAGAGTGAGAAAGAGGCCAAGAGGAAGACACGGATCATTTTACCTTTGCAGTGACAAATGATGACCCACAACTTTGAAGCCATGAAAATTAGTCCAAAATACAACCCTGTTCCCAAAAAGTTGGGATGCTGGGTAAAATGTAAATAAAAACAGAATGCAGTGATGTGCAAATCATTTGAACCCTATATTTATATAATGGAATTATAATATATAATTGAAAATAGTGCAAAGACAACATATAGAATGTTGAAAATGTTATTGTTTTTGAAAAATACATGCCTGTTTTGAATTTGATACCAGCAACACATTTAAAAAAAACTGGGACGGGGCAACAGAAGACTGGTAAAGTTGTGTAATGCTAAAAAAAAGCATCTGGTGGTTAATTGGCAACAGGTCAGTAACACAATTGGGTATAAAAAGAGCATCCCAGAAAGGCTGAGTCTTTTAGAAGTTAAGATGCATATACTGCCATCCAGACAACGTCTTTTTAGGGAAGGCCTGGCTTTTTTCAGCAAGACAATGTCAAACCACATTCTACACATATTACACCAGCATGGCTTTGTATTAAAAGAGCTCAGGTGCTACACTGGCCTGACTGCAGCTCACCCACTGAAAACATTTATTGCATAACAAAATTAAAAATACGACAAAGGAGACCTTGAAATAACGAGCAGCTGAAATCCTACATCATGCAAGAATGGGAAAACGTTTCACTTTCAAAACTACAGTAACTGGTCTTCTCAGTTCCCAAATGCTTAAATAGTGTTGTTAAAAGAAGAGGTGATGCAACACAGTGGTAAACATACCCCTGTGCCAACTTTTTTGAAATATGTGCCATCAATTTTAAAACAAGCATATATTTTTCAAAAAACAAAATTTCTCAATTTCAACATTTCATATGTTGTGTCTATACTATTTCCAATATTGAGGTTACATGATTTGCACATCATTGTATTCTATTTTTATTTACATTTTCCACAGCATCCCAACTTTTTTGGAAACGGCATTGTAAAAATAGACCACAGAAAGTTGATCTTTTTAACTATAACACTTCTTTTTTAATTTTTATTGGAGCGAGCTTTAGTCATTTTGGGCATAAATGTCACAGCACTAACTTCACAGACGCTGAAGTATTATTTTTATGTAAAACAATAATTTGGATGCTTAGTTTTCAGTTTAAATAGCAAATATGCATTAAAATTATTGTCACATATTAAATTATTTTAAAGATATACATTTATACCGATAATAAAACTTACATTTATACCGATAATAAATTAATAAAGATAAATAAAAACAGGAAGCTTTTTATTGATATCTCAAAGGAAGAAAGACTAACTCTGAGAAGTCCATGGTTTGTGAAATTTCTTTTTATTTTTCAGATGAATTTGGCTAAAACAACTGACAGTTTTTGGCAAGAAGACTGTCAGTGGTGCTACAGATGAAACATTAAATAAATGAAATATTTGTATTTTTTTACACACAATGTGGCCACAATGGACTACATTTTAGAAAAGCCTAGATTTTCATTATTTTGTGAGTGATGTTACAACCTTACTGATGTTCAATATAACAGATTACATCACATCGCTTTATGGAAATGAAGACTCTAATGAAGGTTCTCTATTCTAACAAACCTGTTTTTTTTTTTTTATTCATGAAGGTCTTGTCAACTTGCTGATGAGTAAGATGTGTTGAAAGCAGGGATAACATTAAAGTTTACAGGTAGGACAAACCTAAGAGTAGGGGTCTATCTGTCTCACAGAGGAGGATTTCTTATTTAGCCAGCTAACTTAAATATTAATTTGATCTAACCTTGGATTTTCTGTCCCAAGAAGGTGGACTCCTTTTAATCAGGTTAATCACCACAGCAACTCATGCTGTATTCCCAACCTGCTCCAAGACCAATCAGCGTCTGACCAATCAGAGATAGCCTTCTGTTAGAGTTGGACCCTCTAGTCCAACTAATTTTTTTTTTTCTTTGTGATGTTTGTGGCATCAATAACATGAAAAATACTGCTTTTAAGTGGAGAACACAAATCTAAATAAATGCTATACTGTCTATTTTTATATGAGTTCTTTATCCTTCTTTGTAAAACAAGATGCTAGACTCCTCATGTTTCACACGACTGACTGTTCATCATAAATGCTTTCATGCGTATGCACAGGGATTAATCACAGCTATATAAACCTGGGTTAATCATTTCAGGTCTTGGCCTCCTGAGCGGGTACTACATCCCTTTATTAAATGGCGAAAAATAAACTTATTTCAGGCAGCAATGTCTCATCTGAGGTTTTGCACCAATTGAGGAATTGCATCACTCCCTTACACCCACACACTCTTCCCCAACCTCAAAGCTCCACCCTCACACACACTCATCCAACACTTCAATAACAGAACAATCATATGGAATACAGAATACTTTACTACACTAGGAAAAATAAATAAACTGACTGATTTCAGAATGCAGAAAGGGTTCTGGTCATGCATTTTAAATAAAATAAAATATTTATAGAGAAAGGACCCACGCATGGGTGTTTTTACATACCTCAGCACTGTGCAGTCTGGAGTAGAAACTGTTCCCATTCAGAGGCTTTGCCCACGGCTTACTTTGTGCTTCATCACACCTGCAAACACACAAGTGACAGAAGTCATGCAGCTGTTACACTGATCCAGTTCATGCCTACTGTATACATCAATTGTAATGGGTTATTAGCCATGCATCACATGACTGAAGGCACACCCTTTGCTTTTTTCTACAGTTTTAATCTCCCAATGAGCACAAAACTTCCAAACCAATCATAGTCTTCCTATAAAAAATTCTCATCCAGTCAGGAGGGACATTCTTCTCACTTTGTTATGTTTCGTCCTTCATGGAGCACCGATTCACACAGTCTGTCTCGGCCCACTTTCAGGATACACCCCGTCACCAGGAGGAAGAAGAGGAAGACTCCGCACACAACCAAAGACAAATTCATCCATATACGCTCTCTTGAAGAAGAAAGAGATGATGGTAGAGCCATTCAAAAATAACCTAAATCTCTATCATTTCATTATTGAATGCAGTACTAAAAATCTCCTGAACAGTCAGTTAGGAAGAAGTCTCTCTAAATGAATCTCTGTAAATGCTTAGGGTTTTATAATGGGACAAATTAATCCTTAACTAACAATGAATTACTATATGGCCTCTAACCTTTTAATGTCTCCGTCTATGCAGCTTGTGTAGACCCAGTAGAGGAGGGAGGAGAAGCAGAAGATGGCCACGCACACGGAGATGGCAGACACAAAATAACAGATTGAGGGAGAGCTGGATTGGCTTACGGTGAAGTCTGAACCATTCAAGTGCACAGCGCCATACAGCATACACCTCCCTTCAAAATCACCCTGCGTGAGAGAGAGAGAGAGAGAGAAAGAGAGAGAGACTTTGACAAAACCCTAGTGTCAATTAGGAAAAGGGTCTACAAAAAATAACCACCACCAGTTAAACCAGGGGTGCACAACTCCGGTCCTGGAGGGCCAGTGTCCGGCAGAGTTTGATGATTTACCAGCGCAAACACAGCTCATTACTCATCTGTTAACAGACAGGTTTAGTGGGTATGTTTGAGAAGGGGATCTACCAAACTACGCTGGACATCGGCCCTCCTGGACCGGAGTTGTGCACCCCTGAGTAGTAATCTCTGTGTAATCTCTCTAACCTCACTTTGGTGTATATGTCTAAAACTATTAAAATATGTTGTAAAAACCCATACAATACTTTATATATTATTCAAATTAGACAAAATCCCTGCACTAGTAGATGCCATCTTTGTTGCGGCATCAAATGGTTCCTCTCTCATTCACTGAGGAAGAATGACCTAAATATCTTATTTAACTCAAATATATCATTCAGGCTCTCCACCTTTAGCTACAGCATGACATTACCCAAGAAAGAAATGCTTTTGAATATCCTATTTTATGGCTGATTCCAGCACAAGCCCTACTAGTAGAGATATTTTGTCTATGTGTCATAGTTGTTTAATGCACGAAACCATTTCCATTTAGTTTATACATCATACTAATAGTAATAGTATTGGACATGTACACCATTTTAATGCATTGAAGTCTCAACAGTCAGATTCAAACAGCACACCTTTCTTCCACATGTACTTTGAAAGAAAACAAATTCAACTTCAAACCAATTCTGCTAATGCTGGGAACAATTTTTTGGAACAAGGTTTTCAGATTGGAGACACCAATCTGAAAACCTTTCAAATTACTTTCTTTGCTTGTCCCACTAAAGGAGAGAAACAGTGTCTGCACAGGCAAGTGCTTTATTAATGCTGCATGACTTGGAGTCACATCCAGTGATGCATTTCATCTGCTTAGAAATCTGTAATACTTCATCTAAGCACATTAACATGAAGTTCTGTCTCAGAGGAGTTCGGGATTCCCCTGTGTCTACAAGGTGAAACGAGTAAAGTCACTGAGTGAAAGCTGACACCCACTCTCCAGTTCTCTCTCACTTTTCTTTTCTGTGCTCAACTGACTCCAATAAGCCAATTACTACACAGAAACGAAGGGACGGCTGGTCACATGACCGAGTGAAAGGCAGAAGTGCTAAAAACAGCGGAAGGGAAGGAGAGAAACACAGGTCTTACTTTTAACAACACATCTGCCCTCTGACCTTCTCCACACTTTCAGAGGAAATGTATGGCGCATTTTTCTCACCACTCGTTTATAAAATCATGCGCATTGTACATTCACGTGACTGTTCAATCGTCTTTTTAAGTTAAAAACATCCAACACGGTCTGAAAATTTTCATCACTCGTCATATGACACACGAAGAGACTCTCATGGAGCTCAAACTGTCCTCCGTCAGCTCATCCTGCGAACAGACCTATGAAAGTGTAAAAGGGTCAGAACCTTTACAGGCAAATACAACCGCAAAATCGACCATGTATCTCCTGTATCGAAGTAACTTTTTTCAGTTTGAAAATAAGCTGACCGAAGAGTGGGTACAGAAAGTTTCCTGAAAAATGAACTACAGCAGCAGGCCAGTCTCTCTGTAGCAAAATATCCACAAAACAAGGTACAGTACGCCTTGCACGGCTGAAATGCAGTGCGCGAGCTGAGTAGAGTGCAGCACAGTTCGGCAGGCTAACTTCATTGCGTGAACTCTGACAGAGAGGAAACGTCGTGTTCAGCAAACTGTTACGGCAGAACAGCCGCGGCTTTTAACGGAAAAGGTAAAAGTAAAAAAGTCACAGTTTTCCACGCGTACCTGAGAAATTGTGACTGAAGCGGCGGTGATGATCCCGCAGATGAAGCAGCAGGCGTAGAGCGCGAGCTCCAGCAGCAGCAGCCGCGGCAGCGCCATCGCGAGCCATTCAGTCACATGGGCGGGCGCGCGCGCACCAACACACACGGTATGGAAATGGATGCAGAGGTGACGAGTTCATAAAAATCATGTGATGAGGATTACCATCAGAGGGGGTAGAGCAGCCTAAAGCCTAACTCGAGAAAAAGGAGGAAGAACATGTTTATATATATTATATATATATATATATATTTATATATATATATATATATATATATGTGTGTGTGTGTGTGTGTGTGTGTGTATATATATATATATATATATATATATATATATATATATGGGGTCGTATAGGACAGTGTTGGTATTATGAGAGAGTGTTTTTATTAAAGGACAGTGTTGGTATAAGAGGGGAGTGTGGGTATTATGGGAAAGAGTTGGTATTATGGGGCAGTGTTGGTATAATAGGAGAGCGTCGGTATTATAAGAGTGTTTATTAAAGGACAGTGTTGGTATTATGAGAGAGTGGTTTTATTAAAGGACAGTGTTGGTATTATGAGAGTGTTTTTATTAGAGGACAGTGTTGGTATTATGAGAGTGTTTTTATTAAAGGACAGTGTTGGTATTATGAGAGAGTGTTTTTATTAAAGGACAGTGTTGGTATTATGAGAGAGTGTTTTTATTTTAGGACAGTGTTGGTATTATGAGAGAGTGTTTTTATTGAAGGACAGTGTTGGTATTATGAGAGAATGTTTTTATTAAAGGACAGTGTTGGTATTATGAGAGAATGTTTTTATTAAAGGACAGTGTTGGTATTATGAGAGAGTGTTTTTATTAAAGGACAGTGTTGGTATTATGAGAGAATGTTTTTATTAAAGGACAGTGTTGGTATTATGAGAGAGTGTTTTTATTTTAGGACAGTGTTGGTATTATGAGAGAATGTTTTTATTAAAGGACAGTGTTGGTATTATGAGAGAATGTTTTTATTAAAGGACAGTGTTGGTATTATGAGAGAGTGTTTTTATTAAAGGACAGTGTTGGTATTATGAGAGAGTGTTTTTATTTTAGGACAGTGTTGGTATTATGAGAGAGTGTTTTTATTAAAGGACACTGTTGGTATTATGAGAGAGTGTTTTTATTAAAAGACAGTGTTGGTATTATGAGAGTGTTTTTATTAGAGGACAGTGTTGGTATTATGAGAGAGTGTTTTTATTAAAGGACAGTGTTGGTATTATGAGAGAGTGTTTTTATTTTAGGACAGTGTTGGTATTATGAGAGAGTGTTTTATTAAAGGACAGTGTTGGTATTATGAGAGAATGTTTTATTAAAGGACAGTGTTGGTATTATGAGAGAGTGTTTTTATTAAAGGACAGTGTTGGTATTATGAGAGAGTGTTTTTATTAAAGGACACTGTTGGTATTATGAGAGAGTGTTTTTATTGAAGGACAGTGTTGGTATTATGAGAGAGTGTTTTTATTAAAGGACACTGTTGGTATTATGAGAGAGTGTTTTTATTGAAGGACAGTGTTGGTATTATGAGAGAGTGTTTTTATTGAAGGACACTGTTGGTATTATGAGAGAGTGTTTTTATTAAAGGACAGTGTTGGTATTATGAGAGAGTGTTTTTATTGAAGGACAGTGTTGGTATTATGAGAGAGTGTTTTTATTGAAGGACAGTGTTGGTATTATGAGAGAATGTTTTTATTTTAGGACAGTGTTGGTATTATGAGAGAGTGTTTTTATTGAAGGACAGTGTTGGTATTATGAGAGAATGTTTTTATTTTAGGACAGTGTTGGTATTATGAGAGAGTGTTTTTATTTTAGGACAGTGTTGGTATTATGAGAGAGTGTTTTTATTGAAGGACAGTGTTGGTATTATGAGAGAATGTTTTTATTGAAGGACAGTGTTGGTATTATGAGAGAGTGTTTTTATTGAAGGACAGTGTTGGTATTATGAGAGAATGTTTTTATTTTAGGACAGTGTTGGTATTATGAGAGAGTGTTTTTATTGAAGGACAGTGTTGGTATTATGAGAGAATGTTTTTATTTTAGGACAGTGTTGGTATTATGAGAGAGTGTTTTTATTTTAGGACAGTGTTGGTATTATGAGAGAGTGTTGGTATTGCAAGAGTGTGTTTTTATTTTAGGACAGTGTTGGTATTATGGGACAGTGGTGGTATTATGAGGCATGATGGTATTATTACAGTGTTCTTAAGTGTAAACATCTAAATATTCTTTAAAGTACAAATCACTTCAAAGTTTCTTTATTTTCATGTAACAGTAAACTACATACTGCCCACCTCTGTTTACCCTCATCAATAATACATCTGTCTTGATGGTTGATTTGCTGTTGATTTTTTTGATTTAGTGATATAAGTATGGTCAAAGGGAAATTCCATCTAATATTCCTGCATAATTCATTCGTTGAGATGAAAACAGTCACTCAGAGTGGTTTGATGTGAAATGATGCATTGTACAGAAACTTATTGTCTTATTTTTTTCACAGTGGTGGTGAAAGGAACCAGGGGGTGTGATGTCTTCAATGCAAATTCAGCCATATTGCTATCCAAAATGACCAATGAACCTATGTGTGTCTTGAGTTTTTATGTGATCTTTTAATAGTGGTAAAACAGTGGTAAATTTGAAACAATTTAGGCCTAAATGTATCTCTCATGAATGCATTTAAAAAAGTTTTAGGCTAAAACATTACATTAAAACTATCATACACAATGTCTCAGACATCATTCACTGTATGTGTAGCCATTTCATAGAATAACTTTCTGTGATGTACCATTAAGAGGCATGAAACTCTTGAGGCTTTTGGCTCCTTTTACCACCACTGTGGACAATTCTGATTTAATATGTTTCTCTAGATAACATTTAAACAATTTATTTATGCAAAGCATTAGGAAAAATAGTGTAACTCTCCTTTAATTCCTGGCTGAATCTGTATAGTGTAGTGAAGGAGCCTAAAAGGTTTATAGGTCAGTGCATGATTTAGTGCATGAGACCATGTGTGAACTGGCTCCAGGAGCACAGGGCGCACTGCCAGCGTGAAGCTGTTAGTCCAGCGCCCTGAACCGACCCAGCCTGCCTGTCAGGCGGTTAGACTTAGTCAGAGACCACACATACACACACACACACACACACACACACACACACTTTAACTGATCTCTGCGTGAGATATGATAGAGGTTCTCCAGAACACACTTCTAGTTGACAAGGAGGTTTCTGTAACTGTACTTCTCCATGATAAAACACTGCTACTCTGTAAGTGCTTGAACAATCACTTTAATTACAGGTAGCACTGTTACATCAAAATTTCACACATTGTTTTTAGACGCAAAGCCTTATGAACACTTAATATGCAAAACAGCATGACAAATACGCAAGTTGAATATAAAATTACAATGAAAAGACTGCCTATGGGCTCACCGTTGTTAAGTGCTTCATTTTCTTGATAATTACATGAAAATAAGGTTTCAGCAGATAAATAGAAAAACCTTTTAAATATCTCCAAATAATGATTATCTCTCTGAAACAGTACTAGCAAAATTCTAACACCTCTCGGTGACCTAGTCATAATTTTGTACATTCAACAAGGCCATTGACCTCTGTATTAGTGCCACATGGATTTCTTTCCATTGGAACTGGAAGGCAGCAGACCACTATCACATAGATACTGTTCATTCCTTAGATTATATAAATAGTTTTGTGTGCTTCCAGTCAGAGCCTGTATGATATTTAGCAGGTACGTGTGTATGTGTGTTGGTATGTATTCGTCAGTGCTGATCCTCAGAGTGTGTGTGTGTGTGTGTGTGTGTGTGATATCAACTCTAACCCTGTGTGTTTTGTCGGTGTATGTACCCACATTAATCCTTTAGCTATGAAGTGTGTGTGTGTGTGTGTGTGTGTGTGTGTGTGTGTGTGTGTGTGTGGCTGCCCATACTGGTCTTAGACCATGCGGTGTGTGTCCATGGGGCAGCCTGGTAAGCGGAAGCTGTCAGGCACAGGGCTGTCCAGTTTGCAGATGATCTTATAGATGGACTTTTTCCAGCAGGGGTCAGCATCACGTCCACTCTGGATGGCAGTGAAGAACTCTCTTAGAGCCAACTCAGACACTTCCACAAACCTGTCTGGCACCTGGACAGAGTATAGGACATTAAAACACACACACACACACACACACAAAATGCCATTGAAAAGTTGGGAAATACAATTCAATAATATAAAATCATGATTCTAATATGCTAGTCTGTGCAACTTCACATTTTTCAAATAGTACGTTTTGGAAGTTGTTAATATAATCTATAAATGATAATAAGTTACAATACAAGTTACAGCACAATGCTTCATATTTCAAATGTGTTGAAAGCAAAATAAGAAAAATATATTATAAATAGGTGATTAGACTATATTATTTGCCATTTAAGAACTTGGGCTGCATGTACAATACAGTACTATGCTAAAGTTATAAACCACCTTTTTGGGTATAGAATTTTCTGTCAAAACAGCTGTTAAGTACAAATTCATTTTCTTAGTGTTAAGAAACTATAATTAATATCAAAACAGACAAAAGTATAATATCACTATTTCATGTGTCCACTCTTTACTTTTGGGCACTCTGCTGCCACTTCAACTCATTCAACCTTCCAGTTTTAAAACCAATGAGTTACAGCTGTGTCCTCCCAACAAGAGTTTCCCTTCAAAGAGACACTAACATTCAAAGAATCAACTACTCAAATCATATAATCATCTTATATAATTTGCTTTGCTTTTGCATCATCAATATAAGATAATCCACCTGCATTACGAAAAGGAAAGTCAGAAGAAAACAATTGAAAAAGTAGTTTCCAAAACTGGATTTAAAAATGTATATTAAAAGATATAGAGATAATGGGACTGCTACAGGAGACCTACGGAGCCCTGCTGGTGACATCCTGAATAAATAAAAATAGGTTAGAAAGGCGTGGGAATGAGATAATTAAGTCGTGGCCATGAGGTAAGGCGTGGGAACGAGATCATGTCTTATTAAGCTGTGGTCTCATTCCCATGCCTTAGTAACTCATGGACACGACTTAATTATCTTGTTCCCACACTTACTAAGCTGTGGCATGCATTATTGTAATTTATATGGGATGTCACCAGCAGGGCTGCATCTGGTTTGACCTGGTCTGACAAGATGTAATGCTGACAAGAAGCCGGTATTGAGAAAAGACAATAGACAAAAAAGAAACAAAATTGCACTACAACCCCATAACTGGAAATCTGAGATGAGGATTTATGGACTGAGGAGTTTAAACTTGTAATTAAGATACTTGGATTGTGAAAAGCACAAAATGCAAACCAATTTCTAGGACTAAATTTTAGAGGTGTAGAAAAATATCCCTGCAGATTTCTTAGAAAAACTTTGAAACACAAAAGTGGAAGCTGTAATAAAGGCAAAGGATGGACACAGTAAAAGCTAAATATTAAATATTATATTTAGTTGTTGAGTATTCTGTGTAACTTTCTTTTAAATCTATGTATTTTTCTTTCTTTTCCTGACAAATGAATAACTTGTACTTTATATCTGTTTTGACTGAAAATTAAATAAGTGAGAGGATGGACTAAAATATTGACGAAAACTTCCTAAAATACATTTGGTGTGTACTTTCTAATATTTAAATCTATATCTTGTCAGTTATTATTATATATAAAATAACAAAAATTGTTAATATGATAAATGATTCCAAACTTTTTGAACAATAGCATACACACACATTCACACCTTTGCAGTGCACACACACAAACACACTCCAACCTGGTAGTCGTTGCTCTTGTTGTAGTGCATGTTGAGGATGCGGAAGAGTTCTGAGTTTCGGCCCAGGCGCAGCGCCCTCTCCCTGGTGGCAGGAAGGCCCTCGCGAGCCGCCTGTCGTGCAAACCGCTCTATCTGAATGTAGAAGAACTCTCTGAAGTTACTGAACCACTTGATGAGCTGGGAGGTGACACAGCGGTTAAACTGTGGAGAGAAATAACAGCAAAGGTGAACCATGACTCATAGTAAATGTTCTGAAACATCATCTAATTGGGTTAAACTACATGCACACTGGCACAGCTTACACTGGAAACATTCAGTATACGACAGCGCGCTGTTTTCAGTGTACGTCACTACTGCCATTAATCAGAATAGTTCAACAGGAATGGGAAAAAGTATCTAATTGCCGTAATTGTTTATAGTATGGCTGTGTCATTTCCTGCCTAATAAATGTGTGAATGCCCAGTAATAATTATCCACCTATGTCTAATGCTGTTTCGTATCAGTATTATTGTGCTGTAAATACATGCGCCTACAGTAATAAAGAAGCACCTTGACATCAGGGAAGTAAGTCTTGAGTGTGTTGGAGCTGGGATAGCGTGCGTAGAAGAACATGAGCTTGGCTTTCTTCAGGTGGCATGGAGAGAGACCCTCCTGAGAGTTCAGAGGGTTAAGGGAATTTAACTGAGACAGACAGAAAAAGCACTCAAGCAATCAACGCAGTCAGACAAATCATTAGAAACCTACAACAATGTGGGAAATTTTGGAATTGATAATGATTTATAATCTGAGTGGGAAAAAACAGCTTGATGATACTTCACATTTAATCTTTGTAAAGTAAATTAATCTTAAATCTAGTCAATATATCTAATATTTTCATTATGAGTCTGTTGTTAGATTATTATAAGATTATTCAATGTATTTCTACACATTATACATTACTTTTTTGGTAATATAGTGAATAAAATCCAAAAACAAGCACAATTATTAGCATTATGTCTTAAAACAAGCACAATTATCTCCCAATACACTCATTAAAAAGATGGTTCTTTAAGGGTTCTTTAGTAAAGGGTTCTGTCTTTAGAACCATAAGTTCTATATTGAGCCATTTTCAAAAAGGCTCTGTACCATATACAACACATTCTACATCAATCTGAAGAACCATTTCACTATGCAAAGAACCATTTAAACAGAACTCATGAATTTAAATAGAACCATTCCCTTTACTAAGGAACCCTTGAGGAACTGTCTTTTTGTGTAAAATAAAACAATTTTTGTAGATAAAATTGCTTAAAACATGTAGAAAATTTGAAATAAGTTAAAAAATCTAATTATATTCTTACAACAATCTCATCATAAGAAATATTAGATATTGACTAGATTTAAGATGTTTTAATTTGCCAAGGTATTATTTTATTATTTTTTATTATTTTTTAGATATAGGTGCAGACATATTGATTCTTAAAGTTGCAGCAGACATTTACTTTTTTCTGTTTAGAATAGGCTATTAGAGCTGTACTGAATACTGTAATATTTCAGGTATAGGCTCTAGGCAGTCATAAAAAGGTGCTTATTGTCACATGGATTTGAAAAAAACAAGAAATTAAGAGGCTCATTCCAAAATGCTGTTTGTCGATTTGTATCAATTTTAGGTGCAACACATTTTTGAAAACACGTATGACGTATAATGGAAAACACATTTTCATTTATCTGCTAAAGGTGGTATTAATGATAATACAGCACTGATATTTCTTGGATGTGTAAAGCCCACTCCCAGCAACGTATATCATGAAAAAAAGAAAAGTGGTCTATAATGTTTCTGAAGGAATCTCTTCAAATATAAACTATAAAAACAAAAAGAACAAAAGAACACTACAATCTATTCTTGCATTTAACCTTCAAACAGATGAAACAGTTTAGATGGTATTAAATTCCACTATCAATACCAGCAATATATCAGAAATGATGTAGGCACTAATACTTAGCAACCACTGTTATGTTCAATCTCTGCTGAAAAATATAATTTTACAATAAAGGCAACAGAGGCAGATAACTTCCAGACTGAAGTATAATCTGCAGCATTTCTGCTTGTATATTTATCGGCTCCCCTGTAAAAGTGAAAGGATATTGATCCAGCACCAAGATAGAGGGCCACATCTCCTCCATCCATTCCTCCCACACCTCCTGCTCTCATCCCCTCATCCACCCCTCTGTCCACGAGAGGGGGATTTAACTGGGCCAGCAGTGGTGGCAAGGGTGGGAATGAGGGGTTGTGAGTGCGAAATTCCATGAAGGGCTCGCTGGAGAGGCCATCCTTGTGGAGGGGTATGCTGGAGAGAGAACGAGTGAAGAGGTGCTGCATGGTGTAGTGCAGGAGAGGCAAGGGGAGCGGAGGAGGGTTCGGAGGGCAGGAGGGCAGGAAAGGCTCTTTGTTCCTGGGCGGTAAAAGTGCAGGGAGAGGGGGCTGGGGTAGGAAAGGTAAGCCAGGGTTTTGTGGAGGGATCAGGGGGTGCTTGTGTTTGCCTTGACTTAGAGGATTCCTCTTGTCTTGAAGCTTCTTTGCGACCAGAGGCAGTGCTTCGGCTTGTTCTACCACATGCGCTCCTCCAGGCAGTAGGGCATGAGGTCCAAACCCAAGCCTTGGCTTCTTGGGTGGGTTTGGACCCAATACCCTGCTGGCAGGAGTCTCTTGGGCTAGAACTGAAGCTGGGGTTGGTGACTGGTCACTTTCAGCATAGAGGCGGACCACCCTGTCGATGACCCGAGCCACAACATTGGCCAGTTCCTGCTTGAGGGCTTGAGCAAACTTCTCTTTTTCATTGCCACTTGTGTTCTCCCATTCACCTTGCACCAAGCTGCAGCCCAGCCACACTCCTCCTCCATCCAGCTCCACATCCAAGTCCATAGCTTCTTCAGGAAATTCTTCAGAATTCTCATTCTGGCTGCTTTCATGCTTTTCATGCTTTCTTTCTGAAGAAAACACACTTGGGGAGAGTCCATTTGCTGGGCAATCATCCCCCTCTCCTTCAGAGAACATCTCAGCCATCTCATCCATGGTTCTGTCCTCCTCTCCTCCTCCTTCTTCTTTCTCTTCTTCTAGTTGCTGTTCTCCATAAGCTCTCCACACCTTGCGCTGAAGCTCCAGCAGCCTTCCCCTGGTCTCCTCCAGCTGGAGCTTCAGCTCACGCCGCTGCCGCCGCCTTCCTTCCCTACTCTCCTTCCTCTTCCCTTCTTCCTCTCTGCTCTTCTCATCTTGTAGGCTGCGGCTTGCAATCCTCCTCCTCCCCCGGTGCCCTTCCCTTTCCATCTCGCCATTCCTCCTCAGCACATTGTCCACTCTAAGCCTCTTCACCCTTACCACATCCTGGCTCCAGTCACAAGACTCAGGGACTGAAACTCTTCTTCTTTCGCCAAGCCTGGCTAATGGAACTTGGCTTGCACCTTCTGCAGCTCTCCTCCCCAGCATTTCCACATCCTCCTCTTGGCCGTCCTCAGAAGCTGGCAGTTCAGAGAACAAGCACTGCCGCTGCTTATATGTACCCCACCTCTGGGAGGCGCTGTTGGGGTGCAGGAGGGGAGAAATGATGGGGTAAGTGGCTGGACTACTAGCTGGGTAACTAGGGCCAGTGGAAGTGGACTCCAACGGACTTCGAGTATACAGGTCAAAGGCGGGATGGGATTGCGGCTGTTGCTGCTGCTGCTGGAAAAACTCTGAAGGGGAATCCATCACGCCTCTTCTTCTCTGCCTGGGATTCTGGATCAAAAGATAACAATTTGAATCTGTCTGAAATCGTGTCAGCGTTTTAAAATTGCACGCCATCCTCTCATTGTTATCTTTGTCATCATCATCATCTCTCTCTGTCTCTTCTCTCTGCATGTGTGCGTTATCAGCTCATGGACAGCTGTAGCCACTGTTTATTCAGACTGTTGACTCTATATCCCTCATCCTTCTCTCTCTCTCTCTCTTGCTTTCTCTCTCTACCGCACACATGCACAAACACAGAGAAGGTGAGAAAGAGTAAATATTTTTAATGAGATTACTACAGTGCACAAACTCTGAACACGGATCAGAGCTTTACAAAGCCGGAGGACCTCCGGACCTCACAACTTGAGCCACTGGATAAAGACAGCAGTTTTACATAGGATGGATGGATCACAGACAGATGAATAGATGGTGGATGGATAGAGATGAAAGACTAAAAGGCACTTTCAAAAACAGCCTCGATAATTTTTAATCAGATTACACTATGATTTTATTTATTATCTTCTCAAATGTCACAGATGGCACGCGGTTATTAGTTGAATATAAAGCTGTTTAACTGCTGTGGAGGGCTGAGAACATCCTGCGGGTAGATTACTCTGGATTTGCAGTAATTATGGAGAGGGAGGCAGACATGTAACGTGTTAAGTTTCCTGGCTGGGTAAAGCCGTAGTGTTGATCTGCTCCGCACTCGGCGCTGCTGTTTCTCAGCTGCCACCGCGCTGTCTGCGTGTGTCGCACATTCGCGGAGAGACCAGCGAGCGGAGCTGCTTTTATCAAGGACACGCAGGAAGGCTGGTGTTCACTAACAGCGGAAAGTAGAAAGGCGGAAACAGCGCTTACCCTCCTGCGGTCCAGCTGAGCCCGTGTCCCGCTCTCTTACTCTGCTGCTCTCTTCTCCCGCCGTTCTCTCTCTTTTCTCTCTGTCCGTTTGTGTCCGCCGCTCCGCTCCCCTCAGCGGCGCTCCTCCTGTCCGGCGCGCGCCGAGGAGCGAGAGAGGGAGGTCCGTCCAGCCAGTCCACACACACACACACACACACACACACACACACACAGAGTTTGTATTTCTGACTTTGTGAGGTCTTTCCTTTGACCACTACTAAACGCTGACATGTTACACCTAAACCCACCCTATTATTATTATTATTTATTTATTGTAGTAGTTATTATTATTTTGTAGTAGTAGTAATAGTATTATTAATAATAATAATACTTCAACAGCTATTATATTTATTATAGCATTACTAAGACTGTGATTAGCATTATAAAATGATCAATTATTTATTTATTTATTAAAAACCTTATTTATTAAAGGGAAATTCCACAGATTTTTCAAATTTTCTGTTTAATTCTATACATGACATTGTTTAAATGTAAATAAAGTGTGAATAGGTTCATTGTAAAGAAACTTCCCAAATTTCTTTACTATGGTGGTGATAGGAACCAGGGGTCGCCATGTCTACAATGCAAACGTCCATTTGATTTACTATCCAAAATGAGCAGAGAAATTACACGTGTCTTCTGAGTTTTGTATGTGATGATGATAATGGTAAAATAGTGGTAAATCAAAAAAAGAAGTTTTTCTTTTCATATTATTTTGCCTTACAATGTCCTCTATGTACCTCTTTTTAGGCCAAAGCCTTATCTCAAAACTATTGCAAAACATTGTTTCAGACATCAGGCAGTATTTATCACAGTTTCATATAATAACTTTCTGTGTGGTGACATTTAGAGACATTAAACACTTTGGAGGTCCCCTTCACCACCACTGTGAACATATCTGACACAGTAAGCTTCTCTAGAATAGAGCATTCCACATCAAACCTCTCTGAATGATGTTGTTTACATCTTTATTTAATAATGTTGAAATTTTGAAAACAAAAAAAAGTGGAACGCCTCTAACTATTCAAATCAAGTCAGCATATTAGTTCTATTACAACTAATTTGAATTTAGGACAGGAGTTCCTAATCTTAGTCCTGGCAATCCCACACTAGGTAATTTCTTTTTTTGCTTTTTCTCATCTAGCACACCTGATTCAACTCATTAACAAATTAACATGCTTCATATGTGCTGGGTCAGGTGTGTAGAATAGGTAAAACACAAAAATGTGTAGAGCATGAAACCATTAAAATGTCATGGTCCTACCTCTCATCTTGGGTATATTTGGTCCCCACAAAAACCTAAATACATGACCACACACACACAGTCTCTCTTTCCCTCCCTCCCCCCTCCCCCCATGTGGGGTAGATATCCAGCAAGAGATCTCCACCAATCATAAACTGTTTGATCCCACAGTTAATGCAGTTAATCCAGGCTGTTTCACTGCCCATCAGAGCCGTGTCATTATCCTGCTACCAAAACACAACTGGAGGTGGGGGGGTTGACTAATATAGTTTTAATGCCTCCATGTGGCTGACAACACATTTGAATCCACTTTTTTTAACTGTTATTTCGCTGAACCCGTCTACACCACCCATGCACTATTAAAAATGTCACGAATCTGTCATTCACCTTTATAGCTACATTACAATAGAGTTTGCCTCATTGGGACATTTCTATGGCTCCAACAAGCAAACCTTCTTCATCTTACAGTGTGAGAGTAGTCCATCTTTCTCTCTCTCTCTCCCTCTCTCTGCTGCCCCTTACTCGTTTTCATTGTCAGATCACTCTCGTTCCCCCACTTCAGAGCAGTTCTCCACCAGCCAGCCAGCCCACAATGACCAGCGGCCACTGTTGTTATGGAAACAAGAAATGTGACACAAAGCCTTTTTAATAAAGAGAGCTGGCAGCAGGAGATCTGAGTAAACAAAAACATTTGAATAGACATAAAAAAAATAATAGTAGAGCAAAGGTCAGATAGAAATAGAAAATGACACAGCACAGTACTGCCTGTGCAGGCCATGTGCAACAAAAGAAGGTACGAAATAAAATGACCGCATACATCTTCATTTGGTAGACTATGAATATTCATGCGGTAAATGTGAAAAGTCTCCAAATCTAACGTTTGTTAGATTCCTCATCTTTAAAATAGGATCAGTTTGAGCATTGTCTTGGCTCTTATGAGACCGGCCCTGGGCTGGATACGCCACTGAATTGTGACAACTGCACATAGAGAACTGAATCCTTTGAACTGGAGCCAAATGACTGACAGTATCCCTGTTAAAATTTATGAGTCATTTGAACAAAGAGCAGCGAAATACATGCGGCTGGGTTATGGCCGTTTGTGCACAGCATCATAAAAATGGCAACTAACTCTCAGTCCTTTCAAACAGTGGGAGACATAATCAAAATGCTTAATTTGAGTGAGTCATGATCAAACATATTGCAATATGACTCCAAATGTGGCTGGAATAAAAATTTGGCATCCAGGAGGATACAGAGAGAGAGAGAGAGAGAGAGATAAAGGGAGAAATTGGAGAGGGTCGATGGACAGCCAAAGTGTTTGCCTATTGATTCCCTTTGAGAGAAAGTGTGTGTGTGTGTGTGTGTGTGTGTGTGTGTGTGTGTATGCGCGCACACACCCACAGAGCCTTGGGCAAGGTGACAGAGAGAGGAGACAGTGAGAGAGTGAGAGGTAACAGGGACAGAAAAAAGAGGAGTGTAGAGGAAGAGGACAGCAAAAGAGGATGTATACAGATCCATCATTCGTCTATAGGAATTACATCAGTAGCTTAGAGAAGTATACCAGAGACAGAGAGAGAGAGAGAGAGAGAGAGAGAGAGATATAAATTGATAGAAAGATGGACCAAGAGAGAAAGAGCAAGAGAAAGAGAGAGATGGACAGAGACAGAGAGAGAGAGAGAGAGAGAGAGAGAGAGAGAGAGAAAATTGTTAGAAAGATGGACAGAGAGAGAGATTGTTAGAATGATAGAGAGAGAGAGAGAAAGAGAGAAGGGGGAGAGAGATTAAAGAAAATAGTGAAAGAAAGAAAGTGATGGAGGGAAAGAAAGGCAGACAGAAGGGAGAGAAAGAATGAAGAGAAGAGAAAGAGAAGAATATGTATGCATGTGTCAGGACTATTGTAAAGCACCGCACAGTCAGACCTGCCTGCTAAAAGCTTTCCTTTTCAAGGCATGTTTGTGGTTACTACTTACTGGCTTTATCCTGATACACCTCACAATACTAATGAACATTACTCAATCTCCATGGACGAGAGAGAGAGAGAGAGAGAGAGAGAGAGAGAGAAGTAAAGATATATAGAGAGAAACAAAGGAAGTGAAAGAGAGAGAGTACCAAAGACTAAGAGAGAAAGAGAGACAGAGAAACAGACAGAAAGAAAGAGCAGAGAGCCAGAAAGAGAGACTAGTGAGAGAAAAAGAAGACAGCAGAGATAGAAAGACAGAGAGAGCAAGTGAGTGAGCAAGAGAGGGAGAGTACGAGAGACAGAGAGAGTTTAACGTAGTTTTACCCACTTAGCAGAGCAAACTGATTCTTTGATCTTTGACCAGAATGACTCCTGTAACGCTGTGAAGAAGATTACTTACTGTAATGCACTGTAGCACTCTCTCACTTTCTCTCTCTCTCACAGACACGTGTACATACACACGTATGTGGACTCACTAACTCTCTCACTCTCTCTCTTCTTACACACACACACATACACAGTCGTACAAATACACACTCTCCCTCACTCTGCCGCTCACTCTCTCTCCAGCACTCAGGATGCAATTATCCTCTTTGGCTGGAGTGTTTTGATGGCATAATTGCCATGGACACTGAGGAGAGAGAGATCGGAGGGAGAGAGAGAGAGAATGAGGGATGAGAGAGAGATGGAGAGGGGGAGAGAAGCACATCGAGTGCTGACACTCTCAGCATGCTAATGCCAAAACACACTCCACCTCCCCATTTTCTCTCTTTGTCTCTTCATCCATCTCTCTAAAAACACGCACACACACAGGTGCAATAACCTCTCTCTGTTCCATTCCACATCTCTCCACTCACAGAGAGAGACAGAGCGAGAGAGAGAGGGAATAACAGAATAACAGGGGTGAAAAAAAAAAAACATAAAAGGGGGGGAGGATTTTTCCATCCATGGACAATGAAGAGATGATCCCGCTCATCCTCTAATCACGCTTCTGTTTTTCAGGTCTGCCATCTCTTTTTCTCCTCTATTCACCCCTCATTTTTCCCCTCTGCCCAGGAAAACGAATATAGGTATCTAACACAGTACATAACAGAGTTATAAACTTCCTTTATGCTTAAAGGGGAATTCCAGTGATTTTTCGAAATTTATGCATTACTCAACAGTTGAGATGTAAAGAAAGTTATTCAAAGAGGTTTGATGTTAAACGTTGCATTGTAGAGAAACTTGCTGACTCTGATTTCTTTACAGTGGTGGTGATAGGAACCAGGGGTCACAATGTCTACAACACAAATTTAGCCACTTTATTTACTATCCAAAGTTACCAGTGAAGCTACATGTGTCTTCAGAGTTTTTATATGTAATGTTGATATGAATGTTGGTAAAATAGTGCAACTGGAGTCCATCTGAAACAATAAAGGAATATTTTGCCTTACGCTATGAATGCGCTTCTCCATCATGAATGGCTTTTTGGCTAAAACCCTTATGTAAAATGGTCATAAAATAATGTTTTAGGCATCAAGTAATGTATTCACTGTAGTTTTTGTGTGAGGTAGCTTATAGAGCCCATGTGTCAAACACAAGGCTGGCCCTCAACACAATCCTATCCGGCCCACAAAAGTATTTTAATTTTCTATTAATATTAGCTTGTTTCACAGTGTGCTGCACTACAGTCCCCAGCATGCACTGCAACGTAATGTGTGCTCTGAATTTCTACCCCAACAACAAACCTTCAGACAGTAGTTACACCTCAATTCTACACAGTTCTACAAAATTCTACACCTGTCATAAAACCAAACACACTAGCAGCATTTCAGCTGCAGTTCAACCAATATAACCACCTAACGTTAGCTCAGCAGCTCAACAATTCAGCCCAAGTCTTAATGAACCTGCAGCATAGAAAGGATGACAGGTGTCTGGTTCAAGCAGATAGGTGGGTTTAAAAGACTGAGCTCCTGGGGACATTAAAATTTTTAATATTTCAAGTATTTATGTAATATTTCAAGGTCTACTACAAGTGCCTATATTTTACTGCTGGAGTTTTTGCATATTTTGTATAAACAATGGCTAGTCTGGTTTATAGCACATTAACTAAAAATAAAATAAAAACCTTTTTCTCTGGCTCATGGATTTGTTGAGATTTTTTAATATGGCTCCTTTAGTGGTTGAGTTTGACACCCTTGTTATAGAGGCATTTTCTCTACAAGAGCATCAAACCAATGAATGACTTTGTCCACATCTCAACGACTGAATTATTTAAAAAACTTGAAAAAAACCTTTAACATCTTTACATTCGAAGTACTAGTTTGTGCATGATGCTCAATGAGGACACCTGGTGGTAAAATAAAGGAATTACACTTGAGGTCATTTGTTCCAATTTTTGTATAATTTACAAAAAAGGCATGATTCCACACAAAGGAGCTGATTTGACAAACATTAACAAGGCTTATCTTAAATACAATTGCAGCATTTGATTAAGAAATTGACTCTGGAACCATCTCAGGGGAAGTTTTTAAAGGCTCAAACGATTTAAATGTCATTGTTCCTTTTAATTAGACTATAAAATCTTTTCCAGTACTATAGCCTTATAGTGAAAGGAACATAGTGCTAAAACCTGGGCCCCTATCAGTATGCTGTAAGTCAATGCGGGAGTAAAGAGTGAATGTATATGTGTGTGCATAAGTGTATCATGTGGGTTGTTGAAGAGTTACACTGAAAAGAGCAGCAGAGGGAAATGTTTCCGTGTGTCTATGTGTGAGGGAGAGTGTGTATGTGTATTGTGTTGCGACTCCGTGGGAGTTCCACTATTAGTAGTGTTAAAATGTCTCTGTGTCTGTGTGTGCTCTACGTGTTGTGTTTCTGAGTAGGAGTGTGTAAGGAGAGCAGTCTCTCTGCATGCTCAAGGCACTCAGCTATCCTCCTCTTCACTGCGTCCCTCTGCTGAGCATCCACTTCTCCTACAGAGAGAGGAAGAAGGTACTGTTCATGCCCTTGTAACAACAAAGCCAAATATGTGCACAATGTTCCGTTTCAGTCCATGCATTCCATCTCTGGTTAAGCCTTTTGGGAAAAAATCTAAGGCCTTCTATTCAATATTCTGCCTTCTATTCACTGCTGCTTACAATTAGAAAATAATAAATAAAAAGTACAGTGTAAAATGTCCCTTTGGTTATGTTCATTACATATTCTATGGTTGACGTGGCACAAATCTGTGACACAAACCCAGTTTATACCCTTTATTAATATGTGTCTTGAGCAAAGAAGCCCTAAAGTGGATCAGAAAGTTACCCTATCCCCACCCCCTCACCCAATCAGAGACTTATATACACGGTATAGTATAGTATACAATATACAGAACAGTGCAAATGTCATAGACCATCCTTAATATATTTAATTTCCTGTCAAAACACATTAAGTGCAAGTTATTTATTTGTCAGGATATATATCTGAGGAAAAAGATATAACATAATACACTTGTATAAGGAAGGGGGAACTCAAAGGAAAATAAGTGAAAAAACAGGAGTTTCCAAAAAAAGGTTATCAAAAAATTATTAAAAGATGTAGAGAAAATGGGACTCCTAACAATCGTGCAAGACCTGGTAGACCACCACAACTCTCACCATCAGACAAACAATATTTAAAGCTTTCATCTTTGACAGATCAAGCTCCACTCTTCCTTCAGGTCTGACAAAATCCACAGGTGTTTCTGTCCATCCTTCCACTGTGAGAACACAATTCAACACTATAAGTCTGAAAGGATGTGCAGCTGTTACTGAGAAAAGGATCAGACAAAAAAAGAAGAACATTTGCAAATCAGTCAAAGAAGCTGCTGGTGTTCTCAGAACAATGGACTGACCACCCCAGAGTCCAGACCTCAACATCACTAAATATGTTTGAGAACTTTGTAGGTGTAGAAAAATATCTATAAAAATAAACTGTAATAAAGGCAAAGGATGGACACACTAAATACTGAAAATTATAATATTATATTTAATTGCTGAGGCTTCTGTGTAATTCTCTGTTAAATATATATTTTCAAAATGAATAACTTTTACTTAATTGTTAACTTTTACTTAATTGTTGTTGTTTAGACTGAAAACAGAGTTTAGACTGAAAATTTAAAAAAAAAAAAAGGATGTTCTGTGACATTTGCACAGTACTGTATTGTACTGTAACTTAGTAAATTCTGTATTTTTGAGTTTTTTTAGAAATAAAAATGACTACTTAAAAACACTAAAATACACTTAAATTACAATCATTTTTATAAACTCAATTTGAAGCCTACCTACCTTCTTTCACCATTTTTGAATACTGTGTCATTTTGGCCCTCTGCCCACCACAAACATTGCACTTCAGTACCTCGGGACAAAAAGTTTGGGCAACCATGTTTTTGAGTGATCTGATCAAAAGTGGACAGCAAGATGTACAGCTGTTTACACCTGGCATTTCCATGTTTCTCCAGTGTGTCTCAGTGACCACTTTGGTCAATTTGATTGGATTTCAGGACTGAAGGAAGGGTGCTGTGCACATTTACTCTCAGTCTCTCGCTCCCGTTTACTGTCAGACAACACGCTGCGAATCCTCGTTTGTGTGCATTTACAAATGTTTAGACTGTTACAAATGCAGATTATGTGGGCTGCTGGGATAACTTAGTGGTGTAAGAAAGAAGCTACGCAGCTGCTTTCTTCTCTGCTGTGATGTCGTTAAGGCGGTCCTTTAATGCTTTTGGGGACATATTGGGATGCTTTAGAGTTCACACTACAAATATCATGTGGCCATGTGCATCCCTGACCACCTCCAAAGGTGGTTTCAGTAATCAGATCACAATTGTTTCCAAGAAGCACTGTAACCAATTTACACCTGCATTTGCTGCCACTTGAGACCACCCAAGATGTATGTTAATTCCAGATTAGGATAGGGCCGCAGATCTGACTGTTTAATGAGAACTGTCAGATCGGAATTGTCTTTTTTTTTTTTTGTCATCATTGTCTTTATCATCCAACATCAGCAGTGTGACAGCTAACCTGGGACAGTGACTATGACTATACTGCAGCAGTGACTCTCATCTGTACCTTGCACTCCTTTCATTAGGATGTCCACTGCTGATCTGTATTTCAGTATTGCTGCGCTGTATTCTCCTTCTTTTTCTCTCTCCTGGGCTGAGTTCAGTTCCTTGGTCGCCTGGGCCACATAACCTTCATCCTCACCAAATCCAGCACCATCTGATTTTGTCAGTTTGAGGGACAGGAGTTCAGAATGATCAGGAGATCCACAAGACTGATCTGAAAGATAGCATGAAAGGAATGAGCAAATGAAAATAAAGCTGTAGTGCAGGTGATACACAGGGCACAGATGAAGAGAAAAGAGGTGGATTGCGGGTAGTGCAGACCTTCCTTAGCACATGGGTCAAAGATGGCTAGGTCCTCGACTGAGAGAGGAGGTGGAGCCCTGTCCACCGGCTCCTCAGATACACAGTCAAAGAGAGCATCAAACTCCTCCAATTGGTCAACTGGAGAACCAGGGGGCTCAGGGCAGTCAACTTATATGAAAATAAGACAGTGAAAATTCAAATCAGTCAGTCAATAAGCAGTTTCCCAAAACTGACAACCTGGGGGGTGGGGGGGTGATTAATAGGGAGGCTGATTACCACACTAAAGCACTATTCGGAAGGGATTAGCTTTACATGCGGGGGTGTTGTAACTGAATTATTATAAGGTTCTCTCAGTGTGTTTAGCCTAGTCCAAATGCGCCATGTCAGCAATTTTACAGTCTGCACACTCATGCTTCAGTAAAGATTCTCATAGGTCTGGACATTTTATTGCTCTGAGAACACCCAGTAGCTTCTTTGTTTGATTTGCAAAGGTTCTTCTGTTTCTGTCTATTTCTTTTCTCAGTAATAGCTTCTTGACAGCTTCACATCCTTTCAGACTCGTAGAGCTGAGTTGTCTTCTCACTGTTTTAGCCCCACCCATAGAATAGAAATATTCCATCATATCCTGTCGAAAAAAGGTTTTCGCTATATTTCCTGAGTATGCTGCAGTTTTTACTGGTATTCTCTGCTGCCCAAGTCAAGTCTGTACTATCCTAGCCCAAGTGTACAACTCCAAGCATTAAAACAAATAAAATCAAAGTAAAAAAAAAAATTTTATGTGGTGATGGTTGTAAATTCCAAAGCTAATGATCACTAAACACACCGCGACCCAGAAGGATAAGCGGTTTAGATGATGGATGGATGGATGATCACTAAACAGTGAACAAATTTTAAATTGTGGACAAAGTTAAAGCAGTTGTAGAACACTGATTGTTTTTGATACCTGCATTGGGTATACAAAGTATTTTAGGTAGCTATGCTATGCTATGCTCTGGTATTCCAGCTTGTTGTTAGGGCACTGCTTTGTTATTGTAAGACGGTTGCTAAAGTGTTGCTAGGCTGTTGCTAAGCAATCCCAGGTGGTTACTAAGGTGTTGCTAGGCTGTTGCTATGGTAGCCAAGGTGTTTTTTAGGGTCTTTCTAGCAGCCAATCAGATTGTGTATAGATCTTTTTGGTGTAACTGTAATGCGGAAATAAAGTAGCCCCTCCCATCTCTACAATTTAAACCAAGATTTCCTATCCTGTGCATTTTGGTCATAAACATTACAGACAGCCTGCAGTAAAAATTACATAACCCCAGCACCCCAGGAAAAACTAACCCTGTCCGAATAGTATTTAAGACATTAATTTTCTTAAAATGGTAATCAGATGAATGGCCTGCTGCAATTAGTGACTACATCATATACCATGTGCAACCTAATTATAATACATAATGCTAGTAAGTCCAAATCTTGTATAATTCCAAGTTTGGACTGCAGGCTGCCAGTTTGGAACTCTTAAAAAACTAGATAAACCAGAAATGTAACTGCACCTGTGGTGAACTGATCTGTGCTGATATTCTGTTGTGTTTCCTCTTTATCTCTTTGTGTCTCCTCCACTGGGCTGCCCTCCATGTCACTGAGAGCCTCCACTGCCACCTCAGTCTCATCCAGATCTTTTTCTTCCAGACTGGACTCCAGTTCCTGAGCCTGGAGGGGAGCTTCCCTCCCAGCCTCCTCTTCTGCTTCCAGTCCAAAGGCCCCCTTGGGTAAAGGGATGAGAGGGGGAGGTAGTGGAGAGGAGGAAGAGACAGAAGATGGGTCTAACGGTCGTCTCACTTCTCCTCCCTGAGAAAGAGTGAGAGAGAGGAAAGACAATACCAGAAAAAGATAGTAATAGTATTCAAAAGTTTGGCCATTTATTGATATTTTATGTGAAAATATGTTAACACATATGTGGGCAATGTTGCATGGACAAAATGCTGATGTACTTGCAGACCCCTGATACACAAAATAAATAAATAAATATACAAAAGAACAAATGAGAAAAAGTAAATGCTGAAAAGATTTTGTTATATCTTTAAGCTGCTGACTTAAAGTGAGTCAAACCAATATGTATGTGCAAGGGTGTGTACGTATGTAAATCTGACCCTAAAGAACTCTTTGAGCTGGGGGCTGTTGTACAGTGCTGGGATATTTGTAGTGAAGAGCAACATAGTTTCTGCAGCCTTTCTCCTCTCCTCAATCACTGCTTCATCAAACCGACCTAAAAGAGAGAGCGAGAATTTCGTGTTAAAGAAAAAGAAAAATAAGAGGTCTCTGATATCTCAAAATTTCGTTGCTATAGTAACAATACACTGAATCTCCAAAATGGTAACTTCATAGAAGAAGAAAAATTTGTTTTTAACTTTAATGTATGTTGAAGTTACAGAATTTCAAGTAATTTTGGACCATATCTGTTCTGAAATGTTCACACAGTGTAAGCACAGCACATTGTACTCTAGTCTTACCGAACAGTTGCGCCCGTGGAAAAGGCGGGAACTCTTCTTGTCTTCTGAACAGGTTCCTGTGAGTATAAGCCAGCTCTCCATGCAGCTTCTTCAGCTCTGAGTACCTTCTCCATACCACTATCTAACAATCAAAACAACACACCACTCACTCTGTGTCAACATGAGCTGTGTCAATATTCAACACAGTTACAATTTCTGAGACTATTTTAAGTAACGTTGCTGAGTAAGCTGCTGTTATTTCAAGATATTAAGTGCCTAAGCTTTTTTTACCTTAATGCTTCAGGATTACTAAAGTCATATTCACTTTTACAAATATACCAATTTATGAAATTTACCCATTTAGTCCACAAATTCCTTAACACTTTCATATCATTACCAAGTCATCTATTTATTAAAACAGTGTGACACTAGAGATACCGATACCAGTTCAGATCATTTGAATTTGATCGTATTTGATACGATTCCTGAACAATATTTTTTGTTTCATTTTTTAAATACAAAAGACAATGACAGCTATAAACATTTAATTTCTAAATCTATAGTGAAAATTCGGGTTTACATGATGTGTATTCATTTTGCTCTTAATTTAATAGGTAAAAAATAGAATCTACTCCAGAAGTTTCAGTCACTGCTTCATAACCAGTAGTTTAAGATGCTGAAGAATATGCAGTGGGTCTGTTCAGAGACACTTCTGTTTGTATGTGGTGAACACACTAATGTAAAACACATGCCTATCAGCGAATCACCAAACTATATTAGGTACTGAAATTACTGAACAACATAGAATGTTTCGATCTCTGTAGTGAGTCATTTGGTTGGTATCACGAAAGCATGGAAATTCCCATCTCTACTCAGCTTAATCTAAAAAAATATCACTACATGTGGTAACAAGAAGTTTGATTTTATTAAACTCAAACGAATACTTTGAATGAAATAATGCAAAGCAAAATTTTGCATATATCAACTCAAAGGTCTGAAACACTTGTTGTGGAGTGACTGGACAGGATCACAACCCACCTCTTTCACATCCTCTGGTCGCTTCTTTGACACAAACTGTCAGGAGAGGGGGAGGAAGAAACGAGAAGGGAGCAGAACTCATATATTACTGCAGAAATAAATCAATGAAAAAAGACTGACTATTATTGCATATGATACTTCAGTGTGCAACTGTACACTGGTACTTTGTGTGTACTTCACCAAAATGAATTGGATGCAGTTCATTTTGTACAGAAGGTCTGTCAAAAACAAATATTCTCCCTGACAACAAAGTCCTACACTGTAGTTCTTCATAACAATTCTAATCTAATGCAAGCATAAATAATTGTGAAAGATGGTTTAATAATCCACCCAATGAGCACAAAGCCAGATGTAGATGTAGATGTAGTCACGGGGGTGGCCCTCATGCTCCGTGTCACGAGTTTTATTGAGCCACCCAGTGAACAATGGCCCATTTCTAATATTTAAACGGGGTGCAGAAGGGCATACAAACCATTACACGGTATTTCTTTATAACCTGGTCCTGTTTACAGACATATTCTACATGTACCATCACCCACATGCATCACTAATATAATACAAGCATTAATATAAAACACAGATCATCATCAAGTTAGATGGTCATGTCAGATAAATCTACTGATAACAAAGAGTCTGTTATATCATTATATATTATAATTATTATTACTCTATCGAACTGAAATAGCTAACTAACGTTCGATCTATCCGAAAATAATCACTGCTATCAAAGTGCTGTTACTCACTGAGCCTCTGATATGAGATTACAGTCAAATGAACAGTTAACTGGTCTGTTGATTACTAACCCTCGCCGTCACTTTATATTCCGTGTGGCCTTTCTCGTGTGTGCGTGGATCTGTAACGGTGAAGAAACGGTAGTACTCCTCTTTCTTAGTCTTTCGAGCCATTCTGAAGGGTTTAAATAATTATATTCTACAAGAGACGACGGCTCATATGGTCTCTGTTCTCTGTGCTTCAAACCTGAAGCCACTGTTTGGGCTCTCTGACAGATACTTCCTGCTTAGTGACGTAGTCACGGTGCGTCATCGACAGCCGAGTAAAATATTTAAAAAAGACAAAAAGTGTTTTTAATACACATTAATAACATTAATAATAATTAAAGAAAATGCATATTCCAAAAAAATGCTTACAAGTTTTAAACACAAGTCTTAAAAACAGTAAATATACATAAAGAAGTAGGTATGGACTTATTGAATAGTCGTATTAGAAAGATTATAAGGTTTTAAATATCATTTATTATTTATTTATTTGTATATGTATTTGTTTGTTTGTTCTTTATTTATTTAGCCTTTAATTAGATGTAAACATCAAAGAAGCAGACAGTGTACGCTTCGTTATTGACTTTTAATTTGTGATTTGCAAAGTGTTTCCGGCAACATGGAAGAAGTTGTGACGGACGTCGTAGCTCCCGAAGATTTACAGGTAAATACGTGTTTCAGATACGTTTCTCAAATCGTAACTTAAACTGCAGTCTCTTTATTCCTGAATCACGCTGTTTGTGTTAGTTCGACAGCAGACAGACTGACAGCCTGCCTGTTATCCTGAGACACTGGTAGCTAGATAGGCCAGCTGACTACATTAACGTTACATCATCATCGGTGACGTCGCTGACTGATGCTCTATCGATCAGTTTAGTTCCTGAACCGCTGAAGGAACCAACTCAGACTGTCATACGGGCTGACAGAGCTCATACTGGTTTATTAACACCCCTGTGTCTCTGATGTTAGGAAGTGTCACTGTGGCTTTGTCGGGACTAATCATAGGCGCGCAGTCAGGGTAGAGCAGAGAACGAAGATCGGCCCTGGACCACACCCCCCGCGCGTGCGCGCCCTCACACACACACACGCTAAAACAAAACAACAACCGCGGACTTTTATTCACTTTGCTACCGTTTTGCTTTTCTTATCATTGCTAATCTCAATGTTTACATTTTTATAGATCGGCATCGGCCCACGATTCTCATATTCCAATTTAACAGAGAGTTTGTCCGGTTATTAAAATCTCGCCATAACCTTTGTCGCCTTAGATTAACGTTATACTAATGATCAAATTTTGGCATCTGGCTCATGGACTAAATGTAGCTTGAGCCGAAAATCCAAAATGTTGCTCAGCCATCATATGACTCCTTGGTATTATTGTCAAGTCTAGTTACGTATCTTAGGTCTGCTGTTTAGAGTAATTCGATTTAATGTGTTTTTGTGGCTCTTAGCTAACTTTTAAGAAGATTGTGAAAGGCAGTGCTGATGGAAATTTAAGAATTTAAAAGAATATTGAGTCATTGATTTTTATGATGACAATGAACGACACAAGATCATTAAACTGCAGAGTTCACAGTCTTAGTAGCAAATGTCTTAATTCCCCTTATGTCATTTTTTTTGACAGAGATTTGAGAAAAAATATAACGCTGAGCTGGTGAAAGGACCTGTATCTAAAGAAACCAAATTTGAATATGCATGGTGCTTGATCAGGAGTAAATATGCTAATGACATCAAGAAAGGCGTTACGCTCTTGGAGGGTGAGTGGGTCATTTGGACAACACCGAGAACCTTTGTTACAACTGATTTATAGCTTTTTACAGTTACCACAGAATATTTTGTAGTGTTAATTAGTTGGATGCATGTAAAGTAAAATGTGCTCTATTTCATCATATGTTCATTTCATGGTTGCAGAGCTGTTACATAAAAGCACAAAAGATGACCAAAGAGATTTTCTGTTTTATTTGGCTGTTGCAAACTACAGACTCAAGGTGAGGAGAATAACTTCAGATTCTGTTTTTCTATTCTAACTGCCAAATGATAAATGTATCTTTCATCACAGAATTGCAGTCAATAGACAGTGTATTACAGTGTGCTCTATTGAAGTCCATAACCATGAGTAATGTTTGTGTCTTATTGATTTTCTTGTGTTTCTTGTCTCTCCTCCCTCCACAGGAATATGAAAGAGCTCTAAAGTACATTCGCATTCTCCTCAGAAATGAACCAGGAAATAAGCAGGCCATCGAACTGGAGAAGCTCATCAACCAGGCACTAAAGAAAGGTGCTGTCTCTGTGTTTGAGTTAACTGCATTTCAAACATGAAAGTTTAGGGTATAACAAAACAGTGTAATAAAAAGTTTTTCACATTAATTCCATGTGGTACAAAAAGTAGTAAAAATGTTAACAGTTAAAATGACACACGTAGTAAAAGTGGTAAACTTTGCACAAGTTGTAAACATGTAGTCAACAGATCAGAAAGATGTAATGCTGTAGACAGCATTACAACATAAAGAATGTCAGTTATGGAGCACAGTAACAAAAGCAGACAACAAAGATCAAGAGCACTATAGAAAGGGAAAATTGTGCAGTTCAGGGAAGTATCCAACCTTGGAGATCAACCAAAAAGCACAGAATGTCAAATGGGTTACGGGGTCTCCACTCTACATACTGTCTGGATCTGAAGTCTTTATATATGGGTTGGAGTCAAGGTGCCAAGGGGTCTTTGGAGTGATACCAAAGAAGTGCCATTTTTCGCTCCATAAGAACCATTTAGAACATTATGTAAAATGTAATATGTGAGTATGAAATGTGAAGAACCTTTATAAAAACTTTCAAGTACGTCCACATATATACACCGTTTAAAGACTTTACTTAGAACCATACAAAGCCATGAAGCATTTAGGAACCTTTATTTTTAAGAGTGCTTGATTAGTGTTTTCTCCACTTGTTGTAGTTTTGATAGTCATAACTGGTATCAGATTATCTGAAAAGAAAATAGTAACACAAAAACAAGGTATGTGGAGACGTTTTGGGGCCGTGTACTAACAATAAGCATATGGTAGGCGTATGTGAAAGGGGCACATGTCTATTATGTATGTACACTCATAAAAAAGATGGTGCTTCAAGGGATCTTTATTAAAGAAAATGGTTGTTTATAGAACCATGAACACTGCATCTTGAAAGGGTTCTTCGGATTGATGATAATATGCATGAATATGCTATAGATGGTTCTTTATAGAACCTTTTTGAAAAGCGTTCTATATACCACTCAAAAGGGTTCTTCTATTGTTAAAAGCTTGACACAGTAACAATGGAAGAATCTAAAGCACATTCTCCATCAATCTGAAGAACCCTTTATGATGCAAAGAACCCTTCGTTGAGTGTTCATGGTTCTACATAGAACCGTTTTCTATACTAAATAACCCTTGAAGCACCATCTTTTTTCAGAGCATATGTATGGCTCACTATATGTGGGTGTTTATCTGTGTATGTGCCTGTGCATATCTGAGAAAAGAGTGGTTGTCTGTGCGGAACAAAGCTGTATTGATTTACTGCACATCTAACAGGGAAGTGGCTCTGATATCAGTTTATGAGGCAAGAGGGGAAAGTAGTAGTCTTAGTAATGTTTTCTTGCCTTCTGTTGTCAGAAGGCATTAAAACCGCCTAGTTATTCACATATGTGTTTAGCAGAGTTATGATAGAGAAATAATAGAAGTGCATCACAAGGAAGGAGGAAATCATTACATGTTTTTTTTCTTTCTTTTCAGATGGCCTAGTTGGCATGGCTATTGTTGGGGGCATAGGCTTGGGAGTGGCAGGAATAGCAGGACTGATTGGGATGGCAGTGGCCAAATCAGCAAAACCCCAATAAAGGAGTTGGGGGAGTATCTTGATTTACCACATCCTCCTTTGTAAGAGAATGTCTGGCTTAACAACAGAGACTGGTTTACCATTATTTAATTACAGGTGTTATAAGGAAGTGGTCTGACCTAGCACTATGTTATAAATCTTATGCTGTTAATTGTTTTCTTTTTTTTCTCCTTGTCTCATGTTTTTAATTGTACAAATTTGTGACCTTACTTTAACAATGAAGCCTCATATTTTATCAATTTATTGCACAAGCCAGTTTGATTTGGGTGAGATGTATGCATGTTTTATACTTTTGTCTCCACACCTTTAGAAAAATAAGGGAATCCTAATGCAAGGTTAGCAGGTCTTATGCAGTTATTAGAGAGTAACACTTTAATACAGATGTCTGGGTTTCTAAATTGAGCATAATGTACAGTCTATATAATACAGAAATTTGTTTCCATTCAGCTTTGTCTTCTTATTCTTACTAATCAAGTGATCTGAATGTCTGTTTTGTGTGTATGTGTATGTAGTGTCTGTGTAATATTATGTTTGACAGGGCCGATCTGGTTTTAATCCTAAAAACAAGTATCCCTACCTTTAAGTAGTCAGTATTCACCAGACTCAGGCTCATGTCCACGGTTGCCAAGAGTCATACAGTTTTAACATTCTGACTTGAAGAGTTGTAAACCTTTTCATGGGGCTGGGTAGCGAAACCTGATACTTTTATGGTACCAACGGAAAAATTTCAATTCTGCCAAGTATCACGTTGTTTAAAAAGAACAATATCCAAATAAAGAAGGTAGGTAGATATCGAATGAAGTTACCTGAAAAACTATTTCATAAAATTACACTGTGTTTTGTTACAAAAATATATCAATTGAATACAAAATACATCTTATTGAGTGAGGGGCTGGGTTAGGGTAACTTTCTGCCAAGCCAAGCCAAACATCCGGACTGGCCAACTTTGGCCTGTGAGCCACACTTTGGACAGCGCTGACGTAAGTAATTAGTCTTACTGCGTGAGTGAGTCACTCTGTTCCAAAATCTGGTCTGGTGGTTGGCTGCCTATAATACGACACTGTGACTGGAACCTTTAGAATAGATTTTTTGAGACTTGTTTGAGTTAAAAGAAATGCTTATGAAAAAATTTTGATCAAATTAGTCTGGGCCAGAAACCTTACCAACTTGACAGCTCAAAGCCTTCTATAACTTCCTCACTATAAGAGTGGGCAACTGATGGGGGGATGGAAGGAATGATGGTAGTTTGGTAGTGTCCAGTGCTGGTAGAACATCATGCAATATATTTGCAGTGACCACAGTTTCAGATCCAGGTATACTTTTACTTTTTCACTTTTGGTGTAGGCCTTAACCGTAATTACCTGATGCCACCTTCTAGGGTTAGCAGACTTCAATATTGCACCTTTATTTGCATAGCATTTCTTTCTGGCAGGGGCAAGTGCCCATTGACCTTTGTTTCTGTAGTATTATCACTGTTTTGTATTTTGGTTGTAAAAGAATTTCTGCTGCAATAAGGGACTTAATTAACTTGTTGGGAGTGGTTCATCAGTTGGATGGGCTCTCGCTGTTTTAGTTGGGTAAAAAGTATCTGTTGCAGTGGTTAATGTCATATAAAAAGCACCAGTCTTTAAAGTTGTATCTATGGTCACGTAAAGTTCAGACCAGGGGTGTTACGTAATCCGATTGCCAAACTGAAGCACATCCTGTTCTCTTAGAGGTCTAATTACTGTCTTGTCCACTTTGTGTGTTGATGAAGCAGCTTAAGCAGGCCAGAGAACAGAATTGTGGTCACTGCATCCTATAGGTGGTAGGACAGTGGGACGCATATAAAGATCTTCTGTGTTGGTCACAATCAAGTCTAGGATGGCATTAACTCTTGTGTTATCGTTCACCACTTGTGATAACAAACTGTTTCTGTGCAAACTTGAAAGTTATAGTCTGTTAAAATCCCCCAGTAGGACAAGATCTATGTCAGGGTACTTAAAATGAATGTTATTAATGTAGTTTTGTAGATGATCTATTAGCAGATCACGATGAGGCGAATTTTGAGGGGAATAAATTCCACAGAAAATAATGCCAGATAGGGGTCTGCATAACCGATGAAGTCCTGAACTTCTGTGCCTTCAAAGTACATAGTAACCATCTACATTGAACATTGAACACAACTGGAGGATGTGCGTCTGAAAACCAAGTTTCAGTGACAGCTGCTTTATGAAAGAGTTGCTGAAAGAGAAATAATTTCTCCAATTTGTTTATGGAAGATCTGGGCTTGGACATAAACATAGTAGGCATTCTGGTAAGATTAAACTCAGATTTTAAATATATGTCAACATGCTGGATGGTTCGAAGAACACTGATGCTCACTGCCTTTAGTTTGGTGTGCAGTTTGATTGACACAAGACTCCGTACTCCATTTTCCATACAAAATCTCAGATATCCTTTGAAAATTTACACCCCCTTTACTTGGCTAAATCCTCCAATGAAAAACTCCAAGCTTTGACACGTGTTGCTTGAAATCTTGATTCAGAGGTTATCCTCTAGTTTTAAGATTGTAGACGTTTCTGGTATAACAAAGGATGTTTGAATGTCTGATGCCAAGTAGACCAGGCAGAGTTTGATCTGTAACAAATCACAGAAATCAGGATGCATCCACTTTTCCTGAGGTAGTTCTTATGTTTAGGATTTGCAGTAAAGTTAACTAAGATAATTATTGGTAAAATAAATACACTCTGAAACATTAAAATACAAGTTAAAACAGACAGAAAACTAGTGCCTAACATTTGTGGTTGCCCTTAGAAGAGCCACCAATGAGGTTGCATGTGCAAAACTAAGTAAAACTCAGAGACCACACTTGTGTAGCACTGTATGGCATATCACGTTTTGTGAAAATTGTCCTTTTTTTAATATAGACAGAAATAAAATGTTTTGCATGTTGTCACAAAAATCTCAATTTTTTTGTTTTATTTTTCCTACATCATCTGAGCACAGCAGCTGCCTTTTACTTTGTGTGATAATTTCATGATAAATGCATCAGTAGAAATGCTCCAAATTTGCTTAGAAATAAAATCTCTCTACATTAACTTACGTTAAAAGTCAAGAACGTTTATGTGCTCTCCTATAAAGTTATTATTTTGGAAATAACCATTTTTTCTTTGGGCAGCGACGATATGTCATTTCAAATAAGCTGTTGGAACAGTATCAAAGTCAAGGTATCGCTGTTGATTTCAATCCCTGAACATTTTTAGCAATGCCCAACCCTTCCTGTTCTTAAACAGTGCCAACTCTTGGTTTTACAACTGGTGTCCTTGGCTTCTGCTCATGTGATATTTTAAAAGCATTAAACTTAGGGTCAGACTTTTCCTGTCTACACAGTTATCGTGTTTTAAGAAGCTGTGAGCCAAATCAGCTCTCACATTCTGAGATGATCTGTGAATCTGACAGTCTGTTCTGTTTTTAGTCTAATCAGTAGTTCTTTTTTCTTTTCTTTCTTTTTTCTTTTTGCTGAAATGCTAGTTTTTGTTCAGTTTCGGTCACTCTGAACTGAAACCCTAGTTAGGCCTTGGAAAAAACTAATGGCTATTTGAAGCTATAAACCTGACTTAAACACACAGACAGCAGTCCAGACAACAGTGATTTGGGCAGCTGGCCTGTTTTCTCACATCACTGGCCTTTTCCTCAAATAGATCTAAGCTCATTTTGATATGTTGAACATTTTTACAACAGGAGAGATTATGGTTGCCATTAGTAGTGCTACTTTATTGCTGCAGATTGTTGTTACTAATTAACTATAGTAAAAGTGAATGATGGCTATGTGCCTAAAAGGCAAGCGTCTTTCAGGAGATCCACCACACTATATATACTGAATCTGCTTATACAGATTCTTTCCTGATGGCTTAAATTCTGTTTATTTATTTTTTTCAGATCGAATTCTCCACATTTCTGAAAGGAGCAAGTTTGGTATTATTAAACATGCACAGAGTTCATCCAAATGCAGCCAGTAGACTGTAAACAGTGAAAGTCAACACAAAATATTTGCAGTTGTCTTACATGTTATTAAATTGTTTCTCGTAATATTTGTTTTATTAGGCAGTTACCTAAGTAACATGTGGGGTGGTCGGGGGTGGAATGTCCCTGTAAAAGTCAGCGTGTTCAGATTTATTGGATGTCCATAGTGTGAAAACCGTTATGGGTTCTCAAAAGGAACCATAAAACCAAGCTCTCGTAAACATGCCCACCATAAACATGACCTTTGCAACATAGTTCATTACTCATACTTAGTGTCATCATGCTCATGAATGTAAAAAAAGACAAAATGCCTCTTAAGATGATTTCCAAGGTTTGCTAAGAAGTTTAGAGCAGATTATTCGTTCACTTGGGTGTGTCTCATTGATTAAATATCAACTTTTGGAGATGATTGTTTTGTTTCTACGTGTCCTTGAATGGAATTCTACCTACATGTATAATAATACTGATGAGTGAATACGTACGTACAACAAAATGCATTTTTCTCACCATTATAACAGAATTAAATTTAATACAACAAATATAACGTTTGCCTGTCAACTAGTGTGATTATCCCACAACCTGAAAACTGATCATCTGTGAACTTTTAAGTTTTTTTCTCCATTTATATGTTTTTTGTGTGATTTTTTGTTTTTTGTGTTTAAATAACAGAAATCATTTTGTTGAATGCAAAGGAGTGCAAGCATCACACAGATGTTCAAGAAAAATTCATATAATACATCATGTAGAAGAAATGCAGGGTTGCTAGTTAGTGTTAATTCAGAAGAATACATTTATGCATAGTATTAAACAATATGATATTGATTTTAGCTCTCACCTGGTGTGCAGCTGGTATAGTTTCTATTTCTGGTCGAAAATCAAGAATAAGCCCCGCCCCCCACCCCCCCAAATCAAATATGTGTACACACGTACATATATGTGTGTGTGTGTGTACACATATTTGATTTGATGGATACATATTTGATTTGCACACAAGAAGAATATGTAATCACATAATTACATATATTTGTTATATAATGAATTAAAACCTGCACTTCCAACTTTTTTCTGTTTATTCTGACATCACAAAATAACCAAAAAGTGGCCAAATTTAAAGTGTTCATGTACAGGACAAATAAATTTTCTTCACTGATTTGGAATAGAAGAGTTTGACGTAGTCAATACAGTCCATGTATGGAAACTGAGCTGCCAAAACAGCCTGTTTTTAATTCACTGTTCTGTTTTTATGATGTCACGTATGCTAACACATTTACATCTATCTATCTATTCAGCCTACAGCAGTTTAGCTCCACCCATCCACAGTGAAGTTATTAGTGAGCATTTGAACCTGGACTGCTTTTTGAATAAGGCACAATATAAGGCAGCTAATCAGACAAGAGCTCATTTACATATATCACTCTTCAAGGCACAGTAACAAAAAAAAAACAGCCTGTTTAATTGTAAGGCATAAAGAGAGGTTGGAAAACAGTCATGTGAAAAAGTGAATTATGTGGGGGTTTTTTTTGCTCTTTAAAACCACACAAATTGGACCTGGACCTCTTTTCGGTTCAAATAATAATAGAATATCTATTAATAATAGAATGTCTACTGACATAAATACTGAATTGGTCGAAAGTTTAGAATCCACACTTTCAGTAGAATTCATCCAGGCAAAAGGAACCTTTAGAAGACATTAAACTCAAATTCCCATCTTTTAGAAAATACACTCTAGTGCAAAAATATGGGCCAAACCTAAAATATAGTGTGTGTTACTGATTATTTTGGGCCTGTCTGAAAGCAAATTTAAACCTATAGAGATGTTTACTCACATTTAACACAAACTAGCTTGGCAATGTTTTTAACTGTTTTTCAACTGTTTGAACATGAGATGGGGATTGAAATGACACTGACTCCTTTTTGTAAAAGCCGGTCTGCACGTTTACCCACAAGACTTCAACATTTAAAGAAATCAAAGGGAAAAGCTACCCTATACTAAGTTACTTTATCTATTTATTTAATGATTAGTTGTTAAGACCAAAAGCTTAATGTTTTGCCAATTGGGGCTTGGTCTGTTTTTTGTTTTTTTTGTTTGTTTTGTTTTTGCATGGGAGTGTACATGCAATATTAAATCTTCAGATTCTTATGTGACATATGAAGAAATGTTTTAATGTATTTACCAAACAAAGTTAGCATAAAGTCGTTATTAAGCCATGAACTTGCAGCAAGTATTTTGGTCACAAATGATGACATATATTGCAGAATTGTATTAGTGATCTCTTGGTATATTTTGTTTTCTGCCCTGTCTTGTTATATGCTCTGTGAACGTCTATGGGAGGTCATTTATATGTAGTGTCTTACATAAAAATATACATTAGTATGACGTTGGAGTTCTAAGCTCTGTCCCATTCTATGTCCAACGGAAACCTCTGGGAGGTCATTTGAAGTTATATCAATATTTAAAAGCGTGCATTTCAGCATTGTTTTAAACTATTGTGAAAACTGAGAAGTTTTGCCTTTGTTCCATTTGTTCCTTGTTCTTCGAACAGACATAAAACAAAGACTCCTTTTCAGTCCATCACAGAGCTGTGACTGAGCGCCCAAGGTTATGGGCTGATCGTTGGACTTTGGTGACGCCTGTTCAGCCTTCTGATAACCACCTGCTGAGTTTCAGGGTGTGAAAAGCACAGCAGAGACGAGTGCTCACACGAGATGGGGAGGGCAAAGCAAGATCATAAATCATTGATCTGTTCACTTTTAACTCAACATCTCCTCTATTGATTCCCACAGGAGCGCACTCTCTCCCCATGGAGTCTCACCAGTAAGACACAGCTGTGAACCAGACATGTCTGCACTGAAACAGTGAGGAAAGAGAGAGAAAAGAGGAGAGAAGATCAAGGAACATATACTTCTACCTTCACTCACTCAGAAAGGCAGTTATGGATCCAATAGTTGAAGTGGTAGCGCTGCTGCTGGGATTTATAGGCTGGGTGATGGTTGGAGTGGCGTTACCGAACCGCTACTGGAAAACCTCCACTGTGGACGGGAATGTGATCACCACTTCAACTCTGTACGAGAATCTATGGATGTCATGCGCCACCGACTCCACCGGAGTTCACAACTGCCGAGAGTTTCCCTCCCTGCTCGCACTGTCCGGTAGGGCCTTGGTCAATCCCATACCAGCTTATCACTACACATAAAGACTCTCCTTTCTTTTCCTCCAATGACATTTTTCAAGTCAGAAAAGAAATAAAATAATATTTCACTTATCGTCTTTCTTTCTAGTTATTTACTTGTACAGTGGTGCTTTTACTATAGGCATAGTTGTAGTCATAGCCTTTACTTCAGTAATGAAAAAAAGAAATCATTGTACTCACTTTATTTTGTTTTCTTTATTCTTTTTTTATTACTTTTATATAGTTTACAAGGAATTAGCTTAAACTACAAAATCACCCACTAAGGCACCCATGTGCTTTTATTATGAACAAGGTTTGAGTGTACTGGTTTTCTGTTCTGTTCTAAGTACAGGAAAATTATTGACTGCGGTAATCAACCATACACTTCAGATGGAGCAGATAGAGATTGTTTTTAAAAAAATACTGGAGTATACTTTTAACATAGCCTAATCTTAATATGTCCTATTCTGATATGTATAAAAATATATAATGTATAAATATACATTAAAAGATACTGTCACTGTCATATCAAAACCATAAATCATGTTTTGTACTTTTTTTGTGCACACAGCAGCTTCCTTTTACACTGTGTAAACATTTCATGATGAATGGAAGAGTAATAATAGAAACCAATAGACCAATAGAAAATTACTAAGAATAAAATCTCATTATTAACTTACATTAAAAGTTTAGAACCTTTCTGCACTCTCCTGTAAAATCACCATTTTTGAGTTAGTTTTTTTTTGGACAGTGACAAAATACACTTTATTTATCTTTAAATTCATATCTTTGTAAAAACACATTATTCAGAGAAATATTATTTATAGTAGAGTAGTTTACAATATGCAGTTCCCTTCACGTTTAAAGACGTGTGGGGTAGAATTTTAAAAGCAAGAAAAAGCTGCAAATGAACAAGGAAATGTTTGTATTGTGCAGGATACATCCAGGCTTCGAGGGCCCTTATGATCGCTTCTATAGTGATGGGAACCTTCGGGCTGGTGGCTTCTCTCATTGGCATGCAGTGCTGTAAAGCAGGAGGGGACAACTATGTGCTGAAGGGCAGAATCACTGCAGTAGGGGGCATCTTCTTTATTCTACAAGGTAAAATTACCCCACATAATGCAGTTGAACTGCATTTAAGGGAAATTACAATTATTATTTTTTTTTATTATTTCTGTGTAATTCAGTGACTAAGATCCATTCAAGTCATTCACAGTGGTCTGATGTGAAATGGTTAATTGTAAAGAAACTTACTGACTGGTGGTGATATGAACCAGGAGCTGCCATGTTTACAACACAAGTATAGCCATTTTATTTACTGTCCAAAATAACCAGTAAACCTACATGTGTCTTCCTTTTATATGTAATATTAATAATAGTAGGGCGCCACGGTGGCACAGTGGGTAGCGCTGTCGCCTCACAGCAAGAATGGTCTGGGTTCGATTCCCGGCCGGGCGACCAAGGTCATTTCTGTGTGGAGTTTGCCTGTTCTCCCTGTGTCTGCGTGGGTTTCCTCCGGGTACTCCGGTTTCCTCCCACAGTCCAAAAACATGCAGTCAGGCTGATTGGACATGCTAAATTGCCCCTAGGTGTGAGTGTAAGTGTGAGTGTGAGTGTGTGTGTGTGTGAATGTGTCTGTCTGTCTGCCCTGCGATGGACTGGCGACCTGTCCAGGGTGTATCCTGCCTTCCGCCCAATGACAGCTGGGATAGGCTCCAGCACCCCACTGCGACCCAGAAAGATAAGCGGTTTAGATGATGCATGGATGGATTAATAATAGTAAAATAGTGGTAAATCTGAAAAAAATATATGGTTTTGCTGTGACTGGATTTTAAAAACGCATTTTAGAACAATTGTTAAACAATGTCTCAGGCATATTTAATGAAATAGCTTTCTGGAAATCTGGTTCCTACCAGCACTACTGTGAGCATTTCTGACTCTGTAAGTTTCTTTAGAATGAAACAAACATCAAACCACTCTGAGACTTTGTTAACATCTTTATAGTACAAGTATGCAAAAAAAAATTCTCTTTAAGTTTGTAAATATTATTTACAAGTTAAATAAAGAGTTTGTTCCCTGGAATGACTTTGTTTTTTATTTATTTATTTATTTTTAAATTTCACCAAAGGCTTGTGCACCATGATATCTGTTTCATGGTATGCATTCAACATCACCCAGGACTTCTTCAACCCGCTCTACCCAGGAACAAAGTGAGTTAGTGGTTTATGTTTGTTTTGAGGAGATGTTGCCCCCCTGTGGTCATGTGGAGGGAACAACACAGAGAGAGAGTGAGAGAGAGAGAGAGAGAGAGAGAGAGAGAAAAATAATTGGTATTGCTATCAATGGCCAAGTAAGATGTCACTTACATGTAATTTACATGTAATTGGAACTGGACTTGGCAGTAGAACTCACACTGAGACAAACTACAAACAAGTAACTATCCTGTAAGGCAACTGTGTATGTATATATATATATATACATACATATATATATATATATATATATATATATATATATATATATATATATATATATAAATATATATATACATACATACCACCACCACATCAGTGTCACTGCAGTGCTGAGAAGGAATCCACCCCCCAAATAATACCTGCTCTGTGGTGGTCCTGACCATAAAATTATATATATATATATATATATATATATATATATATATATATATTTATGTGTGTGTATATATATATATATATATATATATATATATATATATATATATATATATATATATATATTTATGTGTGTGTATATATATATATATATATATATATATATATATATATAATGTCCGTGCAGTAGTATTAATGCTGTGTGACTATTATATGTGATTGTACTACAGGTATGAGATAGGAGAGGGACTCTACATTGGATGGTGCTCTGGGACTCTTGCCATCTGTGCTGGAGTGTGTCTTGTGTTTGCCTGCAAATCTAACTCAGATGATAACAAATCGTGAGTATCTTTCTCACTCTCTCTCTCTCACCCTCACTCTCTCATTCTCTCTCTTTTCTCTCTCTCTCTCACACACACACACACACACATACACATATACAAGGATGTCTGCATATTTCACATATGCACACTGTGCATATTCTCTTTCTCAGTGCTTACCCGTACCAGCCTTCCAGGGGGACAGTATACTCAGGAGCAGCTTCAAGGAGAGACGCCGCAAGCACTTATGACAAGAATGCATACGTCTAATCAAACATCAAAGACCCAGCCAGACCACTAAGGTCTATTCAAACCTTAGTCAATTCAACATGTAAAAATGTGACACTCACTGTCTGTTGACATGTATGCTCTTACATTCATAATCAGTGCAAATATGTAAATATTTAGACTTTAACCAGAGTTGGAGGCAAAGAAGGTTAGTTCTAATCAAGAAGATATGCCAGTTTGAAAGTGTAAATACTATTCAAAATAGATCAATTTAGAGAGTTAACTTTATACCAGAGCTTTTAAATCTGTTGTACAGAAAATGCCTTGGAATCATAATAACTTTACACAGGTTTTGTAATTATGCTGCACTCACATTCACTATGTAGAGGAATATCAATGCTTTTTATAAATATTTTGTGAGAATGTCAGTAATTCACAATGTAGATGAAAAATTTGTTAGTCTGTGGCTAATATAGCCTACACCAGAGTAAAATAAAAAGAAAGAAAAATGATGTGAGACTGTTGATTTTATTTACTTCAGTAGTGGAAAATAATGAGGAGTCTGTCCGTCAGCTCTACATTTACTTAGCAAAACATCACTAGTAATATTTCACAAGTTGGGAGGTGGGTAAGACGAGCATTCACAAATTTCTTAGAACTTCTCAGTTAACCTGATAACTGAGAAAGCCAAAGCTCAAGCCTATCTTATGGGAGAAGTTAAGTTGGCTTAAGTTATCCAGTCTGATCCTATTGACTCATTTTGTTTTTACCAAGTACCAGTGCTGTTTTTTACCCGTAAGTGGGAGAGGTGGCAGAGATACACAAGTTCCTTACTCAAGTACAAGTACTATGGTAAAAAGATACTCTGGTAAAAGCTGAAGTATGGTTTACAATTACTAACAGTATAAAAGTACCTAGATGTACTTAAAGTAGAAAAGTAAAAGTATTTATTCAAAAGTGTTTCCAATTGATTTTTTAAGATGGATGTTCTTGTGAGTGTTAATTAAATGTACACAATACCTAATTATTTGTTTGTTTGTAGTTGTTTGTGTTTTTGTAGAGAACATGCCAGGATCTTTTTAAACCAACCAGGTCGAACAGTTCTTGTAAATATTTAGTTTATGGCCTATTTGCACCTTCCAGAATACATGCTGGCTAGTCATTATCACTTTCTTTCCTTGTCTTATCCATCACATCTGCCACTTCTCTTTTCATCTTTTTTCTCATGTCTTCAGTGGCTGTGGAAGCAGCCAATCACAGGTGACCTGTAGAAATGTGCAGATTATGGATCATCTGCCCTCATGCCCCCATTCTAGTTTCACACCTTGTAGGATTTCAATTTGCTAACAGATTGGTGCTTGACTAGGTGCCTGAATAGACCTCTATAAACAACATAGATATTGAGCCTGCTTTGAAAATGTAGTGAGGAAAAAGTACAGAATTTTCTTCTTAAATTTAGTAAGTAAAAGGTATTAAGTGAATACTCAAATAAAGTACAGATGCTTAAAAAATCAACTTAAGCACAGTAAAAAAGCACTTACACTTTGTTACTTCCCACCCATGATAAGTGGTATCATAGACATAAATATATTTAGATATCTATGAGTGGTATAGGCAGTTGCTGAGCACCCCTGAGCCACCAGATGGGCCTTTGAATGTACTCCTTAAAAAGTATTCAATATTGTTTGTAGAAAATGCACAGTGATTCTAAAGATTAGTATTTTTTGATCAAAATTAATTAATTCCTCTCCTACTCTTGCATATGAAAGAATATGATTGGGCAGAGTGATGGCTCCTAAGCAGGATGTCACTTAGGGTCCTCAAATGTTAAGAAGTGTGTTTGCTAGTTACTAGTTAGTGTTTACTTTTACTTTTAACTCTTTTGTGGGGAAAGTTAATCTGCTTTTTCCTCAGGTACATTTTTGTCATTTACATTTAGTTGCTAATTCCTTTTTATGTTTAATTCCATTATGTTAGGTTGACGACAGCATCTGGACTATTTTGTGATTGTTTACACCTCTCACTTTTGAGACTTCATTACTTTATTTTAGACCATTTGTGTATCAATGAGAGAAGAAGAGAGTCTAACAAACTTCGGTACCTATGGCGATACTCAGTGCCTATAGTGTTTTGACCTATTACTTTTGTACTTCTGCTCAAGTTGTTTTTGGAAAGGTACGTTTACATGTTTAGTCATTTTCTTCAGAGAAGTAACAGTACTTTTACTTGAGCATGGGTTTAAGCAACCCACCTCTGACTACAAAGACCCCCTGGTTAAAGCCAGGAATAACCACACAGCCGGGGGATGACTATGGCTTTCCTTAAATGGACAAGGGCGTGTCTTAAAGTGGGTGTTAAAATAATCCAGCCAATGAGAGGTGCCCACGTTCGTCGGCTAAGCCTCCACAAACACGGACGTTAGCTCGGCCTGAGCAGCCACTCACCGCGCTGAAATGTAGGGCGATTTGAATTCTACGCCCAAGGACCTCAAACGAAGTCTCTGAAGCACAAAGTTGACAGCTGTCGGTGACATTCACTATCGTCCCTCTTGTCAACCAAAGTCAATGGAAAGCTCACAGAACACTCCGACACGGTCCTGCTCGTAAGAGTGCGAACAGAAAAGCGTATCGGAACCTAAGTTCTTGGGCTGTGTTGTGGCTGTCGGAATTATTTGGTAGCAGCACACTGAGATGCCTGCCTGTCGTCGGCGAGCTGATGTTTAGGCTGGCTGGGGGTATTTTGTGATTAAATGTTGCGATATTCGTTGTAGGGAGTTGTTAGTTGTGTACTTGCAGGAGCCTACAGATATAAGGAGGAAGTGTGACATTTGAAATAATGGAGCCGGGACGGCGGAGAGGTGTGAGCAGCCTGGTGTCCTCTCTGTCCCTGCTCTGTGTGGTGCTGGACCTGCAGCTGGACGGTAGGACTGTTTACTGTTTACTCAGCTCCGAGTTACTGAGTTAACTGAGTTACTGCTTCAGCTTACACTAAAACAGCTCAGAAACACCACTGCTCTTTAGTCTGGAGCGTTTCGCTTTTAGAAGAATGACTCGGTCTGATACCGGAACTGGCTAACCCTCTGGGCATTCTCTCAGGCCTTTTGAAAGTTTGTCACAATGTCAGAAATATCCAAAATAAAAGTTTTTCTAAGTAATTCAGAGCGCGTTCTGCTCTGTCTTCTCAGGCTGGAATCCTTGAGCGGGACAGCGAGGAAACATTCAATGCCGAGAAGTTATGAAACCTCATATTAGGTTACTTACTCATAGCTGTCAGGACGTACTGTGATTCAGCATTCAGATATGCCTTTTATAGTATTTTGCTTATCTGGTTAGCTACGCTAGCTAGCGTAGTCTGGTTTGTGTTTACGTAGCGGTTAGTGGGTTAAGGCCCTGTTTAATAGCCTATTTATAAACCGGTTTATTAAACGGCTCATTGCTTATGCCTCATTCTGTCAGGTGTAATTCACAGGTGTTACACTGCCGGTTACTTCTTGTCTAGTTTCTGTTAGCACTGGGCAATATGGCACAAAACATATCAGCATGATACTTAGACATTTTCACGATTTTTAGTTTTTCTGAAGTCTGATTAGTTGGATCAAACAAAAAGCCCCAGTAGTGCCACACTTAAAAAAATACTATGCAAAATTATGAGTACAATGGCTTTTATTCAGTCTTTTGTGTACTGCTCTGCACTAAACCCAGTTAAACATGACTAACCATGTTCTGTATGCAGGTGTCAAGGTGTTCAGTGTTAAGTATCGACAATATCCACAATATGCTCTAAAAAGCATGTTGTGATAAATTCCATCACAATAACAATAAAATATCATCATATTGCCACCCCTAGTCTCTGTGGTTTTGTTTACCTGGGCTTGTAGCGTGCTCCATAGTGACAATACATGTAGTTTTTATTTCATGTTGTCCGATCAGTCTGTATATTTAGGTACACGTTTGAAGAACTTTAAGTATGGCCGAGTGGAAAAAAGGCTTTAAGGAGTGCTTGAAGTTTTATATTGCCTGTCTGTTTTTTGTTTAATGAATTATGATGTACTAGTGAGTTTCACTTGTGTTTCAGGTGTGTTGGGTGTCTCTCCTGTGGAGATCGAGCAGCACCTGGAAATGGGCCGCAAGCTGCTGGCAGCAGGACAGCTGGCTGAGGCCCTCTCCCATTACCACTCCGCTGTTGGTGAGACATTTGCACACAAATATGTACATACAGTGAAATTAATGTAAATGAAATTTGAATGTTATGGTCATTTGGTCAGGATATGTTTCTGATAATGTTAGAAAAGTGTCATGCAAAATGTGTAGTGTATTATCTACCTGGAAAGGACACATGACCTGCTGTTCTTTCACTTTCATTTCTCCTATTTAGAAAGTGATGGAACATTGGTGTTGATTGAACAAACAATTACATATTTTGCTTATTTGGCATTTTAGTGAACATTAAAGTGATTTTGAAGGTATAAAAATATTATAATTTTTTAATAAAGCTAGATTGAAAACTCATTGCTGCATTCAACTGTTATTCATCTAATCGTATCTTATTATTATGTGGGCCTGTCTACACCGTGCATTAACATGTGTTTTTTTGGTGATTGGATCACACTGGGGATTCACTTGACCATATGAAAAGCCAGGCATAAACACCCTCAGGATGCGCTGTGATCAAATTATGATCGAATCACTCAGATCACATTAGGAAGTGATGATGGATCTTGACCACATTTAGCATAACTGTAAATGGTATGCGTTTTTGGCCACACTAGGAACGTGTGTTAATGAGAAGTTTATTCAGATACAGTCCATACCTGAAACACACGTTAATGAAAGGTGTAAACAGTCTCCTTGTGTTTCTTTCTTATCTTGCTTTAACAACACTGCACCATGAATGAATTTTAAGTAAAATCCCGTACCTCTATAACGGCGTATTATTTCTTGACTTTGCCATTTTATTAGGATGATTATGTTGCTCAATACTGTCTTATAATATACTGTAATCATAAACAGAGGGTGACTCAAAGAACTACCTGACTTACTACAAACGTGCAGCTGTGTTTCTGGCCATGGGGAAATCTAAATCAGCCCTGCCCGATCTGACCCGAGCCATCCAGCTCAAACCGGACTTCCTGGCCGTGAGTTTATTAAGTGGCTTGTTTGTTATTAGTGAAGGTGATACAACAATGAAAATATTTTAAATATATAATAAATGCACGGTGCATATTTTACACAAGTGTATTTGTTTTGAGCAAATCATTCAGTTTTAGGTCTGTAACATACTTGCCCTTTCTTGTGGTCTGTGTGTTTTCAGGCTCGGATACAGAGAGGAAATATTCTCCTGAAGCAGGGGAATACTCAAGAAGCCAGAGAGGACTTTGAGGCAGTAGTGAGTTGATTAGTTTGTCCTCATCTTTTCAGCATTACATCAGTGGACTCTATTCTGTCCCATAACCTCCACTTTCCTTCCTCTTTATAGTTGCAGCGCTCCCCGGACCAGGAGGAGGCACAAAATCAGCTCCACAAAGCTGAGGAGCTAGAAGAGCTCCAGGAGGAGGCACACAAGGCCCATCACCGCGGAGACTACACCACCGCCATCCAGGTGCTGGACCGTGTTATAGAGGTGAGTTACAAAGGCACAGTTCAGGGCTTACTCACTATTTAAAGGAATGGTTCAGTGAAAGTATCAAACATCAGCATCAACCATATTTTTAAAGGAAAATAGTACATAGACAACATATCAAATGTTGAAACTGAGAAATTTTATTGTTTTTTGAAAAATATATGCCCATTTTGAATTTGATGCCAACAACATGTTCCAAAAATGTTGAGGCAGGGGCATGTATACCACTGTGCTGCATCACTTCTTCTTTTAACAACACTCTATAAGTGTTTGGGAACTGAAGAGACCAATTGCTGTAGTTTTGAAAGTGAAATGTTTTTTCATTCTTGTTTGATGTAGGATAGGCAAATGTTTTCAGTGGTGACAGGTCTGGACTGCAGGCAGGCCAGTTTAGCACCTGGACTCTTTTAATATGGAGCAATGCTGTTGTAATACTCGCAGAATGTGGTTTGTCATTGTCTTGCTAAAATAATCAAGGCCTTCCCTGAAAAAGACGTTGTCTGGATGGCAGCGTATGTTGCCAAAACGTCCCTTTATCATTCAGCATTAATGGTGCCTTCACAGATGTGCATGTCACCCATGCCATGTGCACTAATAGACCCCATGCTATCATGAAAACTGGCTTTTGAACTGTGCACTGATAACAAGCTGAGTGGTCTTTAGGCCGGAGGACACAGTGTCCATGATTTCCAAAAAGAATTTCAAACGTTGATTCATCAGACAACAGGACACTTTTCCACTTCCCCTCAGTCCATTTTAAATGAGCTCGGGCCCAGAGAAGGTGGCAGCGTTTCTGGATCCCATTTATCTTTGGTTTCTTTTTTGCATTTTAGAGTTTTAACTTGTATTTGTGGATGCAGTGACAAGCTGTTTTCATAGACAGTGGTTTTCAGAAGTGTTTCTGAGCCCATGCAGTGATTTCCTTTACAGAATCATGCCTGTTTTTAATGCAGTGCTGCCTGAGGGCCAAAAGATCATGGCCAGCAAATACTGGTTTTTGGCCTTGTCTTTTTCATACCGAGATTTCTTCCGATTCTCTGAATCTTTTAATGTTATTATGTACCGTAGATGATGAAAAGCAAAAGTTCTTTGCTATTTTACATTGATGAATGTTATTCTTGAATTACCCACACAGTCTTTCACAGAGAGCCCCTCCTCATCTTTACTTCTGAAAATATTATTATTATTTACATTTTGCACAGCGTCCCAACTTTTTTGGAAATGGGGTTGTAGATCCCCAAAACATCTCCCAACCTGCTCAAACTACATTCAGGTCTTCAGTAAGGTCATTCAGATTTGTCGATGTGAGTATATGACTTACTGTCATGGTTGGGTTTAACAAAATACAAGTATTGGGAATTCATATTCAGAATACAGAAATTAAGTGCTTGTATTCCATCCAAATTACATTTTGAAAAGGTAGTATTCACAATATAATTACACTTAATTCTTTAGCAGAATATTTTCACAATATTTATTCCCTAAATAAAAAAATAGTTTTTTTTAAAAGAAACACCATCAATGCTTGTTTATTTTTTATTCCAGTTATTTATCTGAGCATTACTGAGCTTTGCTGAAGCCTAAGTCGACTGATAATTCAAAGTGATGAGCCAGTTATTTGTCTCAGCATTCCTGCATTCTTTTGAGGGTTGACTGAAATGAATGGACTGCTCAGTAGGGCTTATGATCGTAAGTGATAAGTGTAGCAATGGTCTTGTACTAGACGCATGCATGTGTTTTGTGCCAAATTACATACATGTTATATCTGGATATCACATAGCTACTCAGTTCATTGTCAAATTTGCAAGATTTTGTTACTGGAATGTGGAGAATTGTTTGCTCAGATCATGAGATGGCATTTGGATTGTGGGAGCGGCAGCAGACTGAAGTGGGTAATGAGAGCCAAAATAATGTTGAGAATTTTGTTATGTCATTTAAATGTAAAGTGAATTTTCTTGAAACATATTAAGAGAAAAATTACATGAAAGAAAACTCCCAACCAGTAACAGCGAGGAACATTGTGAATACAATAAAAATTACTGCAGAGTTTTTCCATGTGCCTTTTTGATATGTATTCTAAGTATATTGTGTACTATAATAGAATACGTTACTGAATAAAGTTAGGACCGTGCATTCAATATTTAGCCATCACTTCTATTCTATTCTCCCCAACTCTGATTAATATGAACTATAAAAATTATCAAAACATCACCTTGTAGCCTAACGCTGGGGGCAGCCACTTTAGACAACAGATCAAATCAATATATGGATGCAATGAGTGGGTTGAGAAGTTTTAGGGAAGTATTTACAGAAAAGATTTGGGTGACTGATGACATCTAGTATTTGTTGTCAACATTAGCCTCTTTGGACACCAAACATGTCTTGGCTGATCGACTACTATTTATTGCTGAACTATTTCTTTAAGCACCTGATGCTGATGTTTGCTATTTTAAGTGTAGGTACAACATAGCTGTAAGCATATTGTCTTGACTGTTATGAAAGAATAAGTTAACTCAGTTATGCTCATGAACAAAAATAAAAATGATAGGAATTCTTTTATTTGTGTTCATCAGGCCTTAGACTGTATGAAAGTATGCTTCTAATACCTACTGTAGGAAATGATAGCAGTAATTTTTATTATTTATTTTTCCCTTTAGCTTTCGCCTTGGGATCCAGAGTCCCGGGAGATGAGAGCTGAATGCTATATACGCCTTGGGGAGCCCAGGAAGGCCATATTAGATCTGACACCTGCAGCCAGACTCAGGACGGACAACCGAGCAGCCTTCCTGAAACTTAGTCGCCTGCTATACGACCTGGGAGAACACCAAAACTCGCTTAGGTACACGCAAATACAGTTAATAAACACATACACACATGTATCATCACAATAAATTGGATACCAACATTTTGTAATACTCCTATTAGAAGGCATATGTTACACGTACCATCACTAAATATTCCACAATTTGTCTCTGTTAAAATACTAAACATTCCAGGCTTCACTTAAATAACATACTTTTAAACTCCAGTTTGCATGCTGAATCTTTCCACTCTCTCCCTCTGCTCTGCCTGTTTGGCCAACAGTGAGATTCGAGAGTGTCTGAAGCTGGATCAGGATGATAAGGAATGTTTTGCACACTACAAGCAGGTGAAAAAGCTCAGCAAGCAGATGGACTCTGCAGAAGAGCTGATCTCAGAACAGAGGTAAGCATATCCTGCATCATCTCCTTCATCCTCTGGGTTGTTCCTCTAGAAGAAACCTTTCCACCCACATTACTTTGTAATACTACAAACATGACCATAGATCAGTGAAAAAGGACATCTTCTCTTCAGTTTGCTGTAAAGTTAATGTCAATTTGAAAGAGCGCATCAGAAATGTACTAAATATTTTTGCTGTTGTGCCAAAAGCCTATGTCTAAAAAGTTTGTAAAAAATGAAAAAAGCTTTAATTTATATTCATTTTATTGTAAGTTATTTTAGACCATTTCTGTTTATCCATTTGTCATGAAATGTTCAACACTTGTGATTCTAAATGGTGTAATAAAAAATTAAAATTTGAAATGACTGTGATGATATTCTTCCTCATGTTATTTGGAATTCCTGTGCAGACCAATTTCATCTCTTAAGTCTCTCTTATATTTCATAGTATACTGAAATTATTTTATCATAATTATTTCTGTATTTATGTGACAGATATCAAGAAGCAATAGACAAGTACGAGTCTGTTATGAGGACAGAGCCAAATATTCCATTTTATACCACCAAAGCCAAGGAAAGGATCTGCTTCTGTCTAGTGAAGGTATGTAATATTCTGGACATATGACGTACTATGACATTGGCTTTTCCCCAAGTGCTTTTTAGGACAACAAGTACATCAGCCATTTTTTCTCTTTATAAAATGTAATTTCTGTGTGATTTTGATGGCACTAAATTTCCAGCTATGCCCAAAACATCAACAGTGTTAAAAACAAAAACTCTGACATATTTCAAACCTGCTGCTCATCATATAGCAAAACATGGATTGGTAACTGTACAGTGCTCTCCACAAATATCGACACCCCGGGTAATTGTGAGCAAAATGAGCTGTAAATTACGTATCCTTTATGACCTTTCATTTAAAATATTAGCAAAAATCTAACCTTTATTTAAATATTTTTATTAAGTCTATAGGCACCCCTAGAAATTCTTAAGAGTGAAGTCTAACTGAAGTATATTTCCATTAAGGTTTTATGTTTTGAAGTTCACCTGAGTGATAAGGAATACTTAAATCATCACCCATGACTCCCTGTTTCCCTGGGGAATATGTATGAGATGAAACACAGGCCAAATTCCCTCAGTCGTTCATCACTATGAGAAAGACCAGAGAAAACAGCAATGATGCACGACAAGAGGTTATTGAGCTGCAAAAATCAGGAAATAGCTACAAGAAAATAGCTAAACAGTTGAAAATGCCTATTTCTACCATCAATAATTAAAAAGCTTAAAACAACTAGAGATGTTAAGAATCTGCAGGAAAAAGGACAGTGAGGATGGTTCAAGGGGACAAAGAATAGGTTTTGGGATCACAACACCTCCCAAACTACAAACACCAGCTATAAGGCCACAATTTGTTTGGGAGGTTGCCAGAAAAAAAGCCTCTGCTGTCAAGGACCAACAAAATCAAGTGCCTTCAGTTTGCCAAACATTACTGGAACTTTCAGTGGGACCATGTTTTATGCTCAGATGAGACCAGAATAGAGGTTTTTTGGTGTGGACAGACATGCAGAAAAGTTCCTCATCCCCACTGTGAAGTGTGGTGGTGGATCTATGATGTTGTAGGGCTCTTTTATATCCAAAGGCCTTGGACAGTTTATTCAGATACATGGTTTGGATACTCCAGTAGGACAGTAATCCAAAGCACGCCTCAAAATCAATACAAAAATGGTTCACTGACCACAGAATTAAGGTTTTGCCGTGGTCGTCCCAGTCCCCCGACCTAAACCCCATGAATGAACTCAAATTCTGAAGGATCTGGAGAGATTCTGTATGGAAGATCGGTCTCGGATACTTTGCCATGTGTTCTCCATTCTCATGAAGTGTTATAGCAGAAGAGTTGTTATCTTTGCAAAGGGAGGCTGCGCAAAGTATTAAATGAAGAGATGCCAATAATTGTGGTACACACAGATTTGAGAAAAAAATATTTCATGATAAGATTTAGGGTTTTTTTCAGTCATTGTACTTAAAAAATTGTTATTTTATTTAAGAATGTTTTTACACTTGTTTTAGCTCAGGTTAACCAGGTGTGCCAATATTTGTGGAGGGCACAGCAGGGATTACTGCAAACTTAGACCAAGATTTCAATTTGTAGCCTTATCAGGTTACTTTTTTTCAGTTTTTGTCCCCTGCACTGTTCAAAGTGTTTTTCTGATGTCTACAGCTGTGAATAAGAAGCCAACTCCAGTCTCAGAAAAGCAACTAATGTTTTGTGTATGTGGCTGGTGACTGCTAACACAGGTTGATGTCTTAATTAGTTTAATGACCCATTCAGTTACAGCCATAGAAAACATATTAAACTGATGCATTTTCAATGGGAATTAAAGGGGGATTGGGAAAATAATCCCAGGTCATCTCATTGTTTAGGTCTCAAATGCAAAATTAACAATCATACTGAAGAAGATGTATACTATAGTATATCATTCACTTACTTCCTTCACCAAGTTTTGACTGAGTTTCAGTGTGTTTGCAATCGCCAGATACATCCACTCTGGTAAGGAGTCCAAAGCACAACCAACATTACAAAATGTTCTTCCACATTTTGTTACAATTACACATTTCCACCAGAGAGGTCTGCAAATCCCCAAATTGTACATAGTGTAGCTTTAATTATGTCATTTAATACAGTTGCATTGCATGAACACCAAAGGTTGCTGTCTGTTTAACCCCACCAGCACAGTTACCAGAACATTCAGTGTTATGTCATTCTTCCAGCTCCAGGCCACACATATTCCCACTTGCATTAGTAGGTTGTGTAATGACATGAATACAGTTATCATTTTGTTCCAAACATTGTAAGAATATCAATTTGTGAAGCCAGTACATGGTTTAACAACCTTATTTTGGGGTAGTATATGCTTGCCTAGACAGAAAGTGTCTTAATTATTTTCAAATGATCTGTTTTTTGTCTTCAGATCATGCTCTGTGTCCATTTTATAGGTTGAATACAGTTTCTCACTTTTCTGTTCTATCTCTGTTTCTCTCTCTTTTCCCCCTTGTGGTCTCTGCAGATTAAGGAGGCAGAGCTGGCATTGGACACGTGTTCAGAGGCCCACCAGAGAGACCCTCAGAATATCCACATCCTCAGAGACAGAGCTGAGGCCTACATCCAACTTCAGGACTATGAGAAAGGTAAAACCTTATTTGTGGTTAGCTTTATTTAAAAGAAAACTGTGTCAAACCTATTTATTGTCTATGAAGGATGCTGTGCTCTTCCTCTGAATGTCTTATTGTCTGTCTTCTTCTTCTCTCAGCTGTGGAGGACTATCAGGAGGCACGAGAGTTTGACCAGGACAGCCAGGAAATCCGTGAGGGTCTAGAACGTGCACAGAAACTCCTGAAGCTTTCACGCAAGAGGGACTACTACAAAATCCTGGGAGTGAGTCGGTATGGACATGCTGTTAGGCTTATTGTATGTGCATGTAATGCTGCTATGGTTTTCTATCAGCAGTTGTTCTAGTACATTCTTTATGCACTTGCTTTTAACAAGATCTACGTTATTCCAAGGTCTAATCCGTTTTCCACTCTCTGTTCTTAGGAGTGCTAACAAACAGGAAGTCATTAAAGCATACAGGAAACTGGCACAGCAGTGGCATCCAGACAACTTCCAGTCTGAAGCGGAAAAGAAGGAGGCTGAGAAGAAGTTCATTGACATTGCTTCAGCTAAAGAGGTCCTAACAGATCCAGGTAACTTATGACTTATTATTATATTAATGATCTAATTAAAACAGGCCAGCTAATGTATGTTTACCTAATAAGAATGAATCAGGAACATGCTAAACAATTTCACAGTTACTCAAATGTGTGAGAAGTGCAGCAATCCACCAGGCTATTGCTAAGTTCGGTTTTGTTTTATTCTTCAGAGATGCGTCAGAAATTTGACTCGGGCGAAGACCCCTTGGACCCCGAGAACCAGCAGGGAGAAGGAGGAAGAGGAGAGTGGCCCTTTGGTTTCAACCCCTTCCAGGGTGGAAACTTCCACTTCAAATTCCACTACAACTAATAAGGCTACACCATGGGATACTGTGGATACGATAGTAGTAACGGACAATGGACTGGACTCATCAAAAAGCCCACAAATGAGGGCTGGGAAGAGGAATGCGTTTATTCTTCAAACTGAGTTACAGTTGGCTCTTATCAAAGGGTTGCTTGTGAGCCAATTTTGACTTGAATATGCAGGCTGTTCTGCACTTCTTAAGGAATCAGTCACTTTTATGTGATAGGAAAGTTGTTTGACGGGTGTTTGCGTGACGCCATGCAGTAAATGGCTGTGATGAATGAAGTCTAATTTAGTTTGGAGTATTTTTGAGGCTGAAGAAATTTATCAGCTGACCCTCACTCTGTGGCATTTTTAGCTCATCTTGCTTTTGCATTCATGCTACATCTCTTTCTCTCTCTCTACCTCTCTATCTCTCTCTTTCTCTGTCACACAAATCTGTGTGCTACTCTACTGCCCTACCAGCCTTGCCCTCCAGGTTTTCTCTAACTGAGTAGTTGATAGATTCTGTTTTCAGTATATATAAAGTTATGTATTTGTGACAGAAATGTCACATACTGGCCTTTTTAACATTCAGTCCGGACACTCCAGTCTGTTAAATGTTAAATCAGTATTGCACGTTTGTGTGCACTTAATCAATTTAGTTTTCAAAGCAGACAATGACATAAGCTCTTTTCTGTTCGAATGAGGTTGATCATGCTTCTTTTTCAAACCTTTTTGGCCACGTGTTGTTTTCTGTTTCTTTTCTGTTGTCTGTTCCTGTTGCAAACAGCAGAACTGGCTGTTATTACTGAATGAGCTGAAAATCTACAGGTCTTCTTATTACTGTCAGTTTCTTTGCAAATTGGCTACAGAGCCTCGAATCATAGCATTGCCATAGTCCAAAACACTGTTAAACCTTCCATGGAACTGTCCCACTTTATTTAAAGGTTTGTACTTTAGAGATATGAACCAGTTATATCATTTTAGCACTCCAAGCTGTTACAGACTAAATGAGATATTATAATTATCTTGCAGAGAAAAGGTGGGAAATTTGTGATGTTTTGTCTAATGCAGTTGCCATGATTAGATGCTAGGTAGCTGACTGATCTTCTCTTGGTGCCCTGTCAATGCCTATTTCAACGTGCCAATGCAGCTTCCCCTTTGAACTAAATGGTTTAATGATCTGGGTTTTCCAAGTGGTATTTATGCCTGCAGTTAGTTATTTTATGCTTTTGTAGGACGAATTTGTTCATTTGGAACTGCTTTTCAGACGGATTATTTAAAATAAGAGTATGTTCAGAATGATCCTACTGTCTAAGTGTCGTCCTTCACACAGCCTGACGGACACAGCCAGCCTCAAATGCAGCCTTTATTGTTTATAATTTTCAGCTATGCGTTTTCAGGATCTTCAAGCTCCGCTATTAACCCCTTGTGTAATCTGTAATATGTACTACAGAATAATGCACTCCCTTACAATGCCGTTTCTTTACAAAGAATCACAAGTACTGTAGAGGCATTTTAAAGATTTAAGAATGATTACTGCAAAGCACACCTTTTGTCCCGGAATTTTAGTGCACTTTAATTTTATTTCTGTAGGCAAACTCCAGCAACAGTTTGCAGAGTGGAAAAAATACGCTAGAAGTGAATGCCATAGCTCTATGTACATAAAATTGCCTGTGTAAATAAGTGTAATTATATTTTTCTCAGGTTCCATAAAGCAAAGTTGGTCTAATTTAGTAAAGTAAATTAGTAATGTAAAAAACAATTACATATATGTGTATGTGTGTGTGTGTGTGTGTGTATGTATGTGTGTATATATGTGTATATATATATATAATATATATATATATATATAGAATATAATATCATATAATCATATAATATCATATTTTACTTTACTTTTACACTCGCTTTCCGCCTGTGTGTTCCGCTCCTCAGCAGGTCAGACGCTGCTGCGGTGTTGCCACAGCAACAGTCTTGTGTACAGAGTTCAGCAGTACTAAATGTATAGTGAGTAATGGAGCCTCCGGGAGCTAAACCAGCTAACCTAACCTAGCTAACTTCACTGCTGCTACTTTACCATAAAATATTGTGGTGTTCGTGTCCGCGTTTCTGTTGCTTTGCCACTGTAATGACAATGCGGAGGCCCAAGTACTTCACACCGACTGAAGTGTCCCTGCACAGCACAATAGGAGACCTGTGGGTTTCATATCTGGGAAAGGTTTACAACTTGACCCCACTGGTTGAAGAATATAAAGGTAAGCGGCTTAGTTGAGTTTCTCTCGCTGAAAAAAACCGCTATAATAATTTGCTGCATTCAAAGTATCAAGTAGGCTGTCTAGCAATATGCTTGTTCTGTAGGTTAGTTAGCTACGTTACCTCTAGTCTATCCGCCTCGACCACACCTAACGCTACTTCATTCTGTGTTTGTTTTGTAGGCGATGTACTTTTGAAACCAATTATTGAATGTGCTGGCAAAGACATCAGTCACTGGTTTGACCCAAAAACGAAAGATGTAAGCAATTTTACCACAACATCAGTATGCCTGTCTGCAGTATAGGGAGCTAACAGACTTGTTCTGCGCTCGGCACCCATCATTTACTCAATTCGGTTTTTTTCATTAGCGCGAAACTTGTAGAGTGAAAATGACTGTCTGTTTGCTCAGATTCGTACCCATATCGATCCATTATCTGGCTGTGTGAAATACTTCACCCCTAGGGGGCGCTTCGTGCATGTGCCCCCTCCCTGCCCTCGCACGGACTGGGCTAATGATTTCGGGAGGCCGTGGTGGAGGGATAGCCGCTACGAGGTGGGCCTGCTGTCCGGTAAGACCCGCTGGATTCGCATAATCAACACCCTCACCTCACAGGAGCAAAGACTGGAGGTAGGCCTCTCTGACTACCTGTGACTAAAAGTACAGCTCTCATCAATTAACGCTGAACTGTATCTTAGCGTCACTTCTATATTTGACAACACGCCAAAGTTAAATCACATGTCCACTTCCTGTTGACATCCTTGCTGTGTTTTGGAACAGATTTAGCAATCTACCAAGTAAATACTCGAGCTGTTATAGTCTTAATTAATTCCTAACATGTCTAGTGATTTAAAAATGTCAACAAACAAAAAGATGTACACACACAAATCTGAAGCATTGTTTATGAATGTTGCAAAAAATACAACCATGGACTCTAATGTTCATCTCTTTCTGGCATTATTCACACAAACAGCCTCTTTTTCTCCATTATAATGAATGGGCTCAACTCCTGCAGATCCTCTGCCACACACATTTTTTTGCCCCAGAAAGATAATGCACGCTAAATTGCCCCTGGGTGTGATTGTGTGTGTGGATGAATATGTCTCTGTGTGTGCCCTGCTATGGACTGGTGACCTGTCCAGGCTGTATCCTGCCTTCCTCTCCGTGGCTGCCAGACCCCCCTCACAACCCAGAAGGACAAATGGTTTAGAAAATGTGTGTGTGTGTGTGTGTGTGTGAGAACAGAAACTTCCTAAAGACCATTTAAAAAGGAACTCATCGGTTAGAGGGATATAAAGCCCCCAGGTCTGGGCTATAGAGCAGTGGAACAATGCTCTTTGGAGTGATGGAGCACCATGGAATAACTTCGGGATGAATTATGTTTGTGATGCAGAACTACTCATCCACAGAAGTACCTGACCTTACCAGTGGTCTTGTGGCTGAATGTAATCAAATCCTCACGTTATTCGTCCAAGCTAGCGGAAAGCCTTCTTAGAAAAGTAGAGACTACAAATATCCATGATTTCAGAAGAAATGTTGGATGTATAGAGCACACAAACAGTTGTGAATTAATGTATGAATGCATCTGTTATTTTCCTTTTGTCAAGTAGGTTAGTTGCACTGTGCTTTTGCAAGCTGAAGAGGGCAGGATTGGTCTATTCTTCTGTTCCTCACTTTTTTTTTCTCTGTTCACCCTCCCTTCGCTTTCTGCATCTGATTCTCCTGCTTGACAAAGGGAAATGTTACTGATGTTGTGCCTCTGGGCATGCAAGTGGTCCAAGACTGGGCTGGTGCTTTAGCCCTGCAGTCCAGTGGCCACCAGGCTCTCTGCAGGGTGGGCAAGCACACTCCTGCTACATGCCCCATCTGGCATCAGGCTATTTTGCATGGTCCAAAGGCTTAGTCGAGCATTCCTATTGTCTTTCTCTTATACCCTCCCAACCACCCCCTTTCTGTACTCTCCCCTTTCCCCCCTCCCTCTCCAGTGGTTCTTGGCAGTGCACCACCATTGGATCAAACTGACACAAATTCCTTCCCTCTCTTTTGGTAGATCCAGGAGGCTCTGCTTATATAATTCATATAAGTGAAGGAATTTGGCAGAATCCATTTTGCTTGATGGATAAAAAAAACTCTTAGTTTGCACTGTATTATGAATATATAACATCAGGAATATGGCTGGTACCTAAATATTTTCTCTGCCTTTGTTCTCTGGCAAGGTATGTTCTGAGGAAACTCTAAATGAGATTCTGCAGCGTTACCTGCGCTACAACTCCCATGCGGCCAGCTACACCTGGAAGCACAACGGTGTCAATCTGGATATGAGCAAGAACCTAAGTGAAAACGGCATCCCAGACGAGGATGAGGAATTCTACCAGTGTCGCATGGATCGTGACCTCTACACTCAATCCATATGTCTTTACTTCAATGATGACCTAACTGAACCTTGAACTTAGATCAGTATTGCATTCTAAGAGTGGATGTTTCGAGATATTGCAGTATCCTTATCATAAATTGTAATTGTGTTACAGTGCAGCATTATGACAGCAGTGTTCATTGTCTCCCTAATTCTTGACCCCATTATTGTATTTTCCCCAAATGAACATTATTAATTAAAACACCGTAACACACAGTACCATAGTACCATGACACATGATATTACCATAATGATGACTGACAGTTGCCATGGTAAATGTTCATATAAAATTCAGTAGCTGGTGTTTTAGAACATCAGCTCAGCATCAAACACGACATTCATAATAACAATAATTCATGATGTTTTTGTGCTTGCAGTTTACTGTAGAGACAGATTACTTTAATATTGCTTTACGTAATTTTTGCATCAATTTTAATAAGTAGCCCTCACGTTTCTATTGAAATATTGCTGAAAATGCATCGTTGTGAGATCTGAAGACAATCTACTAACATCTCAACATTTAACAAGAGCTCTATTATAAGTTAATTACATACCATTGAAAGTGAGAATTACTTGTTGATCTTCAAGGATAAAACAAACACAGCTGACACACTCTTTAAAACAGTATGCAGAAAGATCTTTTGGAGGAAGAGGGGAACAACAGAGTGACTGTTGTACAAGAGTATTTGCTAAATAGATGCTTTGTAACACATTGCTAAATCCAGTAAGTGAAACTAACTGCATGCGAGTCCCTTTGGCATTCAGGCAGCAGACCAAATTTTGTTCTACTCATATTGACATAATTTAACTAAAAAAAATCTGAATCTGAGGCGAGGAACTGAGCTTTCCCAGCTCTCTAATCTACCCCCTTTTTATTTAAAGGAGAATAAGCAAGTGTCTTGTTCCATCCATGCTTTAAATGGTTAATTTTTAAGCAACACAATCTGATGTAAATCTGGGCATGGCTGCAGCACAACCCCACCTTTCTTTCCAGCCTCCAGCCAGACGAGACCACGGCGCAACCCTTTCGCTCCGAAATAGTTTTTCATACATCGGCGGGGGCCTTTAAGACTATTAAGGTAGCCATATTTGTTAGATTTGTGCGGCTCTCTGCAGTGCAGAAAGAGTGCGAGAGTGAACACCAGCGTCCGCGTGCACTCTCAGAAAAAACACACACACATAGAGAGAGAGAGAGACAGTCAGCAGCCAAGTCGGTGAGAGAGAGAGGGAGTGAGAGGGGAAAAAAAGAGTTAACGAGTTAAAATACAACTTAGAATCAGCTATACACCCCCTTTCTGCTGGAACAATGTGAATGTTTTTGAGGAGGGAGGGGAAACGGGAGAGAGAGTGCGAGAAAGAGAGAGTGAGTGAGAGAGAGAGAAAGGAGGAGGAGGGGGGGGGCGTTCTGAAATAATATAGTCAGCCATTTTTTATGTAAGGGGATTTTTCTTATTGGGGGGGTTGTTAAAAAATAAATATAAGGGCGGCCATCTTTGTTTCTCTGCCTTGTAGTGTAAAATATTCCAAAGCGCCCCCCCACTTTTTCCCCGTGTGTCGATTTGAATATTCAATAAATATCATAATTCGGAAGGAATAGACTTTTTGATCTCGAGGACGGGGTCGCTGACAGGAATATAATGTCCTCTCCTCTCCGTTCTTGTGAGGAAGATGAGGGCATGGCGGTTAATTCCGAGGGAGGAGATTTTGATGAAGAAGAAGAAGACGACGGGGACCTGGACGAGAACGCAAGCGACATAAACTCGCCGGCGGCGCCTAGAGAAACTGCAGCAGCCCTCGCCGCGCCAGGTACCGTGCAGACACGGGGGAGCTGCGGGGAGCGCGCCGAGGAGAAAGCGACAGACAACAAAACGCAGCATTTAGCTTTACCTTCACCCAGAAAAAAAGTGTGACCCGTAGCATGGGGGGACAACATCTGCGCTGCTGAGTAGCCTGCTCGCCTGTAGCGCTCGCTCACGGCATTTCTGTGCTAGCTTAGCCTGTAGATAAACCCCGGTGGAGTTCAGAGTTTAACTAAAGTTTCCCAGTGCCCCACTGCCTGCGTCCCGCTCGCTCGGTTCAGCCGCTTTATCCCACTTTTTAAAACGCTGCTATTGTCTTCTCGGTGTCTGAGCACTTCACGAACGCCGCCGCCACGTAGGTTATTGCTCTGAGGTTTTCGCAAAGCCACCCGAGGCTGTGTCTGCATGAGCGGACAGCAGGGCAGCCCGAGCCGCCGAGTGGCGAGCGCCTTGGCGGCACTGCGGGAGCGTGCAGAGCTCACAGGACTACCGGTTGATTGAGACAGTGGTGTTGTGACAGACTGTAAATAAACTTGACCCGACCCACTGTCACTCCGACGGCAGCGGTTCAGGGCAGGACAGACCTCTTAAGATCACTTAAAACCTGCTCGTTTCTATTCAGCGCTCAGTAATAACCCAGGTCCTACGCAGTCTCCTCTTGTTGTTGGCATCAACAACACAAACACAGACCTGTATGCAAATGATGTTTGTGTTTCTGTGATGGGGCACAGATAATGTTGTGGAGTTGCCATGCTGATCTCGCAGACAGAACAAGATAGTATGAAATATGTAAATAACAGTTTGACATTTGTTTGAGCCCCATGTTAAGCTGACCTACATGCAAATGTGTCTCTTAATCAAAACGCAGAGGGGGAAAGTCTGAGCGCGCAGCCTGAGTCTGGGTTCTGTGATTAAAGGAGTGCATGTGATTGTGCTATATGGGGGTAACGGGTCGCTGCGCATTCATACAGGGACGTTGTTTGTATTGGTCAGGGCCCTTATTGCAGTTGTGCAAAAAGAA